>NC_090924.1:1196033961-1196337852 GCF_040938575.1 Ambystoma mexicanum
CGTGGACCAAAAGTGGCCATCCTTGCCCTTGCACAGAGACTCCAACATATTCTGATGAAAAAGAAAATACGCGTCCATTCTAAGGGATTTGAGGTAGTTCTTATGCCTCAAGATAATCGCACATTTCAGTTTCCCTTATTCACAGGGTATTAATGCACCTTTCCTCAGCGCCACAAGTTCTTTTCTTTTGCGGACCTTAGAAGATATAATTCTATCATCTCCTACAACACTATTCTTATTAAGACTCACAAAACTGGTAGAGTACCTAATCCTGCAAATACAAGCCAGGATAATGCTATATGGAGAAATACTGCCGCTAACCTCAAGGTCACGGCCATATAAGACAGAAATAGGTTTTTGAAGTGACACAAAAAGAGGATGGTTAAATTTATGTACACTGTTCTTATTCCACAACACTGTAGTACCCCTATTATTACATTCCAATCTTGCAAGATCAGGTCTAATTCAAGGGGTAAACACAGGAATAGACACAGTGAAAAAGATAGGCACATGATCACCCAAATCAGAATTAAGATGACTTATATAGCTGCATTGTTTTCTCATACCATCTGAGACATAAACATAATCAATACGTGAGGTTTACGCTCCTCTATGCCATGTATGTTTAGAGGCACGAGAAGAAGGCAAATGATCCAATAAGGACAAGTCCCACTCCTTGAGAAAAAGATTCCATCCAATGCCTCGCCTAAGGTTCACATGATGCACCGAGGGAAGAGGCCCCAGTGAATTCCACCTGGCACCCTCTGCACAAAAAGAGCTGAAATCCCCCCCCAAGATGATTTGAAAGCCACATCCCCTCTGAACCTCCTCTGGGATTTCTAATAATTTGTTGTAACAATACTTTAGTCTTCAAATCTCCTTTCCTCTTCTCTATTTTCTCTTTTTCATTATTCACACGGTTCTCATAATACTGAGCCATGTGCAAAACTTCAGATTGGGATTTCGCCTGCCAAGCGCTCTCAGAGGACATAATCTGTAACTGGATGTCGGGCAACAACCCACGTACAAATTTGTCCACAAACAACCTTTTCCCAGACTCTGTGCCCAAGTCCTGTCCACTGAAATCAGAGAATACCTGTTTGAATCTATTAAAGAACTCGGTGGCACCTTCAGTTTTTCCTTGAACACAGGCCGTAAGCTTGTCCCAAATAATTCTTTTCTCTGGAATTATAGTTTTCAATTTTGCGACAATTCTATCAGGCAAAGTAAGTATTACCTGAGGTGGTTTCTCACCAGCTGGTCTTTCCCTATCAACCCTAGTCATGTTAGCCCACGTATCTCCCAACCCTGGCACATCGTCTATTGTCCAAACCTGCTTCCATAAATCTACGGGTAGGAGTACAGGGAATAGCAAGTAATATCACTTAAGGTGAACACAGAGGACTGCAAAACGGACGGGTTTTTCCTGATATCGGGAATTGATTGTCTTATAGTGTTCACTTCCTGTCATCAGAACGGGACGTGAACCAATTGTGATACATAATGTGCAGGGATATCCACAGCTGGTGCACCAGTCACAGCGTTAGCGGGAATCTCAACTTTTGGGACAAATGTCGGAGGAACCTCTCTCATAGGCAACTGAGATATAGGTAACTCCGACCGCTTACTAAGCAACAGAGCCAGGTCGAGCGCTAAGGCAGTCGAAGTAGTGTCGGGCGAAAAAGCCCTTTTACAAATTCTCAATAACTCTATAGGACAACTAACCTTCTTCCTTACACATTCTTCCTGCAGGTACTGTACCATTACCTGAATCACCTTCCTCTGCATTTCTACTGTATACTGACTATATGTGTCATATACTTCATCTGGCGGTATCGATGAATCCGAGATCCATCGAATCGCATCTTTGGTACAAATTCGTACTTCCTCAGGTGCCGATCTACGACACGGAAGGAACCGTTTCTGCACATACATACTGTCGTCTTCGTCATCCTCATCTCGTGATTTCTCAAAGTCCCTCCTATAATCAAACAATCTTTCAACATGACCATGTACTTTCTCCTCTGTGTCCCTCAAAAGTGCTAAAGCATTTAGATCCCTTACCCCTTGTGGCAGATCCGAATTTTGTAATCTACGCCACATCACACATAAATGAGTCCCCAAACCTTCGATAAAAACATTTTTCTCTGGAAAATTGTTCAAATTTGATAATGTGGAAAAAACGTTAACTTGATCACCTTTCTCCATACAGTGCTTAGCCCATGCAAATAATTCCCGTTTCTTGTCTACGGAAACAGTATTACGAGTGACAATCTTTGACCCCGCACCTTGATCAACTTCAGTCAATACAGAACCACTCGGGAGCGGAGGTGTGGGCAAATTCAATGAAGGTGCAACTATCTGCGTAAGAGGAAGGGGTGGCGGGATATGTGGAGGAACAACAACTAGAGGAATAGGAACAATAGGTTGTACGGGGGAACAGGAATAACAGCAGAAACAACAGCAGGAATGGGCAGGGCACCCGGGAGAGGATCATACGGAGGAGGCGCAGAGGCACCAGGCCTGCTTTCGTTTAACAATTTTTCAATAAATTCCTCAGAAACATGGAAATCTTTAGAGGGATACATTTTCTGGATACCTAGTGAGAAAGCCCTATCCATATTTTTGACTGACTCTGAATGTTTTTCCTTATCATATAACAACGCCTTTTCGGCATTTGTTTTATGACGGCGTGCATGTTTATCCCTACTTTTAAGCTGCTGCAACGCTTCTTTTTTCCAATTCTGCAAAACATCAAATGCTGCAGGTCTGGCCTTCTTTTTTAGCAAGACCAATTCTAGGTATTCAATACGGGGGATCTCGAAACTACCATTGATTGGCCACTGAAATTCGGAGGCATGTCTGGTTTGTCTGTGCCAAATATCATTAAATACTATACTTCCAATGCCATACTTACAGTACATAGTACATGCCGGCGACCCCTCCTGTGGTGCCGGGCGGCTAAATTCCAAAGATTGTCGATCGCTGCGGAACAGAGCCCTAAAGCAGCTAAACAATTTCCCAGGCATTTCACAAAAAATTGGTGTTACCTGGTCAGTAATTGTGTCTGCAGATACAATACGCCAAATTCAAATTGTCAGGGTTAAATTAAGAGCCGGGTCACGACTGCACCTGACCAAACCTAAGGAGGACCGTACGGTTTACCAAAGAACTTACCTAACGAATTTTACCTTGTGTTTGGTGGTTTCGACAAATCTGCCCGCCTCAAAATGGACCCTCGTCAAGATGCCGTGTCAGACCACACGACTATCCTCCAAGGATCGGATCGTGCAGCGCCAACACAGGTTACAAAGAACATACAAGTGCTTTATTTAAAAGCTACAACAGTTACCAAAGTCAATTGACAAACGGATAGCTATTCGGCTCTCAGAGTAACGTAACGAACTTCAACGAAGGTTCGATGCATTAGTAAGAGAGAGCGTACATTGGAATTATTGGGTCTTTTATATGATTTGTCCAGCTTTTGGCCAACCCTCTTGCGGGTTAACCATTATAGGAGTTGGGCCTATGGGTTCCTAGCCAGGTCAATCCTATAATATATGCATTTTGATTAGTTTCACTGATATAGTTGTACATTTACACATAGGTCAACAATAGGACAAGGTCTCAGTTCGCAACCCCAAAAAGTGGCCCGCAGGCATATTAATTATTCGTGTGTACGGAGGTCACAACGGCCAGAATCTTACTCAGAATGTCATTCGGCCTCCATTTTGATGTTCAGGGTGACTTCCACATTACAAGAGAACCTAAAATGGCGGCTTAATCCAAGATGGCGACTTACATTACTTTCTCTAAGGTCAAAACCTTGCCGCGGAGTTTGTTCGCATATGATGTTTAGACAACTTGGCGTAGGCCAATACACATACAATTGCTGCGATAGGAGGCATAATATTGTTTCAATTCTGACAGCCCTTCTCCTGATCTGTAATCATAGTTCTACTGTACCACGGTAGTCCTTGCTTCTACTAATTCTCTTTCACCTGCATTGTTCATGCTAGTCCTTCTTCATCACAGTTCCTAGTCTCACCCTAAGTTACCAGGGGAATCCAGACGTGGACCCCTTGCTCACTGCTCTTAGAGAGGTACAGCTTCACCTCACTGATGATGCCCAACAAGGCTGAAACACGTGTATGGGGTTGCTGTGTCACTCTTGTTCAGAGGAGAATTGCCTAACATTTCGGTGCTGGACTGCCCTGGGCAGGAAAAAGACTAATATGCGGGAACATTGCTTCTCTGTGAAAAGAACAGTGAGCTAAAGACTTGGTTGAGACTCTCCCAGGGGCCATCCACCCAAGAACAAGTCAATGGGCTGTGTTTGTGCTGGTAGAGAGTTTCCCGGACCCCCTCCATTTTGCCTTCTTCATTCTACTCTTTTGCCCTCGTACTTTAACCCACTTCCTCTGCTTTATCCTAGTCCTTGTCGTGAGATATTCATCCTCGTCCTTCTCATTCATCAATCCTGCTAGTCATTTATCCTATTCCTTTGTGAGTGTCTTTCTTGTATTCCTCGCCCATTATCCAAGTCATCCACCGAAGTACATATATTGTGTCCCATATCTTCTCCTTAGTACTCATTCTTTACATCAGCCAATAATTATAGTCTTTTGCCCCATTCCATAATCACAGTCTTAGCTTTCACATAGTCATTTTGCTTTTTCCTAATCCTTCTTATTCAAACTAGTCATTCTGCTTCACCCTTATCTTTCATATAGAATGTGCACTTTGTCCTAATCCTTTTTTCTTCTTCCAGTTTCTCTCATTGTCCTAAAGCCTAGTCCTAATCCTTAGTCCTTTGTCCTAGTCATGATCTTTAGTCCTAGTCATGATTCTTAGTTGTGGATCCTCCCATTTGTCATAGTCTTTTGTCTTAGTACTGCTCCCTTTAATATAGTCCTTCTTCCTAGTATTCTCATGTGTGCAGGTCATCAGTCCCAATCATTTTTCTTTGCCCTAGTCTTTTCCCATTGTCCCAGTTATTCATCATTTTTTTCTCTTTCATCCTACTTAAGGCTAATCGTTTACCCTGGTTGCTTACTTCTACTAGTCCATCCCCTTCAACTGAGTCATTTTCCTTTATCAAAGAGCATAGTCCTAGTCCATCTCTTTCATTTTAGTCCTTTTTCCAGGTCCTAGTTTTTAACCCTAACCCATCTCCTCATGTATAGACCTTCTGCTTCACCAATGTCCTTCTCCATGTCATGATCCTTCTCCTTCTCCTCTGTCCAGTCGTTCTCCTCACCCCTATTATTTAGTCCTAGTCCATCTCCTTCATCACAGTTCCTAGTTCTTGTTATTCTCCTTCATCCTTGTCCTTGTGCTTCATGTCTGTCCTTCATAGTCCTAGACCTTCTCCCTTATCCTACTTCTTACTTCAATGCATTCTCTGCTGTCCTAGTACTTCCCTTTCATCCTAGGCCGCCCCCCTTGCCTTTCTCATTCAACCTAGTTTTGTATCCTAGTGCTTCCCATTACGAGCCATCTTTTCTACATAATTTACTTTTACCAGTCCTAAACCCAATCCTTCTACTTCATTTACAACCTTAGTTCTAAACTGAAATCCATGACCATCCCCTCACTCTTAATTTACTATGTCTAATTATTCCTCCTTTGTCCTAGTCATTCTCCTTCATCCTTGTCCTTTTCCTCCATCATAGCTCTATCACAGTCCTCAAACAAGTTAGTACCCTGGGGGTCTAGTTAGATGCTGAACTCAACATGTCTAAACACATCAATGTCCTGGCCTCCTGCACTGCATTTACCTCTAAGCTCATCTCCCTGAGCAGACAATTCCTACCCCGCCCCCAACCGCCTAACACTCTCAAGAGTGCTTATCATTAGCAAACTTGAATATTGTAATGTCCTCCTTATGGGAACTTCTTCTACAAACATGTTTAAGCTGCAACTCCTCCAGAACAAATCCCTTCGAGCAGTTTTGTGCCTGCACCACTCCGATCATATCACGTCATCGAAGCATAATGCCCACTGGCTAAACGTCAAGGTGTGCATAGAGTTCAAAACTCTAACACTGGTGCATCACTGCATTTACAAAGTTGTCCCCATCTACCTGAACAAGACCCTCGTGCTGAAACACCATGCATGTGCAATCCACTCATCTCACAGCAAAGTGCTTACCACCGCACAGATTGAAAAAGTCCAGAGCTGGAGGCATCAGCTTTGCTGTCACTGCCCCCACACTCTGAAACTTGCTTCCTTCAGGTATCAGGAATGAAACATTCTACCCCTTCTTTAGGAGACTAGTAAAGACCAAGCTCTTCAACAAATATGAATAATGCCATTATTACCTGCTCCAGCCCCCCCCTTTTTTCATTTAACAGCAGAATTTGAAGTGACTATCCTGTTTTATATTGTACCAACACCATGATACCCCTGGGTCTAGGTGTTACATAAATGTTATAAATACATTATATTGGCCATTCTCCAAAGTCTTATTCCTTAGTCATAATTCTTATCCGTCAGCAGTCTTTCTCCTTTGTCCTAGCCCATCATATGTGCCCTTCTCCTTCATCCCAGTCCTGTGTTCTAGTCCTCCTCCAATAGCCTCATCCTTGTCCTTTATCCGTGCCCTTTTCTTTCAACCTAATCCTTTGCCTTATTCCTTTTTATTTATCCAAATAGCAACCCTCTCACCCAGTCTTTCATTATTGTACTACTCATAGTTTTTCATAATAGTTATACTGCTAGTTTATCACAGTAGTATAAAACGTCCATCCAATTGTCTCATAGTTCTAGCTCTTATCCTAGTCCATTGTAATAGTCACTCATCCTGGTCTCTTATCTTACTCCCTAAGCCTCATACTAACTCTGGATTTTATTCCCTATTCACTATTTGTGGGCTCGTATCTTACTCCAAGTCATTTTCCTTGTCCTAGTCCTTCTCCCTCAACCTTTGTCATAATCCGTTATCCTAGTTCATCTAAATAATCTTAGTCATTCATCCTTCTCTTTCCTCTTCCTTTTAGTGCTTGTCCCTTGTTCTTTATCCTAGTCCTTCATGCTAGTCTCTCTCCTTCATCACAATCCTTCAACTGCATTCTTTTATTTTAATTTGTCTTGTTCAGCCTAGTCCCTCAGTACAGTTATTCGTATTAATTATATATCAAGTCCTTCTTTATTGGCCTAGTCCTTCTTCCTAGTGCTTCATAGCATGCCATCTCTTTTATTATACCCATAGTCCTACATCCAAGTCAATTCACTTATCCTAGTCATTCTGCTTTTTCTTACTCCTCATCTACTGACCTTCTGTCCATGTCCTGCATCCCATTCCTTCTTCGCTGTAGCCCTTTTTTCATAGAGCTTAGTCCTTGTTCATGTCCTTTACCCTGCTCCCTTTCTATCAACTGACATCCTAGTGCTAGTGTTTCATCCTAGTACCTCATCCAATTCTTTTATCATAATTCTAGTACTTCATGTTTCTCCTTTTCATTCTCCTCCATCCTTGCCCTTCATGAGTCATTTAGCTTAGATCATCTAACTCATCCTTTGAACAAGTGCTGCTCTTTCCTCCCAGTCCTTGACTTTAGTCATTCACAGTCATACTCCTTCTCTTCGGCCATCATTGCTGGAGTCATTCGTCCTATTCCACCTTTATTTTAGTACTTCCTCTTTTACTAGTCGTTTTACTTTGTCTTAGTCGGTCACTCCAGACCGTTTATCCCAGTCCATCCTCTTTCATCCTGCCGGTGCTGTAGCGGTAGCAGGTAGTTCAATTTGCCATGAATTTATCAACACATTCTTGAGGTTTGGGGACAAATCAGTCCTCCTGAATATCTGCTGCAATATACTGTTTAGACATGTGTTGGGTAATGCACTGGCTCAGCAGCAACCATAAGCAATTTCTGCAGCATTACTACTTCCCAGTTAATGTGTTGTCTGCAGATAAGATCCGTTGGTTTGAGTAAGCACCCCAGTTTCACCCACACATCCTTCTCCTCTTGGGATGCCTGACCTTGCAATTCAATTATCTGAGTGAGTGGGACTGCTGTGTAAGTTAAGGCTAGCTGCAATTGCTGTATAGCTACCTCAGGATATGCTTTGATGTCCAGCATTTCTAAATATGCTGCTTCTTTGGTGGCCCTTTCTGAGGCATCATTACTGAGTGAAACAAAGGCTGTGTCCTGCATGTGGTGGCGCATTTCACCACTGTTTCTACTGATGGGTGGGATAAGGCATACATTAATCTTTACTTCCACAAACAAGAGACTCCGGATCACAACCTCTATTGTGGAGGTGTGTGGCGTCTGACCTATACCCGAATGGGCTAACTAACACAAAAGCTCAGCCGGGACTCTGACCCATCTTTTCTTTCAAGTTTATTAAAAAATATACACAATATGATTCAAATTCCATTTCAATAAATACCTCTAGTGTGATCCCAATTCATTATACATAATTCAAAAAACAACACCTTAAAAATCACTTCGATTGTTGATTTATAAAAAACAATTTTTGAAGATTGAGAATCTCTTTCAAAAAATTTGTATGGGGAGTTGGGAAGAGGCCTTGTGTTCCGAAGTTCATTTTGATGCAGAAAGTGGATGAAGGAGGTTTTGGCTACCCGGATCTAGTAAAGTATTATCAGTCGTTTTTACTTAAGAAGAGCTCATATTACTTTAGAGTAGAGTCTGTTAAGGAGCCATTCTGGTTGCAAATGGAGAGAGGGATGTGTGCGCCATTTCATTTGGATACTCTTTATTGTATGGAAAAGTTGTCTAATAAGAAATTGGTTTTGAAGTCAATTGGGGTTACCAGACAGATTTTGGGCGCTTGGTTTGATGAGAATGGACAGACTTATGGTTTCAGTGTAGATGCCTCCATTTGGTATAATGAAGCAATAAAGATTGATAATAAATGTCTTCATTGGAAGAGTTGGGTCTCGAGGGGTATTTTGAAACTGGGGAATGTTTCAGATGGGACTCGGATGTTGAGTTTTGTGGAGTTGGTGGATGGATTTAATCTGGGTCAAAGAGAAATGGCTAAGGATTTGTGATTGGCTCTGGTGGTTGAACATAGAATTGCTATGGTGCCTGGCTCACTTGGAAGGAGGCCGGTGATTAGTAAATTATTGGATGGTCAAGAGTATGCTGCACGAACGTACATGAATTTCATGCCCATGAATGCGAAACACCTGTTGGCATGGGATGGGTTGAGAATTGCTTGGACGAATGAAGTTCGTAGGGTCATTTCAGATGTTGAATGGAAAGATATTTTGAGAGTGGGTGTGAATCTAGAGAAAGATTTATCCTTGCGTCTAATTCGGCAGAACATTGTGGGAAGATTGTATTGGACACCTGTGCAGATGTTTAAGTTGCGGTTGAGATCGGATGATTTGTGTTGGAGTTGTGGTGCGTATAGAGGTACTCTTTTACATCTATTGTGGGAATGCCCTAGAGTACTGTCATTTTGGTGTGAGGTGATAGATAGGATTGATTTCATTTTTGGAATACGTTTACCTAGATCTGCGGCCAATATAATCTTGTTCTCGCATGTTGAAAGGGGCGCTCAGATTAGGAAACATCACTTTTGGATTGATAGAGCTGTGATGGTTGCGATTAGATTAATCCTCAGGATCTGTAAAACTAGGAAGAAACCAAGCGTTGAGGATTGGTTAATAGATCTCAGGGTGTTGTCTAGGTATGATAAGGTTTCGTTGAAGAATAGAGGCAAGGAGGATGAATATTTGTTGCAGTGGGGTTCGTTTGATGCTCTCTATGATTAATTTGCTAATCTATGGAATGTTTTGGTGACAAGTGGAGATTGATTTAAGGAGTTTTTTTATTTTTTTTAAATTATTTATTTAGTTATTTTCATTTGCTTCCCTTCTCATCGTGATGTTGTGTTTTGACTTTGTGGTGTTTTTTGTGTGAAGGGTTAGATATTTGGTGGGGTTCATTTAGTTGAGTTTTACATAGTTGATTTTATTGTAAGAGTTGGTTTAATTGGTTTGTTCGTGTTTTCGTTTGAAAATTGGTACTGACATGTTACTTTAAGCCTATGTGGAACTGATGTATTGTGAACCTAATAAACAGAAGTTTAAAAAAAAATCACTCAAAAGTTACTTAATCTATTAGCTATCCCCACTTGAACCTATAGCATTTCGCTGCTGGACTTTCCATGTGGGTGGGACAAAGACTGATATGCAAATGGTTATTTCCCATCTCTGAAAGGTACAGTGAGCAAAAAGCGATGGCTGCAGACTCTCAAAGTGGGGAAAAAAACCACAGAACAGGTTATCTATCATGCCATGTTCTAACTGGAGAGAGGCACCTGCTACCTTTTTTTAAACCCACTTGAATCTAGGTAACAAGATATGGTGGGGGAAAGATTAAATTAATAGGTTATCCTCCCTCTGTTTATGTTCAACATGTTTCAGTTCTTGAACCCTTTGTGGTGAACTTCCTTTAGGATCTCTTCATTCTGTCACTTCTCAAGAGACTATATTGACTTGCGTTAATTTAATGATAACTTCCTTCACCGTCCAAAGAGGCAGCTAGGGACCAAGCTCCTTTCATTGCTACCTTAATTAACGCATCCTTCGAAACCTGCACCATCCCTACCAACCTAAAAGATGCGTGGGTCCTCCCATAGTTAAAAAATCAAGCCTTGATCCAAACATTCCAACCAACTATAGGTCAATAACCACAGTACCTTTCCTACTGAAAATCTTAGATGGAGCAGCATATTTACAAATTCCGGCTCAGCTCGAATCCAGCAATCTCCTTGGACTGCGACAATCAGGCTTCAGACCTAAACATGGTACCGAGTCAGCTTTGATAGATTTAAAAAACCAGATGGATGAGCTAAAGAATAAAGGAAAGCTAGCACTCCTTCTTCTTTTAGACTCATTGGCCGCATTTGATTTAGTTAATCACAAGGTACTCTGTAATCACCTCACGACAGCTGCCCACTTCTCCTCCAAAGCCACTGCATGGATACAATCTTTCTTGGACAATAGAACAATGAGGGTATTTGCATCAAATGCATCAGCCGAGCCTGCACCAGTCACATGCAGAGTATTTCAGGGGTCTTGTGTCTCACCATCCCATTACAATATTTTTTCCAAGCACCTATTCGATGATCTCGACAGTCTGGGTGTTGCCTATACCAACTATGCAGATTACACCCAGATTTTCATCCCTATCACAGGGACTACAACACAGATTTGACTTTGCTTAATAAAATCTACCTCACCTTTCAAGCATGAATGGCTACTCACGGTCTCTGGCTTAATGATGAAAAGTCAGAACTACTACTCACTGGTTCCCTGATTAGACTGAATAAACTAGATAACCAGTTCAAATCTTTAAAAATAGATGGCATTAACATAAATGTTTCCAAGGAGGTAAAAACCTTGGGAATTTATCTTGACTTAGCCTTGGCCTTGACTAGACAAGTCAATGCTACAGGTTCTGCCACGGCATACAAATGCAAACTAATCAATGCTTGCAGACCATTTCTGTCTACAACAAGCTAAATTACACTGGCAAGAGCACTTATCCTATCTAAATTAGATTATTGCAATGCCTTGTATCTAGGGGCTAGTAAGCATAATGTAAATAAACTACACATAATGCAAAACAACACAATAAGAACTGCATTCAACATCCCTAGAACCCAGCATATATCAGCAGCAAGACGTAACAGCCAATGGCTCTCAGTTAAAGACAGAATTGCATTTAAAACCTCACTCACAAATGCCTTTCCAATTTTGCACCTAAATACCTAGCATGCAAATTTTCTAGCACCACATCAGACCAACCTACTAGATCCCCTACCAACACTGCATGAAAGTTCCTAGATACAAGCTACAGAAAACATGAGGCAATAGATTCCCTGTTCTTGTGCCAACCTGTTAATCCTGTACATATCTATAAAGCACACGTAAAAAAATGTCCTGTATATCTTTGTACATCTCTGTAATGCACATGTAAATAATATACTGTATATGCTCTGACTGTACTTGTAACTATATATGCAACATTAAAATGCGCCCATATACCTTAGGGTTTGGTGCACTATACAAATAAATAAACAAACAAACACGTTATTGGAAACATGTGAATATCTCTCCTGTCCATGTGAGTGACCCTTTGAATTTCTGTGCTTCTTTGAGAGCTTACAAAAAGGGCTTTGTGTAATTAGAGTAGTCAAAAATCCATGCTCTACAATAGTTCCACAATCCTAGAAACTGTTGCATCTCTATCACAGTGGTAGGCTGTGGGGTGTTTTTTATTACAGTTGCTCTCTCTTGTGTTATCCTTTTTCCGCTCAAGATATAATTTGCCCTTAGACACCACTTCCTTCTGACAATACTGCATTTTGTCTTTGCCCTCTTTGTACATGTTTTTTTTTTAATTATTATTGCTATTTGGTTAATAATAACCTTAACAACATAAAATAAAAAAGAGAATTACAATATCAAAAGTTCATAAAAAAGAAAAATTACGTATTTTCATCACAACCTTATACAGAATAAAAATGGAAAAGTATAATAAAATGAAAGATAAAACAAGGTTTCTTCATAATACTAAGAATAAAATATATACAATCCTAATAAAAAAGTAAACAAAAATGGTTTCATTACATTTTTCTTTACTTTTACATTTATTCCACATCAAACTCTTCAAGTTTCAGTGATCTCAACAATCTCACTAATGAAATCATATCTGACGTTAAATTGTGGCCAAGGCATTTTTTCCAAAATAAATCCAAATTAATGAAACACAATGAATGAAAGAAGCGCTTAAAGTATCTCAATCTATTCAATTGATGCAGGGGACATTACGGGACCATCACATTCGTAACCTTGCAAAATCTGCATGAAACATTATCAATTTCTATCTTTTTATATTTTAGCAGAATTTCCTTTGTTGGATTCAGATTCCATCTGAATCTAAAACATTCACACTGTACTACAGAGCTTGGATAGACAGTTAGAAACAGTGAAAGCTAGTGACAAGTAGCTATGCATTTCTTCCATGTCTTATTCCAATCCTAGTTTCCGAAACTCCTTTTCGTACTATCATCTCTATCCATGAGCTCCTCTCTGTTTGTATTTTGTAATACTAAAGGTCTTGATGGAGCTAGCCATTCCCACAGTCTTGCAGCTATTCATCATTGCATTCAAATCTCTATAAAGGGTCTGAGGAGCAGCATTAACAATGTTTCTGAATAGATCAAAACAATTCCATATCCCTCTACTTTTTAGCATGGGATGCCTAGTTCATATCGAATCACTGAGCCTGGAAAAGAGTTTGGCAATTTTAAAACACTTCTTTAAATCGGGGCCTCAAAGCCCATCAGCAGATTTATTATCAAGAAATCAACTCAATGCTGTATATTAATTTCAGCACAATCTTGCCTTCATAATATTTCCAGCCCGGTAAAATTGAAAATGTACCAAATTTTCCATCAACCTTGCAGATTTGGTTTTCAGCAAGCAAAGCCAATAGTGCTACTGAGTTCTCTGTGCACTGCTCTCCAGTGTTACTGCTCACTAGGAGTTCATCTACGTACTGAATGATTTTTCTTTTTTTTATTAGGTTTAGATTCATAAAGTACCCACAAACCAACATGCTTCAATGCACTGGTTCCAAGAGAGGAAGAGGGGAGAGGGAAGAAAGAGGAGGGAGAGTGTGAGGAAAGGGGGAGTAAGCAAGGGTTACATCGCAGCATGGTAAAAGAGGCAGCATACAGAAAGCAAACAGTTATTGAAAAAGGGTGACCTTGACTTGTCCCCTGAACGCTGAATGGCCAACAGGAAGGTTCAGAGCGAATTTGGAGTGGGAGGGTGTTCCAGGGCTTCCAGCTCTTGTGACTTTGAAGCTTTGTGTTGTTAGTCTATGCCTGTAGAGAGATCTTGTAGGCCTGGTAGAGAAGTGTTTGTTCAGAATATGATTATTGTGTACAGTTTATGAGAGATACAAACAACAATGAGTTTCTTTATTTTATTGTTGCATTTACAGTTTACAGAAAACCATAAACAACATAATACAAAAGAAGAAATTCACTTTGCAAGAATGATTTCAGTTTAAAAAAATGTCATAATTCCAAAGATAAGTTTTTCTTATTCAACTCAGAAATTAAAAATACACGAAAGCAATTTAGAGAAAAAAACTAAGGAAATAGCAGCACATTTCTCAATACCTCTGAAAGCTCAATGGTGTATTCCTTAAAAAAAAAAAAAATTGTTCCTCATCAAAGAACGTACACTCAACTACCTACCAAATGTTTCTGGGTTTCACAGTAATTGCTTACCCCACAAAACCTACATCCATTGTTTAGTCCATTGGAGTCATCCGGCATTTTCATGCTCCACCAGTTCTAAATTTCTCATAGACAGGTAGTTGATTAAACCTAAAACACATTAAATTCATACGTACAGCAGAGCAGGGAAACATGTGACTATATAAAGGCAGACATTCCCTAGCATGGGTAAACCTAGAATATTCCACAAAACTTGTATATGAATGAATACAATTGACGGTCTCAGCCCAGTCAGACCTAAACAGAATTTATTTAACATGCCCCAGTCTAAGAATCAAATCCTCTTCCGATGCACAGATATACAACAACACAGAACACATCCGTATATTAAGCTCATTCAATGATGGTACAGATCCTGCTGTCATAGCAACCTTAAGATTCTCAGAATTTTTAGGCGGAGCAATTATTCTTCTGACGAGTGAAAGCTGTCTCCAGACATACCTTGCCATCAATGACACCAGGCACAACTCATGTCTAATGATGGCATTAGGGATAGCCATAGAGAGACCAAGTATATTCTTCCATAGAGTCCCCTGCATAGTATTCAAGAAGTCACCCATATGATGGAAGCAAAGGTCAAGTCCGTAAAGGATAATTGCCTCAAATTTGGCCAGATAATATCATCTCAGGGGAAGTAAAGAAAACGTACATACTTTGTGCTTTAAAAACTTCATATGAGCAGTAAGTTTCTTAATTTTATCATTCATACAAACCCTGTTGGCCAAATGGTATCCAAGATAAATTACAGTCTTGACCAGCTCCACAGTATCAGTTCCCATGTCCAAGAATATTGAATGTCCTTGATTCTTCTTGATAGAACCAGGACTTTATATTTCGAAGCATTGGGGAACATTGGGGAACAGATTATTATTCACTGCATATGCATAGAAGAGCTGCATCTTAGTTCTAAAACCTTGCGGGTTCTATCGAACAATATAAAATCGTCTGCTTGGGCCATCCACTCCAACCTAAGACTCCCCAACCTTGCAGGTGCAATGGAGGGACCCTGCCACAGTCCCTCAGCATCGCACCTATAGAGGTTGAAGAGCCCAGGGGCCAGCATACATTCTTGTTTAACACCTGTACAGGTAGGTATTTCAGGAGAAAGAACAGCATCCGCAGTTAATTGTACACAGACAGATGTTTTAAAATGAAGTAGAGCAATCAATGGACCATCTTATGAGAAATACCAAAAGATAGCATTTTATGCCAGATCCTTAGATCTAATCACCCCATCGAAGGCACTAGTCATATCCAACGAAGCCAGATAAACATCCCCAACATCGGAATGATGAATGTAATGTCTAAGGTGAGAAAGATTAGATGCATTCAAAGAAGTACCAAGCTCAGCACGAAACCCAACCTGAAACCTACTTCGAAGATTAAGTTCTCTAATAATACAGCCAAGGTCCCTTAAGAGCAAAATAGAAAAAAAAAACGTACTAGTGGCATCCGTAAGAGCTATAGGACGATAGTTGGACAAATCAAGTTTATCGCCCCTTTGGAAAATAGGTACTATAATTGGCTTGGACCAGGAAGCAGGGACCATATGAGACAGAAAGATATGGTTGAACATAGATTTTAGAAGCTCGACCCAAGTACCAGGATCTTCTTTCAGAACAAAGGGGGTAATGCCATCAGGACCTGGTTTAAGTCTGGCAATCACCCAAGCTATATCCTCCTTGTTCCAATTACAATGTGCCTTCACAGGAGAGCCCAAATCATGGTCATCCAAAGGTCCAAAAGCAACAGGCTCAGCATATTTCTTAGTATAAAAGGAAACCCAAGAAGCCGAGTCTATAGGGCAGTCCCTGCTCCCTTTGACATTCCCAACAGCCTGTTCACCGTGGACCAAAAGTGGCCATCCTTGCCCTTGCACAGAGACTCCAACATATTCTGATGAAAAAGAAAATACGCGTCCATTCTAAGGGATTTGAGGTAGTTCTTATGCCTCAAGATAATCGCACATTTCAGTTTCCCTTATTCACAGGGTATTAATGCACCTTTCCTCAGCGCCACAAGTTCTTTTCTTTTGCGGACCTTAGAAGATATAATTCTATCATCTCCTACAACACTATTCTTATTAAGACTCACAAAACTGGTAGAGTACCTAATCCTGCAAATACAAGCCAGGATAATGCTATATGGAGAAATACTGCCGCTAACCTCAAGGTCACGGCCATATAAGACAGAAATAGGTTTTTGAAGTGACACAGAAAGAGGATGGTTAAATTTATGTACACTGTTCTTATTCCACAACACTGTAGTACCCCTATTATTACATTCCAATCTTGCAAGATCAGGTCTAATTCAAGGGGTAAACACAGGAATAGACACAGTGAAAAAGATAGGCACATGATCACCCAAATCAGAATTAAGATGACTTATATAGCTGCATTGTTTTCTCATACCATCTGAGACATAAACATAATCAATACGTGAGGTTTACGCTCCTCTATGCCATGTATGTTTAGAGGCACGAGAAGAAGGCAAATGATCCAATAAGGACAAGTCCCACTCCTTGAGAAAAAGATTCCATCCAATGCCTCGCCTAAGGTTCACATGATGCACCGAGGGAAGAGCCCCCAGTGAATTCCACCTGGCACCCTCTGCACAAAAAGAGCTGAAATCCCCCCCCAAGATGATTTGAAAGCCACATCCCCTCTGAATCCATTCATAGAGTATTTCTCCAATCCCGTCCTCTAAAATGTCAGAGGTAACGTGCAAAGTTTTCCAATAAAGATTAAGCAACAATATCGGAGAGAAACCAGCTTTCAGATTTAAGTCAATTGGCAAAAGACATTCCGAGCAGCAGTGAACTTCCCACGAAAGACCCAAGTTACGATAAATGGCAATGGTAAGACCACCTCTAGGATGACCCTCATCCCCCCTAACCACAGGACAAGAGATAGTATGGTACCCCTCTAGTACAGGATTGGCCATCAGCATAGTCTCCTGAAGTAGGTATATTCTCGGAATACTAGCACATGAGGAGATAAGCAACAGCTTATACAAGTTAGAACAACCGCAAATATTCCACGATACTGTTTCAATGACTATCCTGTCATGCATGTACCATACCTAGCCTTAGACCTTCTAAAGATCTAAGGGCAGGTTGTATCCAAGACCAATCCTGACCATTACCCAGAAGATTAGATATAAGAGACATTATAGTTCCATAGTCACCCTTAGATACAGATGTAGGCCCCACAACTGTTTCTGGGATAGATGGCACATATTTTACAAAAGAGAGAAAGGTTTTTGCATCAGCAGAGTTCGGCAGATCCACCAGGTCAAATCCCATGCATTGTATATTACACTGTCGGTAGCAAACATCCCCGAGTGGAAATTACTTAACCATTCTACTTAGCTACTCTAGGGAGAGATATGGCATCTATATCATTAGTAGTTATTGACCTAAGAAGCGGAAGTGCCTTAAAAAGAGCCAATAATCCTACCCTGTTGAGGTTAGTCACCTTTTTACCTTCCTTATTAGGCATCCGGTCTATGATCTTGCTGATGGGTTGCACAGCTTCACTCACATCCACCCTACTAGCTCCCAAACCAGCCTGTACACTCAAACTTGGCCCAGAGGAGATTGGTACAGCTCCACCCAATACTTGACTAGGAGCATTACTACCAACCTGTTGTGCCTGAACTGGACCTGTGGCCCCATCCATCAGAGATCCGCACTGCCCTGCCACAACATTGGGCACCAACAGATCTTTCCTAGGCTGATCCACATGTCTATCTGCCTGATTTATCCCAGAAAGACCAATATCCACCACCAGATTGGCTGCTGGGACATTACTAGCCACACTGGCCTGCAAATATCCAGTAGATGTTCAGGCATGCATTGTACTGATCACCTTACCAAACGCTGTAATTTTAGTCTCTTTAGTTTGCGACCATTCCAGCAAATTAGCATCCTCCTCCCTGTTTTTAGTTCTCTTAGAGAGGCCGAGAGACTTCAAAGGTGTTTCATCGTCTTTGATAGTACTAGGAACCAGGCCGGTACTATTCACTAAGACTACAACCTCAGAAGCTTCCTCAATCTGTTTGACAGAGCCTCTTTACCGGATTTCTCATGATGATTTAAATTACGAATGGCCTTGAGGTCAGAATTTCTCGCCATAATCTTCATCGAGGCCATATTTTTAGTGTTTTTGTTTTTTTTGCTTTTTTCCTACGCCTTATGCTGCTTATTGAATTAGTAGGCACAGACTGTATATCCATATCCTTTTCAGCAGTAGAGATAATAGAGTCAACCACTGAAATTGCCTCATGTTCAGCAGCACTATCATTCAAACAACCCATAGCTTCTGACAAGGCTGAAGGACTATTCCTGCATTTTTCAACCTGATTATCCATTGACAGAGCATGAGCAACTCTTCCAGATTGTTCAGGCTCTCCACCATTGGGGCAACATTCTACAATGTCTATGTGGAGTCTAACCAAAAGTGCATCCAAAATTGCAGACATTTTCTCATCCAGTATCAAAAATCTAGAATTGTAATGATCCTGAGCATTACAACCCATAGCTGCAGATCTATTAATAGAATTCAGATTATTAAGTTGGTTCTCATAGCTAGACATACGAAGAGTAATATCATTAAATACTTTCTGCTGAGCTGCCATGATCCCCCACCCACATTTTCCTGCATATCACATAAGGCTTTTAATGCCAAGTTCAAACTAATGTGTAAATTAGACAAAAGAGGGGAAATTAGTTCACATATCCCCATCTCAGACGTGCCTTTAGGTATCCCCTTCTTAGACTGGGTTTCACAGGATATACCTGATTTTAAAGTACACAGAACATTTGGGGAGTTCATTGTTGTACTCAGTCTAGGGAGAGCATTACCCTGAGAGGGCAAAGCAGGTGATAAATCCAAGTCAACATTATCTCGTAGCAAGTTCATAGTAGCATTAGCCACCTTGTGGAATGAGTCCTCCAAACAGCTCTTCTGAGTTAGATCCTGTTGTGGTATAACAAGAAGGGACTTTACCGGGCCTTGTTGTGTCAAATGACCCAGATGGTGAATAACATTCCTAGAGGGCGCACCATCATTACAATTGCCAAAGACAAAAACATTAGATCTGTTACAATTAGACGGCATCTTAGATGTACCCCAGTCCGAGAATGATCCCCCCAACCCACCAGCCATCCCAAATTTCACCATTTGGGCACTAGATTTAAAGAACCCCAATGGGTTGGGAGTAGAAGTGAGGAATCTGACAAATGTTCTCATAGCCAGAGGAGCAGCCGTCACATCAATATTCTGGAGGCACTCTGCATCTGTTAGTTTGAGCCGTCCAGCCTCTAAAGGAACATTTGTCAAAGTATCCAAAGTCCCTTCATGTGAGTGTGAAGGATTTAGAGGAAATACACCCACCGGCACGTCCACCGCAGAAATAAGTACAGGCAGGGACTTATGTGTCAAGTCGGTATTCAAGTGTGGTCCAGCCCCCAGATTAAGAGCTTGATCAGGTTCCAGATCACAGGTGCTGGCCCCAAAGCCACTTCTTAAGGTACCCATAATACAAGTAGCTATTACTATGGTTCACTATTAATGTAATCCAGGGGAGAATCAAAGTATAGTGACAACAAACACCACAAATAACTTCAGGCAGATGTCACAGCTCAAAGGCAAAAGCCTGCAGTCATTGTGACACGCTACCACTCTGCCACAGCCCCTAAAAGAGCCAGGTTTCTTTCAATAGAAGGTAGTCTTAAGGTGACCTCCTTCCAAATGGGGCAGGAACGTACAATTGTATTCCAGTCACCTTGAATTTCGGGTCATTGGCTTAAAAGCCTGCAACCCCGAACAAAAAATTACACAGGTACACCAATGGTCCGCGAGTATAATGCGGCTGACTTTTTGCAACTGACTTTCTGCATGCAAACAAACAGCAATCAACGAGGGAGAGTGTGGGCAGTAGAACACCACCACCCCCTCTCAAAAGAGCAAGCTGAGCTGAGCAGCCGCACCACCTGGGTAGAGGGTTAAGGAGCTGCCCCACCAACTCCAACAGACTCAGCCCACACTCAGCTCACACGTTGCTCATAGCAAGCAAAGCCCTCAGAGCCCTTACAGCAACCTACGTTAGCCAGCCAGGCCGAGCTAATCCACAACTGCAGGGGGCACCTTACGCAACCGCAGCACAGCAGGAGAGTTGCAAGTCAGCTGAGGGACTACGGGGCCGTTTAGGACTTCTTCAGGACTTCTCTCTCTCTGCAGGACTTCTCTCTCGCAGCAGCACTCTCGAAGCCGCTCACTGACCACTGCCACAGGCTCACAATCGTATCAGAGAAAAGGACCTTTGCAAGGACTGTGTCAAGCCGCACCTCTCTAGGAACAAAGTAGGAAACAACGTAACAGGTATGAAAGGCTGCTTCCGACACTCACAGCTTCTTCACAGTGAGAAGTTACTTTCCACTGCCAACACAAACCCTGATTCATGAAACCGTGAATGAGTTTTTTAAAAATGAAAATAATTAAAGAATAAATATGAATTTTTGATACAAATGATACTCTTGTGTCTAATGCTGTTTATTGATTAAGCATTGAGAAGAGTGAGAGGAAAATCATAATTGATGTGACAGTGTAAGGGAGGGGTAACCGATCTCCACACATTACTCTGGGTATCTCAGGTCTTCCCTAGTTGAGATCGGTCCCTGTAAACAAAAAATTAGGAAAGTACCCATATCCTATATAGCTGCATCATGACCTGACAAGGGATACATAGTTCAAAAATTATTTCTCCATCATTGTCAATATCTACAAACAACTCCTCATCAGAAAACCCCCTAAATGGCTGTGTAGAATCTATACAGAAAGCCGTGCACCACTCACCTCCTCCCTCATCAGTGCCTAACAGTATCACCCTATCATTTCTGATTAGTGCCACCTCTAAAACTAGCTTTAGGATGGTACCTGGGGCATATTCTGAGGGAATGCTGGTCTAAACAAAGATTCCACTCGTCCTCACCACGTTTTGCCATGTGTGTCTATGACTTTTCCTGAAAAGGGAAAGTGACTTTCCTTAGTACAGGACTGTGTAGCGCCGGTGTCTAACATTAAGTTTAATGTTTAACTTCCTATCCTCACACCTAGCAGGGGCTCCTCTTCCTGGTCAGCAGTGACTAACAAGACTGTGCACATAAGGACTGTGATGCTGGAAATGCATCGGAGGGACAGGGCCTCCGTATCCTTGTCCTTTACTGCTTTTTATCGTGTGTTCTGTTGTGTTTACCATGCAGGAGTCGTGTGGGACTCCTGGCGGTGCAGCTCTCTCTCTTTTGGTTTGGTGAACAGACCCATCGGATACCCTTATGGCACCCATGGGTAGGGGTACAACCCTGTGCCCCTAGTGTATGTTTTTGGGCGCCTGAGTGTGACCCACAGAGCAGGGTACGGGCTGGTGGCAGCTCTGTGCTGAAATGACGGGTGCCCTGAGCGTCCTCCATTTTGGGATGCCCAGGCCCTGTCATTGGAATCGGTAGATTCCTGATGGAGACAAAATGGCCCCATGGCCTCTTGCGTTCCATCACCTGTTACCCTGATCTTCCCAAAGTCCTGGGAAGCCCTGCTCTGTCCCTTCCCCCTGACTGGCTGTTGGGTGGAAGTTCCGTATATGGTAGTGTGGGGAAGTGCCGACCAGACTGGCTGGAGCCTTCTCAACTACTGTATGTTGTGGGTACGCCTGTGGTGGGACCTGGGTGAATGGAGTGTGTGACAAATATACATTCTATGTTGTGACTGTCTAGTATCTGGTGTTTGACACAGTGGGTGAGACAGCCCTGCCCGAAACCGGTATGAATGCAGCTTGGAGTGTTGAATGGCTCAGTACTTGTCCCAATACACATAACTTGTTGTGAGTGTCTGGAGAGAAGTGAATGGCCTGAATACCTTGTGTGCCTGATTGGCTGCCTGCCTGCATGAATGCCGTAGTCGTGATTGGATGCTTGAGTGCGGCCCAGCAAAATGAATGGGAGATCAACAGTATATCTGGGGACCTCTCACTGCTAGGAGTCGTGTTCAGAAGCTGAAGTCCACTACGACGAGTAACTGGAGTGAAGCTTAACCTTGAGCCCTGCTGGATGAGAAGAATTGCTGTTGCTCTCCTTCTCAATCTGAAAGCTGCTGTGCTTCAAGAACTGACCCAGAGAGGACCTGGTAAGACGCCCTCTTCCCGAGCTACGAGGGACCATCGTGCACAGCTGATCTTTTCCTAAGCTCCCTGGTAGACAGACCTTCGACAGGCTGCCGACCCAATACGGGGCCTGCCGCGGAACTCTGAGGAGAAACGCCCGGACTGTTGTCCGTCACTGTCGTCGACCGCCATCGCCGACTGGAGCCGCCGTGCTCCCGTTGCCTAAGAAACTTCATTGATCCAAGGACGCTCTTGTCCGCATCGTCGCCGCTGTATCCTGCTGGAGAAGGCCTGACCGTCGACGTGCCGAGGAGCATCCACCGGTGGGGGCTTGGGGACTACACTTTACTTAAGAATCAGCTCGCATCACCTCCCGAGAAGCTAGGCCTTGATTGATCGCACATTGCTACTGTAATAGAGAATCTTGGCAGGGGTCTCTGTGCCTCCCCTCTACCATATAGAGAGCGGAAGTGCAGACCCCTCCCCCCCTCCGGTCTTTACAAGGGCTCACTTTGGGCTGTCCTATTGGGGATAGGTGTTCAACCCCAGGAGTGGAAAAACTCCCCCTGCTATTACGCTTGCTCAAGTGTAGTGAGTACCATACCAGGTGGCAGGGGGTCTTTGTCCCAGGGTGGAAATGGGAGCTGTGGGGCTTGCTGCTGTATACATGCTGGTGTAGGGTTTGGACCTGGGTTCTGAATTTTCTGGTGTGGAGGTGACAGATACGGATACTGTGGTGGTTGTCCATGGTTAGGTACTTGTGGGGGGCCTAGGGCCATTTGGGGCATCATCTTTAATGGTGGGTGGTACCTGAGCACATGCGGAGATGCACTAGGATAAGGGCAGGGATCATAAGAATGTACTGGTCTTCCCCTGCACTATTGCGCAAAGTGTCCCCCCAGACCTCACCACATTCCCCTGAATCCACCCCCTTGTTCTCCCTGGAAACATCCTCTTCCCCTCTTATAACCTCCCATGTCCCTTCTGTTGTCTGGTTACCCTTGCTAACCCTCCTTCCATTCCGGTGCTTGCTTTGTATCCTGCTGCCCCTCAGGGGGGCTGGTAATCAGTGCTCCTTGTAAACTTAACTTTGCCAACTTCTATGTACTAACTTTGCATCCACCTTCTGCAACCGCTCTGCTGTTAGCTTTTCCTGCTCCTGCAATACCTTGCAATAATGCAATATGTTTTCCTGAATCTCAGCCCTTCCCTTCGCTTCTAGCCCTATCACCTTTTCTAAATCCTTTTGCACATCTTTGGGGAGACCCTTCCATAGCATAGGATAAAACATCGCAATATTTTTGTACCAGGGCTCCCCTGCCTCCACCCTCCACATTTCTTGACTCTGGTTTATATATAATGTAGAGTTGTCATTTAACTTCTTGATACGGGCCATGATTGAATTGATGTCTGGTGTATCTGCGTATGCTGACCTGAACGTGTGCTACATAATGATTGTCATTATTTATTTGTATCCCTAAGTACTCTGCCTTCCTCCAAATGTCCCTTGCGTGAAATGGAAACTGTCTTCCTGACTGTTTAACATGTGCGGTTCTCTTTCCTCCCTTGCCTTTCACTACAGCCATACGACCCGGTTGCGTCCTAAGGTTTGGCCCCCACAGACTCTCTACCAAGGGTGTTGGCACAAGTGGTATATCATCCTCCTCTTTCTCCCCCCAGCGGAGTGTGGCAGGAGTGTTTTGCTGTGTTGGAACGCTGTTTGTGTGGACTGAGCAAACATCATTGGAAGCAGGACTCTTCAATGCATATCTGTTTCTGTGCTTGAGGTGGAAAAAAAAGAAACAGATATAAACCCTACCCACTCACGGAGCAAAGTGGCGTGTGGCAGGAGTGTTTTGCTGTGTTCTGCTGGGATCTCGGGACGGTGGCTTCACCTTGTCCTCTTTCTAGGGAGAAGCCATAGGAGCGATAATGAAAAGCGCCAGTTTACCTTAAAAGTGATAAAACTGGGAAAAGGCATTGGGCCTCATTGCGAGTTTGGCGGTAGCCCTTAAATGTGGCGGTAGCGCTGTACTGCCGCATTTAAGGGTCTGCCAAAAGCGTGAAATTTCCCGATTGAGCCCAATGGGGAATGGGGAATTCCCGAATGGGCTCAATGGGGAATGGGTAATACCCGTTCCGCCAAACCCGTGATCCGGCGCTAATAGCGCCGGTGGGTTTGGCGGTAGGGCTAATAATGCCATCTCTATTAATGCCGGCGTTACCGCCCAACTCGTGATGAGGTCCATTGTCACGTTTTCCAATGTAAAAAGTTAAAACGCGCACAGAATTGAAGTCTTTCTTCACTTGATTGCACCGTCGTGTTACTAACTTCTATTGGGAGTTATACATAAGTCCTCCTCCTTTACCTGAAATAAACGCTGAACTACCATTTGGGAACGACTGACATCAACAATATTTTGTCCTGACACACACAGGGTATTTTTTCTTATACTTTGTGAAACTGTTTACTTTAGTGGAGCATTTGTAAGTCTATAAGGCTTACCATGTCAGTTTCACATTAATTCTTGCCTTCTAGTCATGGTGCAAAGACTCTAGGAAGGAATGGACTGCTGAGATTACATGCTGTAGTGAAACTGACTAAATCCAAAAAGTATTTGGAAAGTCGTGACTCTGCCCTGGGCATAAAACTAAATCAAGAAAGGCCTGAGGTCCCAGAGGACA
This sequence comes from Ambystoma mexicanum, assembly GCF_040938575.1. NCBI lineage: Eukaryota > Metazoa > Chordata > Amphibia > Caudata > Ambystomatidae > Ambystoma > Ambystoma mexicanum. Next base: position 1,196,059,108 of record NC_090924.1, read on the forward strand.
GAACAGCATTGCTTCAGCATTAACAATAAGGGTGTAAGGGCAAACATTACCCTTGGTGGCTGTGACAGTGGAGTAAAGATCAATTTGATACGATTTACATACATTATCAAATGCACGCACCTTTCTGATCTGAGGTGACTGCAGGGTAAATCCCTTTGAGCCACAGGCCATCAAATTGCACAAGTATTCACCGCCTGCTCCACATTTGACACCCACTTATCTTCCTCCTCTGTGACCTCTGCATCTCTAGCAGTTCGAGTCGGGTCATCATCTGCACTGCTGGCATGTGATGGACCCTCTGGATGCCCCCATCCATTGGGGGTATCTTCACTTGCAGCTACTTGCACATCCCTAATCACTCTGCTATGGATTTGGCACATAAAGTCCCCTGCTCTCCATTGGTCTGCACCTCTCATCACTTTCCATTACTGTACCTGATTCTGTGCTGCTCGTGCCTGCTCTGCCACTGCTCAGTGTGGCGCCATTTCTAATTCACTATGTGCCCTGTTTTCTACTTCCATAACCAATGGGTCTCACACAGCATTAGTCACAGCGTTGTGTGTGGCATTTGCCCTAGCAGCGGGAGCATTCTGCTTCGGTGCTGGTTGGGGTACAAACCAGGGGTTGGTATAACCTGTTGAGGTTTGCAAGGAAAAACACCCATATGGAGGGTGGGCCGTGGGGACAACACTAGGTGTAGGTATGTCCACCTTTTCTTCTTTGTCTTCCTCTGGGGCATCTTCTGAACCTTTGGAAATTCTTCAGTGTTCGAGAGTATCGTGCCTACTTCTCAACTTTCCCCCTTTATACAGCGCAGCCAAATATGTGTAGATTTATCCCAAAATATCCGTGTTGTTTCAGCCCTCTTTAGGACACGGCTTGTACACTCCTGCTTTTGTATCCGCGACCGACTGACAATGGTGTTTCAGTACTTTTTCTGGTACATCCGATGTGGGGTCCCCAGCAATTCACCTGCACAGTTGGACGCAGCACCCCACTCCAAGGAACGGGCAGGCCTTCAGGCAACACAGTGCCTGCAAACCTCCTCAAGTCGTGCACATGGGACTGGTCATTACAGACAGGACCCAGAATACGCAGAGAGGTCATCCCCGGTTTCACAGAGATTTTGGGTTCGCGTCAGTGTCATCAAATTCGTATCAAAAACCCGAACAATAAAAACAATCCCAAATAGGCCAAATAATTATTTCACCTTTTGTAAGGTAAACAAACGCGCTATATAAATGCAAAATAACAATAACAATAACAAGCAAAAAGTATCAGACAGTCACGTAGAATGGAACTAAAACAAGTTACATGTTTTATAGCGGTTAACAACTAATTAACAAAACTATGCATAATAAGGATTGCTACATGATCCCACACTCCCCATTGACTAACTTTTATATACCATCATCCCATATAGCCCATTGGTCATATATAATATAAAACACATTCCCTAAACACGTGACCTACTACATCATCAATAAAAAACTTAAGAGTTGATTGACTACCCGGTACATTGTTATCATAATGATATCTTGAACAAGAAAAATATTTCTGACCATCACATGATGTGCACCCCTCCATCAGAGCCTGATCAGAGTGTGAATAGGGAGGCCAACTCTAGTTTGATAATACAATGGGCCTCCGCTTTACTGTGGCATGCACCAACGCCTGCCTGCCCTTGTAGATACATTTATTGACATCACCTCTGCTCCTCCAGTCCCAAATAACAGTACAGCACTAGCATGTTTCCTTCTGGGAGCCCAGGTGCCCATGAACTACGTGATCGGGGAACCACTCTTATGTTTGAAAATCACATACTTTTTGATCCCTAGAGTGGAGCGCCTGCAGTTCAAATAGGATGGCCGCTCTTTGGCCGATGGCAGTAGTAAATCTTCACCAGGCCTTTTGGCATCACAGAACCCAATGCCATACTAACATGAATTGAACCTTCGAAAGACGCATCTATACCCTTCCTTCCTGTGCCCAACATTCCTTTCCCAGCTCCTCCAAGCTCTGCAGCTGGATTTAATTAACTTTTATCGGCAATGCACAGCTGCCTGTGACCTTTACAGCATAACATCTCTCTGGGGGAAAGCAGGAGGGATAGCCTCAGGTTCACCTGGACAGAGCCACAGCTCCAGGTTGGCCTGTTTCTCGTACTACACATCCTGTAACGTGCCTTAAAATCCAACATGGCAGTACTCCTGCTACCTTAGACCCCAGACTTCGCCTTTACCGCAACACTTCTCGGACTCTGTCTCATACACCTACCTATACCAGCTACCTACTACCACATCCCTTAAAACATAACACTGTACACTACTGCTAAATACAAAAAACATCACAATTACTTTAACCTCTGAATCTGCAAAATGAATACATTGTTGCATTTCTATGTGTGTGGTTATATGTTTTTTTCTAATATTTGTCAAAGCTAACTACAAAACGGATACATGCACATTCTGCCGCTCCCAACAAGAACTGCTAGCACTAGGCCACCTGTAAAATCTCTTTTCCTGCCTGGGACCTGTAGGGTATTTTGTGGAGATTTGGGGCCTGACGGTATTTTATTACCGCCGAAAAATAACTTAGCAATAATCACTCTTTGTATTCGGATTTGGCCATGTGCAACAATAATACAATGGACATGCATTATTTCAGCACCCAGACCTGCATATTTGGTATACGTGGTTGGTGGTATTTTGGTGAGCATAATTCCCTTGTTTTATTTGTGGCCCCAATGTCCAGAATCCCTTATCTTTGCTTAGATTTTTCGTGTGATCACTAGAGAGACCTCAGACCTGCATTCTAGGAATACCACATTTCCAGTGATAGTGTTGGTGTGCCACCATGGGCGAACTCACTGACTTATTTACGACAGAGAGCTATATGTGGTAGTCTTGTGGTAATTTCCACTACCTTATATACGGTAGGGAGCTATGTTCAGAGAGTCACTCTTCCCGTTGGCTCATGTACCTCCAACAAGCTATGCTACAGTCACTCACAATTATTCATACTGATTCTGACATGCACACATCTGTCTTAAAATGACCATTGCACTGTTTAAAAATCTCCCCACATCGTCGGCATTGTAATGGTAAATAGAAAATAAAACACCCGTCTGTTTTCAAATATTTTCTGTATTATAAAAGCTGCATTTAGACACGATCTCATTCTTTACAGAAATAAATAAAATGGTACAGTCAAAGCATTGTCTATGACACACTGCAAAGAGCGTGGCGGAGAACAGAACTCAAATTGCAACATTGGTATTTGATTAAGACACGCACAGGAATCCTACACTGACTGCATATTACCGTACACACTCAGCTCCCACACTTCTCATTACCTTATCTTTTTAGTTGTTCTCTTTGTGAATGTGGCTCTCTTGGATTAACTCCAGCAAAAAGGAACGCTTGCCTTCTCAAGCCGGGGTCATTGCCTGGAATTCTCAGCTTTTTCAGATAGGAATGCCTCAGCCAGTGGAAAGGTTTTTCTTTCAGCTCTCCCCAATCTCGACTGCAGCAGGACACAGGAATCTGCATTCAGTCAGGACCCCACAGCCAGGTCTTCTCCCCAGTAGTGCAGAAAGATGTCTGCCTGTCTTTTTCCCTGATACTGCCCACTAAAACTTTCCTCTCAGCCCTCTGTATGACGTGTCCCAATGAAATCCATCATCTCTCATCCTCCTACTCTTCAACAATAGCTTCGCTTATACATTTGCAATTGTTGCAAATCTGACTTCCTTCTTCCTGCAGTTACTGTGCACAAAAACACGGAGAATCAGGCAGAGAAGAGAAGAGAAAAAAATCTGCACACACATTTAAATGGTTTTCAGAGTATGCCTAATTCTGCAGTGGAGAACACATTTTATTAGTGGGTTATATTAAATAAGGTTTTATTAGTCAGGTTAATGGTTAATAGGTTAGCTGTTAATTTTCAAATGTGTCTCTCGCACCATAGGCATTTCAGGTGAAAAATAGTGTGCATTTTTAAATGAACACGTGTGCTTTTAACTGTAAAAATAGATTTTCATCTTATATGTTAAAATCGTTTTTGACTGAATAGCCTGTCTTTCCTTGTTAATCTGCTAACCCATATAGCAATGCACCGCACCCTTGTGGTGGTGGTGCTGCAAAAAAATGTGCTACTTGTGCAGTATTACTGTACTCTGTACTGTAACACGCCAAATATCCTTACATATACCCTCCTTTTGTTTTTAGAACTTGGCTATAATCCAAGCCAATTCCTAAAAACAACTTGTTCTATTTTTTTTACAATATAGCAATCCAACAAAATGAATATTCATGTGCATCAATGAAAATTTGCAATCAACATTTCATCTGAGTCCATCAGTTCATAAAATGTTCCACATTTGCCTTCTCAGTGGAAGTGGCATTACTTTAAGTTTAAATTTTCCAAGTCAATTAAAAACAATGAAATAAAACAACTAACTAAAACAAATAAGTAATATAACAAGTTAAAATAAATAATTAAAATAATAAATACGTGGAACTTCATATGCCGGAACTTTTGTTTTGTCTCTTTTGGTATGTCCCGACCAGCGATGTTATTCGGTTCATTCGAGTACTCTTTCATCTTGGCAATCTTGAATCCACAGTAGTCATCTCTTTTGGCATTCCGGTTATTTTGTCTTCACCTCCACCTGGAGGCAGGCATCTTTTGGTCTTCATCCAGGGGACTCCAGGACTCCATCGTCTCCCGTGGCCTCTGATCCCGGAACCTCCGACCAAATAATGTTAATTGTCTAAATCAAAATAGAAAATAAACAGATTAAGTACATAGCACAATACTAACTTCATCCTTTTGCCAAAAATAAAACATGCTTGGTAAAAATATTTCGTTTTTTTTTTTCTTTCTTCTGAAATTAAACACAAGTTAAAAGAAAACAAACACATATAAAACAGCATTCAATATTTAATACACTTTCTCTCTGCACACCAACCACGAGCTTCTGTTATATGTGCATTTATTTATTTATTTATTTATTTATATATTTATATTATATATTTTTACATATATTACAGTGTTTATGTGCCATCATAACAATCAACTTTTTTTTAACTTCTTTGTCACTGCCTCCTGATTACACCCATTTATTTTCTCAAGGGACTCTATCTGTTTCTACATGCTCAAGCTGCCTGATCTCATGCCTGGGATGGCATGGTTTGATTTGATTTACATGGACAAACTGCTCTATTGCTGTTTCACCTTCATTTTTCAAAATTTTATACACTACAGGAGAAACCTTATCTATAATTCGAAATGGCCCCTGCCAGGCTGCTAGAAATTTAGAATTTTTCTGTTTACTTTTTCCAAAATGAAACTTGTACACCTGATCCCCTACACTGTATTCCTTTACTGATGTCTTTTTGTCATAATATGACTTAGCACTGTCAGCAGCCCTTTCCAGATTTCTCTGCACAAAAGCAAATGCATGTTGCAAATGCCTCCTCAGTTCATCAATATATTCATGAACTGTGGATGCACTCACTAGAGTTTGCTCATGTGTTCTGTATAGTAGGTGTTGTGGTAACACCATTTTCCTACCTGTTAAGACCTCATGGGGGCTAACACCTGTTGCTTTGGCAGGAGTCGACCTGATTGCCATCAAAACCAATGGTAAACGCAAATCCCAGCTGGAACCTGCTTCTGCCACAAATTTCTTTAAAATATCCACAACAGACCTATTGCTTCTTTCAACTGTACCTGAAGACGCCGCCCGATATGCGATATGTAGTTTCCTTTTCACACCTAGTATTTGCCATACCTTGCTCATTAGAGTACTTGTGAAATGACTTCCTCTGTCTGACTCAATTCTTTGCGGCAACCCAAACCTTGAGAACACATGGTTCACCAGCAATGTGGCTGCTGTTTGCGCACTACAATCTGGTGCAGGAATGCACTCAATCCACTTTGACATCAAACATACCACACTCAAAATATAACGGTGTCCCCTGCTCGACCTTTTTAAAGGACCTACATAGTCTATTTGCAAATCTGACCATGGGAGAGTTAGGCCTCTTTTCATCAATGGTGCTCTATGCATTGGTGAAGCAGGTTTAAATTGGGCGCATACTAGACATCCTCTAGTATATAATTCCACATCTTGGGACATATGAGGCCAGTAAGCATAATCTTTTAGTATTTCTAATGTTTTTTGTGAACCTCTATGGCCTGCAGTTATGGCATCATGTGCATGGTGTAGCATTAGTCCTCTGAATGAAAGGGGTACTACCCACTGTATTTGCCCTGTTATGGACTCTCTAATCATGAGTCCATCCTGTAATCTAATTCGTGTTTTGTTCTTTAATAACACCCTCAACTCTTCTTTTCCCATACAATCTTTTTCTCTTAAAGGATTTTGTTCAGGATCTATCAAATGATTATAATAGATTCCCAAAATTTGATCATTCTTTTGTGCCTCAATCAAATCTTGGTCTGGCGTGTCATGACTCCACTGCACCACCGGTTGATCTACCTCCTTTGGTGCTTTAGAACGTGTCACATTATTTTTACCTTGGCTTTGAGCAGACTCAAGGGACATTTTGGCTGACCTGATTTCCATTACTGTGGCTGAGGGTTCTTTAGATTTAGGCCTAGTATCTTTCATTTTATCACTTTCTCTACCCTGACAATAGAGTACCTCATATAGCTTGGTGCTTTGATGTACAATCCATTCAAGGGACTTGTCACGGTCAAATTCACGGACCAATTGGGATATGATGTCTTTCTGTAGCCCATAGAAGTATGCGGTTTTAAACTCATTGGAATTTGAGTCAAAAGATACATCAAAGCGAGAGAATGCTCTTTTTAAGTCTTGTAAAAATTGGCGAGGGGATGTATTAGGTCCAGCAGTAATAGTGTACGCGACTTTCTTTGCCTCCTGCAATGACTGAAAAGGAGAAAAATGACGCCTAATTTCTTTTTCAAACTCCAGCCATGTCATATTCTGCTGTTCATTTAATCCCCTTATGATGCTGGCCGTCGGGGCATCTAAAGTTAATTGAAAATATTGTCTGTACTGTTCCTTAGGTATATGGAGTGCTTTAAAAATGTCATGTACCGCTTCTAAGTGATCCTCAATGCAGCATTCACCTCCCTTTTTAAATGGTTTGATCAGGGCTTTAATGGATTTCATTATTTTTATGGGGCTACTTGTTGCAATGCATGGAATTGCACTATTTTGTGATTCAATCCTGTTTTCAGGTGTATGAGATTGGTGGCTGCCCCCAATGGGAGTATCAAATCCCCCAAGGGCGCTGCAACCAAGTTCAGTCACCGGCCCAGTCACTGGGGCACTAGCTCTTTGGGCAGAGCTAGAATTCACCTCCACTCCATTGAATGTGGTACCCTGCCGCCTCTCCTGGGACCTGGGAATGCACATTTGCTGTTCTAAGTCCTTACACTTTTTAAGGAGTCTAGTTGCTTCATTCTGCAAATAATTATTTTCATCGCTCATTTTATTAATCGCCTCCTGCATGTCGCACATTTGCATTTGGCATTCATTGAACTCTTTATTTCTTTTGTCTCTTTCTTGAATCATTTTAATCATTTCTTGTTCTGCACTCTGGAGATCACCTTCTTTTTCACAATGTTCTTTTTGTAAAATCTGCATTTCTGAAACAACCTCATCTTTATCCTGCCTAATGTGATCCACTAAGGCTTTTAAGTGTGTCAATTCTTGCTCACTATCTTCAAATTGTTTCTTGCTTTTGGATAACTGAGTATCAAAGTCTCTGCATTTTAATTGCATGTCTTTTTGGCATACATCCAATTCTGCTCTCAACATTTCCTGATTTTTACTTGCCCCCTCTAATTCAGTCTTTAACCTGTTAATTAGCTGAGTATCATTCTCTTGCATTCGCAGGGATTTGTTTAAAATAAACCATATTTTGCCGCATAGCCGTATTAAACAGTCTTTCTCTGCATTTTTATCGGCTGCATTCAATAATCTTGTAAGGCAGACCTGAATTATGCTGCCTTCTGCAAAAATATTGTCTAGTTTTTCTTTCTGCACCTCACCCTGAATGCGGTTACTCCATTCTAACGTACTATTCGAAGACCAATTCCCATGTGCAAATAACTTTGCCTCTAAATATTGCACTAGATCTGAGAATGTGGTTTCTCTTTGTGACATTCTGAAATTCGTTTTTAGTGGCACACTGCTATTATAAAATGGGTTCCCTTTAATGTGCAAATGGCAGTGTGAGACACGCTTGCCACGCCCAGTAGGTACTCTGTGATCACTTTCCCGGCCTGCAACGCACCATAAATATGTAGGGTATTTTGTGGAGATTTGGGGCCTGACGGTATTTTATTACCGCCGAAAAATAACTTAGCAATAATCACTCTTTGTATTCAGATTTGGCCATGTGCAACAATAATACAATGGACATGCATTATTTCAGCACCCAGACTGGCATATTTGGTATACGTGGTTGGTGGTATTTTGGTGAGCATAATTCCCTTGTTTTATTTGTGGCCCCAATGTCCAGAATCCCTTATCTTTGCTTAGATTTTTCGTGTGATCACTAGAGAGACCTCAGACCTGCATTCTAGGAATACCACATTTCCAGTGATAGTGTTGGTGTGCCACCATGGGCGAACTCACTGACTTATTTACGACAGAGAGCTATATGTGGTAGTCTTGTGGTAATTTCCACTACCTTATATACGGTAGGGAGCTATGTTCAGAGAGTCTCTCTTCCCGTTGGCTCATGTACCTCCAACAAGCTATGCTACAGTCACTCACAATTATTCATACTGATTCTGACATGCACACATCTGTCTTAAAATGACCATTGCACTGTTTAAAAATCTCCCCACATCGTCGGCATTGTAATGGTAAATAGAAAATAAAACACCCGTCTGTTTTCAAATATTTTCTGTATTATAAAAGCTGCATTTAGACACGATCTCATTCTTTACAGAAATAAATAAAATGGTACAGTCAAAGCATTGTCTATGACACACTGCAAAGAGCGTGGCGGAGAACAGAACTCAAATTGCAACATTGGTATTTGATTAAGACACGCACAGGAATCCTACACTGACTGCATATTACCGTACACACTCAGCTCCCACACTTCTCATTACCTTATCTTTTTAGTTGTTCTCTTTGTGAATGTGGCTCTCTTGGATTAACTCCAGCAAAAAGGAACGCTTGCCTTCTCAAGCCGGGGTCATTGCCTGGAATTCTCAGCTTTTTCAGATAGGAATGCCTCAGCCAGTGGAAAGGTTTTTCTTTCAGCTCTCCCCAATCTCGACTGCAGCAGGACACAGGAATCTGCATTCAGTCAGGACCCCACAGCCAGGTCTTCTCCCCAGTAGTGCAGAAAGATGTCTGCCTGTCTTTTTCCCTGATACTGCCCACTAAAACTTTCCTCTCAGCCCTCTGTATGACGTGTCCCAATGAAATCCATCATCTCTCATCCTCCTACTCTTCAACAATAGCTTCGCTTATACATTTGCAATTGTTGCAAATCTGACTTGCTTCTTCCTGCAGTTACTGTGCACAAAAACACGGAGAATCAGGCAGAGAAGAGAAGAGAAAAAAATCTGCACACACATTTAAATGGTTTTCAGAGTATGCCTAATTCTGCAGTGGAGAACACATTTTATTAGTGGGTTATATTAAATAAGGTTTTATTAGTCAGGTTAATGGTTAATAGGTTAGCTGTTAATTTTCAAATGTGTCTCTCGCACCATAGGCATTTCAGGTGAAAAATAGTGTGCATTTTTAAATGAACACGTGTGCTTTTAACTGTAAAAATAGATTTTCATCTTATATGTTAAAATCGTTTTTGACTGAATAGCCTGTCTTTCCTTGTTAATCTGCTAACCCATATAGCAATGCACCGCACCCTTGTGGTGGTGGTGCTGCAAAAAAATGTGCTACTTGTGCAGTATTACTGTACTCTGTACTGTAACACGCCAAATATCCTTACAGACCTTGCACCCCATCCCAACAAAATTAATGAGGGCTCAGTAAGGACCCATAAAACATTGTAAGAGGCATTTAAGTGTTTTATATGAGGTGTATGGATCTCAAAGAAGGCTGGGATTCTCCAATGTAATAGATCTACTCTTGACAAATATGGAGAAAAAAGAAATGCTGACTGAATATGAGCAGAGATATTCAGTGGAAGGGAATTACATAGTATTATCCCAGAACACACTGGTGAAATGTAGAGTGCCAGCAGATAGAAAGGTTATATAGCTAGGAGACACCACTGGCACTGCAATATAGGCAGGGGCAACAGGCAGGTCATATATTGGTTGGTTGCTCATATCCAACCAACAAACTACATTAAACCTGGTATTGGTCAATGAAGAGGGTAAATCGTTTTGCTATGATCTTAACATAGACAATATTGTAGTTAGATTTTTCCATGAGCTTTATTCTTCTCAGCTATAGGACAATTAACATTATGTAAATGAGTGGTTAGGCAATTATGATTCATAATGGATGATGGATGATGGATGACCAGGGTGATTCCTTACAAATAAGGAAATCAACTCTATAATTGGGAGAATTTAAAGTCAGAAAGCCCCTGGCTCTGATGACCTGTCTGTCAGGTTGTATAAGGCATTCAGTGATATACTAGCTCTGACCCTTCCTATGGTCTACCAAGAAGCCTTAGATACTGGTGTTCCACAAGATACATCAAAGGATGCAATACTACCGTTATTGTTGAAATCTGACCCAACTCGATGTTCATCCTACAGGCCCATTTCCCTTAACAAACATGGATAACAAACTCCTAGCTAGGATTCTTTCAGATCACCTGCTTCCATTATTTGAGTCCTGTATATGACATATCAGGAAGGTTGCATTCCTAGTAGAGAAGCTTTGATAGATCCTTATTTGTGGCCTACTACATCTGCTGAAACATGAGCTCCAAGCATTGACAGTATTATTAGCTGTGGAGAAGGGCTTTCATCCTATTGAATGGCCCTTTCTTGTTGCTTTCCTATAAGTAATGAGGGTGTCTATCTATCTATCTATCTATCTATCTATCTATCTATCTATCTATCTATCTATCTATCTATCTATCTATCTATCTATCTATCTATCTATCTATCTATCTATCTATCTATCTATCGTATAGTGCCACTAACCAGAAGGCCTACGGACACTGACAAGACAAACAACATAAACAGAACACAAAGGGATCTGTTAGGCAAGATCTTACATTTGTGTTGATCTTTTAGAGTTTACCTATGTTGAAGAGGAGAGTTGTTAAGTTTTTTTTATAACTGGGACAGCAATGGTATTGTCCTCAGCAGGATGGGCAGTGTGCTCCATGTAGCTGGAGCCAACAGTATCAAAACTGGTGCCTCCTAGCTTTTTGAGGTTAAAGCATGGGCATGCCAGTAAACCATTTGTTATTAGATCTCAGTGTGCATTTTATGAGAGCTTGTTCCAATGCATGAGCCGAGAAAGGGGAGGTGGCATTGCCAGAGAGGCACTTGTCCATAAGGGAGCTTGCCTTATGCTGGATTCTTTGCTCTACTGGGAGCCAGTGTATTTTGTGGCGTTCTTTGGATACATGCACTCGCTTCCCAAGATCACATGCTGCATGCACTGATCCTTTTTGAATTTTAGAAGTTTTTTTCTGTTTGTTGTTGAGGTACCAACCATTAGGCTGTTGCAGTAGTCAAGTTTACCATGGACAGTGGCATAGGCTACTGCAGCCCTGTTCTGTTCCAACAGGTGTAGTCTCATTTGCCACAACAGTTTTTTTTAAGCAAGAACACAAAGTTTTAAGATATTCTACCTGTTTATTGGATGTTAGATGTTCGTCTCACAGCATTTTCACATGCTGGGCTATGATAATGGTGCTATCTGTCATGTTAAAGTGGCTGTTTTGGGGGTCCATTTCTTTTAATCTTGGACCATTGCCGACTATGAGCAGTGTATTTCTTTCCTTGTTGTTGGCCAGTGAGTTGCGAGCCATCCATGACTGTATTGCAGAAAAAATGTTGTTTACTCTTTCCAGATCTGTGGAATAGATCCCTGAAAGCTCAATGAGGATCTGTGTGTCATCCGCGTAGTTGGCAAACTGCATGCCCAGACTATCCAGTAGGTCACACAAGGACCTGGTGTACACATTGAACAGTAAAAGTGATAGCCATGATCCCTGTGGCACGCCGCAAGTCAATGGTATGGAAGATGATTGAATGTCATTTTTTGTTACCCTAGCCTGTCTTCGTCTAAGGAAGGATTTGAATAATTTAGCAGCAGCATTTTCCTATTGTGACCAGTAAGTCAAACAGAAGCTAATGGTCAACCTGGTTGAAAGCGGCCGACAGGTCGAGCAGAAGTAGGAGTGGTGTGTTGCCCTCATCCCCGATCGTTTTTTTTAAATATTACATTTGAGATCCAGCAGTGCTATCTCCACCCCATGTTAAGAGCAAAAACCAGATCCTCCTATGCCTTATAGTTTAAGTTTTTTGGCATATTCACAGTACTCCAAGTAGGCACTCTTGCCAAGCATTTTCAGTAGGAAAAGTATATTAGTTATGGGTTGAAAATTGGATGCCGCTGTTGAATTTAGGTTGTACATTTAAGAAGAGGAGTGATCCAGGCTTCTAGGAGGCATGAGGGAAGTAGGCACCTGGACTTCAGCTAAGGACATGCTAATGATTTTAGTCACCCACGGAAACAGTGGGATAAGACAATCTTTGAACAGTGATGCCGGAAAGATATCACATTTGCACAACACTGGTTTAAGATTTTGCACAATGTTTTGCACCTCCCGTTCTGATAGTCCTTTGAATGAAAAAGTTGTCACAGAGTCAGGAGGTGTAACCTTGGTTTTTACCGCTTGGGGCTGGGCAGTTTGCTCCCCCAATGTGCAATGTATTTGGCAATGGTGTTTTGGTGGCATGACTACTTCCTGACAAATTCATTTTGGATGTTTTGACACCATTCATCACTTGCCATGTGGCAGGTTTCGGTGTTCATTCCCTCTTCATTATGCAGGACAGAAAAAAGCTTGCACAAGATAGATTTGGCAGTGGTGATTCCGTCATTGAAGTTAGATCAATTTGATTTTAGGATACATTTTTTGTAATTGTTGACAGCTGTATTGTATGCTATCATAGTGAGGGTGCAGGAGGTTTTCCTCCAGCTCCGTTCTGTTTTGCGTTAGTCTTTCCTGAGTGTGATTACCTCAGCATGAACCAGTAGTTGTGCTTGAGGTTTCACAGGGCATAGTAGTGCCATTTTATCAGGAGTTTGGCAGGTATTTAGAATAATGTTTAGGCTACTATATACCAATTACACAACAATGTTCAGTATGAATAGAGCAATAACTGAGAAGCTGCATATGGGGAGAGGCAGGCAACCATGGTGTCCTCTCTCCCCCTGCTACTTGCTTTGGCATTATGGCATTTAGCAGAACCACTTAGCAAAGAACATATACACAGGGGAATAGAATTATATATCACAAGGTGATAGTGTCTCTCTGTGCAGAGGACATGATGCTTTTCATAAGAAATCCAAAAGAAAACCTTGCACCAACAATGGGTGATATTAAAAAAATGTGATCTGAAGTGCTTATATATGCTGCTTAGTCAATTATATTCCCACCTACTAAAGGCGAAGAGAGTTTAGAAAAAACAAAAATGGCTTCGTTTGGCAACATGGCAAGGTAAAATACCTCGGGATGTGCCTATCAAATAATGTCGATACACTAAGGTAACAACAATATGGACTGCCCCAATTACCTTAATGAGGCGTTTTTCAAATTGTTAAAAAGTGCTCTTCTAGATTTAATTTGGCTGGGCAAGACAGTTAGAATCAGCGGGAAGATACATATTGCTTCAGTGGAAATGGTGGGGGAGGGGCTTTGGCATGGAAAGCTCCTGCCTGATAGCACAAGCTCATTTGTTATCATTCTAGTATGCCATCAAACTGATCACACCACATAGAACATAGAGATTTTAATTCACTGCTTAGAACAATAATATTTATATTTTGTTTAGTTTTTTTTTATTTTTATTTGAAGAACAGGGAAGTCAATTTTGAACAGAAATTACTTAAAATGCACATTTACAGATGGCAAAGGCATTCCCACGAAGGGTGACTGTACAATATCACAAAGATAAGAACAAGTGGTGAGCCAGTTTATGAGGGTGTACAAAAGTGGAACCTATTCCACGGCCAAAACAAAACGAACATAGTAAAAAATATATACGAAAACCGATGACTTACAGATGTAAAATTAACCTAAGGGGGCAAGAGCGTCAACATAAAAGGGTATCATTTAAATATACAAATAACATAATAAGGCATTGTGGAGACAGTGGTGTGGTCATGTAGAGATGATGGGGGAGAGTGCAGGTGGAGCTAACTCTTTAGGAATTAGATTAAGTTTAAGTTGAGCTTTGGAAAGATCCACATTTGGCCATTTTGATTGTTATGGAAAGTGGGTTCCAGTGGAGCTGGGAGAGCAGGCATCAATAGCAGAAGCAAGAGGAGGCATGTGGAGGGTATGGGATGGTGAAGAGGAGGATGAGAGGGAATGAGATGGTGAGTAAACTGAGACACAATCAGACAATGGGCCTCATCACGAGTTTGGCGGTAACCCTTAAATCCGGCGGTCACGCTATTATCGCCGGATTTAAGGGTCCGCCAAATCAGGGCTTCGGCAGATTTCTCCCCAGCTCTGAGCTGGGGGGAAATCCACCGAAAATTAGCGCTATCGCCGGCAGGGAAATCCACCGGCTGTAAGAGCGTGAAAATTCCCCATTGAGCCCAATGGGGAATGGGGCATTCCCGAATGGGCTCATTGGGGAATGGGGAATTCCATTACCGCTAAACCCGTGATCCGGCTCTAATAGCACCAGGGGGTTTGGCGGTAGGGCTAATACCGCCGGCGGTAATACCACTGGCATTACCGTCCAACTTGTGATGAAGCCCAATTTGTTGAATGAAGCAAATCTGTAAACAGTGTGCTTAGAAGACACTGGCAGCAAGATATACTGCAAAAGAAAGTTATTCCCCACTTATCTTGGTAATATGTAGAGTGTGATATATTGGCAAAAACACATAGGGCCTCATTACGAGGTGGGCGGTAAGGGATTACTGACACCAGTAAGGGCACTGGCACCAGTAATCCCTTACCGCCCTGCTACGAGTTCCCTTTGCGGGTCCTCCCTTAACGCCTGGTTTTTCCAGGCGTTAAGGACGGGATCCGCGAAGGGACTCTGGAGCTAATAACGGTACCGCAATTTGCGGTACCGTTATTGGCGCCTTCCCCATTCCCATTGAGCCCTATGGGGGCGCAAATGGGAATCGGGAATGGCCCTGGTAAATGGGGAATTACCGGTCTCACCAACCTTGGAATGGACCGGTAATTGCTCCATTCACCAGGACGGAGTCGGAACGAGTTTGGAGGCAGCCATGGAGCTAATAGCGCCATGGCTACCTCCAACCTCGTAATGAGGCCCATATACACACACAATGTTAAAACTAAATATAGATATGATTGTTAATATGTTTCCAGGGGGTCAGCTCATCTCATTAAATGAGTTAAAAGAAAGAGGTGGTACCTCACCCCGGGAGATCCTTCAATATTTCAAGCGTCATACTTTCTTAAAAAATACATATTTAACATTTCCCATTCAAACAAATATCTTTCAGTTATTAAGCAAGACACTTTTACTGCAGGGTGTGTCTCACATTTGTATAAGAAAGTTATCAAAGATAAGACACCAGTTGATTGTTTTATACAGAGAAAATGGGAGGTTGGCTTGTGACAGTGGCATTTGGTGAACAATGGCAATACATTTATGCACACATGAAGCACATCTCAATTTATATGGGATACAAACTGATACACATTAACAGGGTAATTCATAGAATTTCGCACAAAAGTGGCGCACGCGGCTGGCGCACAGTGTCCCCGTGCGATACACTGCGCCAGCTGCGTGCGAAAAAATCCATTTAATCTCACAGCGTATTCATGGATTCCAGCCTCCAAAACCAGCCGTGGCGCAGAGTGGTGCAGCGACCCTGCAGCAGCGCCAGTTACGCCCCCAAGAAAACCCTTCAAAATTCCCAATTCATCGCAAAGGGCTGCGCCAACCCTGGACCAATTCACAGAGCTGCCAAACAGCAAACGCCAAGCGGGGAACGTGCATTTCAGTGGTTCGCGGGAAGTATCACACGCGATTGTCCTGGGTACGTGTACATCAGGGGTGCGCGTGAAGTAACACACGCGATTCCATCAGGGCACGTGTATTCCAGGGGTGCGCAGGAAGTATCACATGCAAAATCAGCAGGGTACGTGTATTTCAGGGGTGCGCGGGAAGTATCACACGCAATTCCATCAGGGTACTTGTATTCCAGGGGTGCACGGGAACTATCACACGCTATTCCATCAGGGCACGTGTATTCCAGGGGTGCGCGGGAACTATCACACGCGATTCCATCAGGGCACGTGTATTCCAGGGGTGCGCGGGAAGTATCACACGCAAAATCAGCAGGGTACGTGTATTTCAGGGGTGCGCGGGAAGTATCACACGCAATTCCATCAGGGTACGTGTATTCCAGGGGTGTGCGGGAACTATCACACGCGATTCCATCAGGGCACGTGTATTCCAGGGGTGTGCGGGAACTATCACACGTGATTCCATCAGGGCACGTATATTCCAGGGGTGCGTGGGAAGTATCACACGCAAAATCAGCAGGGTATGTGTATCTCAGGGGTGCGCATGAAGTATCACACGCGATTCCATCAGGGTACGTGTATTCCAGGGGTGCGCGGGAAGTATCACACGCGATTCCATCAGGGCACGTGTATTCCAGGGGTGCGCAGGAACTATCACACGTGATTCCATCAGGGCACGTGTATTCCAGGGGTGCGCGGGAAGTATCACACACAAAATCAGCAGGATACGTGTATCTCAGGGGTGCGTAGGAAGTATCACACGCGATTCCATCAGGGTACGTGTATTCCAGGGGTGTGCGGAAGTATCACACGCGATTCCATCAGGGTACGTGTATTCCAGGGGTGCGCGGGAAGTATCACACGCAATTCCATCAGGGCACGTGTATTTCAGGGGTGCGTGGGGAGCACTACACGTAAATTGCCCGTGTGGGTCCTCCCAGCTGTTCCCTCTACACCCTCCACGGCCCCTGCAGCCAGCCCACACCACACGGGACCACCCTGCACCCCTGCACATGTCCCGCAGGCAGCCCATCCACCATGGCCATGCCCCCCAGCCAAGCCACATGTCACCTTGCACTACTGATCAACAATGCATGTCTCCCAGCACCCTCACCCCCCAGCACTGTGGGGCACCTGACAGCAGGCCCCCACACATGTCCAACTCATGTCCCCCTGCACCCCCACCCCCCAGCACTGTGGGGCACCCTCCACCAGGCCCACACTCATGTCTCCCTGCACCCCCACCCCCCACCAGTCAGGGGCACTCTCCACCAGGCCCCCACTCATGTCCAAGTCATGTCTCCCGGCACCCCCACCCCCCAGCATCCAGGGGCAGCCTCCACCAGGCCCCCACTCATGTCTCCCAGCACTCCCACCCCCCTGCATCCAGGGGAACCCTCCACCAGGCCCCCACTCATGTCTCCCTGCACCCCCACCCCCCAGCACTGTGGGGCACCCTCCACCAGGCCCCCACTCATGTCCCCCTGCACCCCCACCCCCCTGCATCCAGGGGCACCCTCCACCATGCCCCCACTCATGTCTCCCAGCACCCCCACCCCCTGCATCCAGGGGCACCCTCCACCAAGCCCCCACTCATGTCTCCCAGCTCCCCCACCCCCTTGCATCCAGGGGCACCCTCCACCAGGCCCCCACTCATGTCTCCTTGCACCCCCACCCCCACCAGTCAGGGGCACCCTCCACCAGGCCCCCACTCATGTCTCCCAGCACCCCACCCCCCTGCATCCAGGGGCACCCTCCACCGGCCCCCACTCATGTCTCCCTGCACCCCCACCCCCCAGCACTGTGGGGCACCCTCCACCAGGCCCCCACTCATGTTCCCCTGGACCCCCACCCCCCTGCATCCAGGGGCACCCTCCACCAGGCCCCCACTCATGTCTCCCAGCACCCCCACCCCCCTGCATCCAGGGGCACCCTCCACCAGGCCCCCACTTATGTCTCCCAGCACCCCCACCCCCCTGCATCCAGGGGCACCCTCCGCCAGGCCCCCACTCATGCCTCCCTGCACCCCCACCCCCCACCAGTCAGGGGCACCCTCCACCAGGCCCCCACTCATGTCCAACTCATGTCTCCCTGCACCCCACCCCCCTACATCCAGGGGCACCCTCCACCAGGCCCCCACTCATGTCCCCCTGCACCCCCACCCCCTACATCCAGGGGCACCCTCCACCAGGCCCCCACTCATGTCTCCCAGCACCCCCACCCCCCTGCATCCAGGGGCACCCTGCACCAGGCCCCCACTCATGTCTCCCAGCACCCCCACCCCCCTGCATCCAGGGGCACCCTCCACCAGGCCCCCACTCATGTCTCCCAGCACCCCCACCCCCAGCATCCAGGGGCACCCTCCACCAGGCCCCCACTCCTTCCTACCACCCACCCCCCAGCAGTGCGATTCGCCTGTGTACGTGTATATCAGGGTTGCGGGTGTAGTCTGACACGCAATATCAGCAGGGTACGTGTATTACGGGGTTCGCGGAAAGTTCCACACGCGATTGCCCTGGGTACGTGTATTTCGGGGTGCGCGGGAAGTTCCACATGCGATTTCAGCAGGGTATGTGTATTCCAAGGTGTGCGGGAAGTTCCACACGCGATTTCAGCATGGTACGTGTATTCCAAGGTGCGCGGGAAGTTCCACACGCAATTTCAGCAGGATACGTGTATTCCAAGGTGCAAGTGAAATTCCACAAGCGAATCCAGCAGCCTACATGGATTCCGGGGGTGCAGGCCAGTCCTACATGTGAATCCGCCGTGTGGGTCCTTCCAGCTGTTCAACCAACACCCTCCACGGCCACTGCAGGCAGCCCACACCACAGGGGACTACCATGCCCATGCCCCCCAGCCAACCCATATGTCACCTTGCACTACTGCCCACCAACGCATGTATCCCAGCACCCCCACCCCCAACACTGTGGGGCACCTGCCAGCAGGCCCCCACTAAGGTCCAACTCATGTCCCCCTGCACCCCCACCCCCCAGCACTGTGGGGCACCTGCCAGCAGGCCCCCACACATGTCCAACTCATGTCCCCCTGCACCCCCATGCCCCAGCACTGTGGGGCACCCTCCACGAGGCCCACACTCATGTCTCCCAGCACCCCCACCCCCCTGCATCCAGGGGCACCCTCCACCAGGACCCCACTCATGTCTCCCTGCACCCCAACCCCCCAGCACTGTGGGGCACCTGCCAGCAGGCCCCCACACATGTCCAACTCATGTCCCCCTGCACCCCCATGCCCCAGCACTGTGGGGCACCCTCCACGAGGCCCACACTCATGTCTCCCAGCACCCCCACCCCCCTGCATCCAGGGGCACCATCCACCAGGCCCCCACTAAGGTCCAACTCATGTCCCCCTGCACCCCCACCCCCCAGCACTGTGGGGCACCTGCCAGCAGGCCCCCACACATGTCCAACTCATGTCCCCCTGCACCCCCATGCCCCAGCACTGTGGGGCACCCTCCACGAGGCCCACACTCATGTCTCCCAGCACCCCCACCCCCCTGCATCCAGGGGCACCATCCACCAGGCCCCCACTCATGTCTCCCTGCACCCCCACCCCCACCCCCCACCAGTCAGGGGCACCCTCCACCAGGCCCCCACTCATGTCTCCCAGCAACCCCACCCCCCACCAGTCAGGGGCACCCTCCACCAGGCCCCCACTCATGTCTCCCAGCACCCCCACCCCCCTGCATCCAGGGGCACCTTCCACCAGGCCCCCACTCATGTCTCCCTGCACCCCCACCCCCCAGCATGGTGGGGCACCCTCCAACAGGCCCCCACTCATGTCTCCCTGCACCCCCACCCCCCAGCATCCAGGGGCACCCTCCACCAGGCCACCACTCATGTCTCCCTGCACACCCATCCCCCAGCACTGTGGGGCACCCTCCACCAGGCCCCCACTCATGTCCCCCTGCACCCCCACCCCCCTGCATCCAGGGGCACCCTCCACCAGGCCCTCACTCATGTCCCCCTGCACCCCCACCCCCCTGCATCCAGGAGCACCCTCCACCAGGCCCCCACTCATGTCTCCCAGCACCCCCACCCCCCACCAGTCAGGGGCACCCTCCACCAGGCCCCCACTCATGTCTCCCTGCACCCCCACCCCCCAGCATCCAGGGGAACCCTCCACCAGGCCCCCACACATGTCCCCCAGCCAACATGTCATCACAATCTAGATCCCTGGCCCTTATGGTCAGCCTCCAAATGCTGAACACCCACCAGAGTATTGCATCCACCCACTTAGAAATGGAAATAACATGATAGAACCCCAATTGCAAGTTTGGAAATGAACACATGTCCCTCACATACACACAATGGGTGTCAGTGAATGTCAAAACCCATATCATGATATGCATGAAACCAATGAGATGATACTACACATTGACGTTTGAAGAAAAAATATTTATTAAAAGCAACATAATTTGAATCAAAAATAAACAAACAAAAATGGGAATTGAAAAAAAAACAGCATGTACGTGAAATAATGCAAAACCACAAATCATAATCCAAAGGAAAGGTGTCCAAAGTCACAGTCCACAAAAGTAAATCCAATGGAAAATTAAAATCGAAAACCATTGCTCCATGGGTAAATCATAAAAAAAATGAAAATCCAACAGTCAACTATATACAGATAAACAATCCAGGGTCCATGATCCCAACAGAAGAAATGAAACCTATCTGATAACACTACCTAATAAAAAAAACTATATACAAAGATGTGGGCCATTGTCCAAAAGGTAAAAAAAAAAAACGCAAAACCAAAGGAAACCTAACACTAACTACAGAACTATTTACAAGGGCAGCAGGCTAGTCCGACGGCTCACTTCGGGATGTTCCGGGCCAGGGCATCATCGAACTCCTGCTCAATGTCCCGGAGGCGGTCCTCCTCCATGGCCCCGAGGGTCCGCAGGGCCGTCGACATGTTCACCTCCAACTCCCTGCGGATTGCCTCGAGGCACTCGGCCCGCCTCAGGGCCCTCGGCATGGAGTTCTCTGCCCTGACCATCGTGAGCCGTGCCTCTTCCGCCTGCTGCCGCTCTGCATCTATGGCATGGCCCAACCGCTGCCACACGGAAGACACTTCCCGTCCTGAGTCCTCCTGCCCTCCGGCCGATGCCTGCCCCTCTGATGTCGAAGGCCCAAGCCATCATGGATCCACCCGCGTTGCTGCTGATGCTGTGCCTCTGCCCGTGCCCTGCCTCCTGCTGCCTGCACATCCTCCACTGGCTGGGGTGCAGTCGTTGATGTGGCCACCCCTGCTGGACGTCAGACTCCCGACTGTGGCAGGGATGCCTCCTCCACCAGCCTGGCCGCACCGTCAGAGGCAGCTCCACAGGGCACCCAGGTGACTAATGGGTGGGAAGATGCCACGGAGGACGACTGGCGCATAGGGGGTTCAGTTGAGGAGGGGGTCTGAGCAAGCCCCATCAAACGGAGGAATCCGGCCTGGGTGACCTGTCCCAGTAGGCCGACGCAGTCAACAAGCCATTCGAGATGACGTGCAGTCTCCTCATGAAAAGACTGCGGGTCACCTCGCAGTACATTTAAGAAGAGGAGTGATCCAGGCTTCTAGGAGGCATGAGGGAAGTAGGCACCTGGACTTCAGCTAAGGACATGCTAATGATTTTAGTCACCCACGGAAACAGTGGGATAAGACAATCTTTGAACAGTGATGCCGGAAAGATATCACATTTGCACAACACTGGTTTAAGATTTTGCACAATGTTTTGCACCTCCCGTTCTGATAGTCCTTTGAATTAAAAAGTTGTCACAGAGTCAGGAGGTGTAACCTTGGTTTTTACCGCTTGGGGCTGGGCAGTTTGCTCCCCCAATGTGCAATGTATTTGGCAATGGTGTTTTGGTGGCATGACTACTTCCTGACAAATTCATTTTGGATGAAACCTATCTGATAACACTACCTAATAAAAAAAACTATATACAAAGATGTGGGCCATTGTCCAAAAGGTAAAAAAAAAACGCAAAACCAAAGGAAACCTAACACTAACTACAGAACTATTTACAAGGGCAGCAGGCTAGTCCGACGGCTCACTTCGGGATGTTCCGGGCCAGGGCATCATCGAACTCCTGCTCAATGTCCCGGAGGCGGTCCTCCTCCATGGCCCCGAGGGTCCGCAGGGCCGTCGACATGTTCACCTCCAACTCCCTGCGGATTGCCTCGAGGCACTCGGCCCGCCTCAGGGCCCTCGGCATGGAGTTCTCTGCCCTGACCATCGTGAGCCGTGCCTCTTCCGCCTGCTGCCGCTCTGCATCTATGGCATGGCCCAACCGCTGCCACACGGAAGACACTTCCCGTCCTGAGTCCTCCTGCCCTCCGGCCGATGCCTGCCCCTCCGATGTCGAAGGCCCAAGCCATCATGGATCCACCCGCGTTGCTGCTGATGCTGTGCCTCTGCCCGTGCCCTGCCTCCTGCTGCCTGCACATCCTCCACTGGCTGGGGTGCAGTCGTTGATGTGGCCACCCCTGCTGGACGTCAGACTCCCGACTGTGGCAGGGATGCCTCCTCCACCAGCCTGGCCGCACCGTCAGAGGCAGCTCCACAGGGCACCCAGGTGACTAATGGGTGGGAAGATGCCACGGAGGACGACTGGCGCATAGGGGGTTCAGTTGAGGAGGGGGTCTGAGCAAGCCCCATCAAACGGAGGAATCCGGCCTGGGTGACCTGTCCCAGTAGGCTGACGCAGTCAACAAGCCATTCGAGATGACGTGCAGTCTCCTCATGAAAAGACTGCGGGTCACCTCGCATGGCCCGTTGACGCAACGCCACACCAGTCAGGACAGGCTCAACCCGGACCCAGATAGCCAAGTCTGCAGGCAGAGGAAGGCCAGTTGTTGTGAGCTCATCCCCTGACTGAAAACGGGTCTGGACGTAGGCATCCCTGCTGGTGCAAGATGATGCAGTGACAGGATCAGGGACAGGATTGCACACAGGCACCTCCGCGGCGGCCTGTGCTGCCTCCTGTCCCTGGTCCTGCACTGTACCACTAGCACCAGTGGAATCCCCACCTCCAGACCCTGTCTCTGTTGCTTGCACGGCCTCTTCCTCCACCAAACCCCCCACCAACCTGGATGACTCAGTGCCATCGTCCCCCGTTGGGCCCTGTGGGGACCCAGCTGCCCCTTCTGCTGCCGAGTAGTCCAACTCTGACCTCTGCCTCTTGGACCTTCCCCCGGCAGCTGCGGCCTGGGACGCGGCACCGGACTCCTCACTCCCCGACGAGATCACAACCTGGGAGGGGAGCCGGGCCTTGCGTCTCCGGCTGGCGGTGCGATCCCCGCCGCTGTGCTCCACAGCACCTTCTCCACCCTCTTCATCAGTTGATGCTGCAGACAGGGAGAAATAAAACACAGGCATCAGGGCACTGTACAATGGACACATACACACATGACAGTTGTACATGAGTGGCATTGGCAAACCTCAGACATGGCATCACAATCGCCAACACACATGTCATTTCAACTTGCACACATGAGCCATACCACAGCCGTAATATCGCAACTGCCAGCACCATCCATACACATACAACAGCATGAGCAGGCAAAGGTGAGCCAGACATCACATGCAACACAGGGAGTGCACTACACATGCACACACACCACCACACTTGCATGCATGTGTACACCTCTGCCAACTGTCGCAGTGTTCAGATGGGCATCCATGTCACATTTGCCAATCAGGCTTCCACATCCCGCTGTCCCATGCATCCATGTTGCATCACTGTTGCACCCTTGTCAAATACACACACATGCACATGTACACAGTGCTGATACATGCAGCTGAAAACAACATCCATGTGTGACATCACGAACATGCCTACTCACATACACATTAATCCAAACATGTGTGCCCACACAACTGCATTTGGCCTGCAAGCCTACACACACAAGCACCATCCATGTCTCACACATGACAGCCCTCGCATGTGTTAGCCTCACGGCCCTGTACACCCCCACCCATACTCGGCTTCATACAAACAGATGTTCAACCTGCACACTACTGGCACATCGCCACACGCACAGCTTACAATCAAGATGCTTGTACACTTACTGCTCGACTCCAGATGGGTCTGCCTCTCAAGGACCTGGACGTGGAGCGCTGGGGATATGCATTCCAGGACCCTCATCTGATCATCCGACAAGTGGCCCCGGCGTCCCTTAGCATCCACTGCCTCCAGCACGTCTGCGTGTAATTCGAGGAAAGGGCCTTAAGCGCGTAAGCGCGGTAGCACACGTACGCGAATTCATTGGCCCAAAGGCCAACAGCCGTATGCGCGTCTGTGACGTGCGTGCACGGGCGTTTCCCTGTACACGGATGCATGTTACACGTCCAATGACTGCACGTCAGAGTGTCAGCGCGTGTAATTGGAAGATGGGGCATTAGCACGTACACGCGGAAGTGACGCTGGGCGTGTGGGCATGTTTAAAAGGTACGTGTAGAACGCCATTTCCTTGTACGTGCTTTTCGTGGAGAGCGAGTGGGTGAAATCTGTACTTCTTGTCGGTTCACACGCGATTTACTTCACGGCGTTCCAAGTTCATACTCCCTGTTACCTCTGACAGCTTTTTCTCTTCTTGTTTTTTTCCTGGGCCTGTTTCCTCAAACAGCGTTCACTTCTCCTGTTGTCCTGTCTCTAGGATTGGTCTCTTGATAAACTCTCACCAGCTGACCCTCCAAGTCATCAGGAGGACCTGACCTCTGGCATTAGTTTGGAACCACACATGCCCTGGGCTCCAAACCCGAGGACTTTACAATCGGTCCTTTGGCCGAGGCCACCAATACATCAGACTCTGGTGGGGGTCGCATTTGGTTGCTTTGCCCTATCACACAAAATCAGGATGTGTTAGGATTTTTCTTTTTGTTGTTTTATTTTCTTCATTTTGTTTTTTCAACTCATCATATAGGCTGTGGATTCAATCACACATTGTGTGGATGGTTTTTTGGTTTGAAAATGTTTATTTCTTGTCAAATACCAGAATGTATGTTCCATAGTATTTGATGTAATTCACTGTGCATTTTAATGTTCATGGTTTCGATTTTTGAAAGTACCATTTTTTTGTAAATGCTCCTTTGGGAGATCATGTTTATTTGTTAAACAACAACTGTACAATTAAAAATAGCCACTAAGCTATCACAGCAGTTTTTTCTATATTTTTTCTATATATTTTCTTTTGCTCCAAGGTAGTAACACTCGATGCTCCAGGGTAGCCTGAGATATCAAATTAATTAGATATCCAGAGCATTTGGGTCCAACATTTATTGTTTTATAGGCGTACTAGTTTTCAGCCTTTGTTCGTAGAGCACCACACGAAAAAACAGTGTGTGTAAAAAGAGTAATATTTTTGATGGGATATGGTCAGTTCCTTGTTTGTATAACAGCAGTTTTGATGCCCTTAACCTGACCTTCCCAACACTTAGGGTTTTCCCTCCAGTTTACTTGTCCTGTCTCCTCAGACAGCGTACAATTCTTCTTTTGGCGGGGGTGTTGCCAAAGCGCACACGCGCGTATTTTACACGCGATTGTTCCTGGAAGACGGTGAGTTGCGCACGTATTTGACATCTGTGCTTGCCCCGTGTGTTGCCTACCCCTTCAGAGGTCAGTCTAGGCTGCGTGTGACACGCATACGTTCATTTTTGTGTTTCTGGGCGCCACAGCATAGTGAGGGTTTTTTTTTCCACGCACGTGGTCTAGGAGGGGTTGCGTGCACATTATCTCCCTTTTTCGGGGTGCCTGTGCGTTGTGTGACCCGTCATCTTCCCCCAGGGGTCACATACAGCCTTGCTAGAGCACTAGGGAATGAATTCCATCTAGTACCCTACCCCTTTGACCCCCAATTGCCCAGGACAATAGTTTACTGCAACTCCCATACGCACAACAACATCAGTGCCATGGTTGGGAGGCGAGCACGCGGTAAGGGTGGCAAAGGTGGGCGAGCCACAAGAGGTGGCCGTGGTGGATACGGTAGGGGACGTGGCTGCGACTTGCAGGGTGCCCCTAGCCCCCCATGTGTGGGTGACCAGTCAGGGACACCCATGCACCCCCCCCTGGTTGAGGGTAACGTGGCTGACACCATCCCTGCTCAGCCCTTGTTGGACCAGCCCATTGTGGCACCAGACCTGGCACTGGGTGACTCCATGGCTGACTTTCAGGTCAGCAGGTCTAGGCCACGTGTGGCGGTGCACATTGGTGTCACCAGCCCACGTTGATCAGGGGCAGCTATGTCATCTGCTGCCCCGAGTAGGCATGGTGGGGAGGCTGCAGGGGCAGCTGCGGCTCCATCCACCCCAGCTCTGAGTGTCCCAGCCAGGACAGTGTCAGTCCTAGTCCATCCTGCTGACGTTCCCCCTAACCACATCACACTTCAGCTAATGCCTGCACCAACTCCCATGGTGAGTGTTCATTCCCACACTCCTAGTCCACAGTCCACCGGGCTCCTGCCCCTAGTGTCCAGAGCGGAATAGGACACTCAGTATCACCACCACCTTCCAAGTGGAAGAGGAAGAGTGCTCGTCCAGTACAGGCTAATTCCCCAGACACGGCTAAACAGTCCAGCCCAGCAAGGAAGCCCTGCTTCAATCGGTTCGAACTTGATGCACTTGTGGAGTATGTGTCCGCACATGACAGTGAAATGGTGATTACTGCAGGATGCAAGACCACACCTGCACAACGTCAGGCACACTGGCAGACCATTGCGGAACTCATAAGTGCCCTTGGATTCGTGAGGCGCACAGCTAATGATTGCTACATGCGCTGGAATGACTTTAAGCGCACGGCAAAGAAAAAGCTGGCCTCAAGTCATGCCGCAACTCTAGTGACTGGAGGTGGGTCTCCGGTAGAGGACATAGAACTCACTCCACATGAGTATGTTGCTGGGACCTACGTCACGGAGGAACAGATCCAAGGCGTGGGAGACCTGCCAGATTACGAGGCATTGTCCGGTGAGTGTACATGCATGTGTGTGTCATCCATGTGCGTGGCGTGTGTGTGAGTGCTTCTGATTGAGTGCCAGGTGAGGGGGGGTGTGCCTGAGTGGTTTGGGTCACCCATGTGCTTCATCCAAAACATTCTGCGCACCAGTATTTGGGTGTTGCAGTATCCCTTCTGGCAACAGTAGACATTCAGCCCAACCTCACGCCAGTTGCCCTTGAATTGTCATCTTGCCACAACATAGTTGCATGTTATTCTGTGTTCATTCAGGCTGATTGTCTGCATTCCACCACTTTCACTAGGCATTTCTCAGTCCTATTGTCACATGTGTGACATGGCTAGGGTACATGCCATCTGTGTGATGGCATGTGTCATGCATGTGTATTGGACATGTCAATCATAGGCCAAAGTGTGATGGCACTGCTAGGCAGCATGCAGCAAATTTGTTGGTCTTCCATCTTGGTGTCATCAATGTGTGCCATTTGCCTCCCCTTCATACGCAGTGACAGTGGATGCATGGGAGGGTTATAGTCATGTGGGACATGTGTCAATGAAGTACTGTTTCTGTTGCTTCTCAGCCCTAATTGTGTTCCATGTTGCTAATGCCTGTTCCCATTTCTTTTCGTTCATGTCTTTGCAGGGGATGACGCACTTGATACTGCTGGGGTTGTGGAGATGGTGCAGACCCAGGAGGGGTCTCAGGCCCGACCTGGCACAGTGAGGGACGTGGTGTGGTGGTGGGTGAGAACCCACACTTGCTGCAGGCCATCATCTCAAGGGGTGTCTCTGGGTGCACCTCCCCCAAGCTCTATTCAGGTGTCGATTCGGAGATTCGGATGATGAGACCTATGTGCCGTCGCAGGTAAGTGTCTCTGGGAGGGATTCTGTACTGTCCAACCCACCTGCACCAGGGGTAGAACCCTCAATGGGGATGTCAGTGTTGGTAGGTCAGCCTTTGGTGGTTACGGATGCAGGGTCACACTCCGCTACATCTGATCCTGTTCCTGGGCCAGCAGATCAGAGGGGGAATGCAGTCCTGCAGCCTCAGGCAGTGCCGGCACCGCAAGGCGCAGTTCGCCTTGCCCCAGACAGGTGTGGTGCCCGCCGATGCGGTGGCCGTACGCCACCTGGCAATACCGCATGGGAGCAATCCATATACGGTATGGCAAACCAACAGGCAGCATCAACTGAGATGATGGCTCAGGCCATGGATAGGGTGGCCACTTCCATTGTCCCCCAAGAAAGGCTAATTGAACAACTACAGCAGGCAACAGACTCCATTAGCCAGTCACACAGGGAGGACATGTTGGCGTCCAAAAGGGACAGGCGGGCGGCACTGGAGACTCTGCGGGAAGCCATTTCCATTGAGTCCCAGGGCCACAGGGAAGCCCTGAGGGTGGAACTCCGTCAGCTCAGGGCAACTCTGGTTGAGCTTGAGGCTTCAGCTAACACAAGGACAGAACAGCAGCTGGAGCGGCTCACACATACGCTCTCAGCTGAGATGCAGGCAACTAGGGCGGAGATCCGGGCATCCCGTGAGTTGTTGCATGGGGACCTCCGCACAATTATCCTCCAGAACCAGACCTTCCACACCCGCATGCTTGCTGCCATGGAGGACCAGACTAGGGCTTTGCGTGGGCTGCCTCCTATAGTGCCACCACCTCCTGATGCAGCTGCAGAGGGTGAGGAGAGCGACAGCAGCGATTCTCCCACAATAGGGTAGCCGTGCAGGCCATGAGCCCATGGAGGTGTTTTTTTTTGCAAGATCCACACAGCTGGGTTTCGGTGTGCACCCTGTCCTCAGACCTCCTGGGTGGCCTCCCCCACCCCCCCTCCCCCCGGGCCCATTAATGGTCATTTTTGAATTGTTTTTTTTTCTTTTTTGATTTTAGATTTTTTTGACAGTGTGTTGCCTTGTGAGGCTCCCGTGGGCATACGCTGTATTGTGGCTGGGCACATGCAGGCTTGTCCTGAATTTGGGTCAGATGCTTGGGTTTGTGTGACAAACACAGCCCTCCTGCTTCCCGTTTCCATGGGCTTGCAAAGGGTGTGCCCAAGTGACATTGACTTACACTGTGACGTTGGACTCCCATTTGATGTGTGGGCAGTCTGTAGTCAATACTGTGTATACATTCATAGTGCATATTGTTGTTGTATTGTACACTGCATGGTGTATTGACATGTGCCTCTGCATCCATCTCAATCTCCTAATTTGCAGGTCCATTTCTCATGCCTTCACAAGGCGGTCTACTTTGGGACTGGAGTCCATGTTGTAAACAGTGCACCTACACTCTTGCGTGGCGCTAACACTGTATACTTGGAAGTGTTCGAAGTGCTACACAAAGAAATCCAAGTTATGGATAACTGCGTCCCCTGCACACTTTTGAAGAGGCCGTAGGCCTAAATAGATTTAATCATACAATTATGACAGTAATGAGAAATGGGTTTAGCGTCTCTGACAATTCAAATATGTTAAATTTCATGAGAAAATTCATAAAAAAGATTTTTGCATAAAGAAAATTCAATAGGCCGTTTTCTTTAGAGAAATATGGTCTTCTCCTTTTTAATGATTTTTTCTGTTCGCCCAACGTATTTCGAGATTCATTTTCTCTTCATCAGGGGCTTACATTTCAAAATAATTTTCACAAGCATCTATAAAGAGCATATATGGATCATAGATTAGACAGATTACCTATTTTTCAAAAGAAAATCACCTTAAAATATCATTTCAACACATCAAATTGAAGTTGTAAACAAAAGTTAACAATAATCTAAGATGGTTAGCACATCACTTGTGTTATTGGTCACCTGATTATACTTATAGTCTCAATCATCAAAAAATCCAACATTGAAGGGAGATGAAGTTAATGTTGGGTGTTTGTTGTACGGAAAAACTCGCCAGTTTTCCATGTTGTAACAAGGAGAAAGTTGTTTTTTAGGCTGCACCTTGAATATTGCTACCTACCTTAAGAATGTATATCCTTAATTTAACATTGAAATGGTATTGAATATTGGTGTGCAAGTGTGATTTGGTGTTTTGTCAGTGTTCGAAGTGCTGCCATTATCAGGTAGTGAGGCTACCAATTTTTTAATTCCGTAATGTCATGTTTATGGTAGGTTGGAGGTCGTGTAGGTGATTGGTGTTCTTGGTAAGTATTTGGTAATGTGTGTTGTTGGTCCTGCATTACTGTGAGCATTTCATGTGTGGCCAGTTTCCATTAGGGACACTGTAGTTGGTGACACTTGGGGCATGTTGTGGGGATTAATTTGTTTGCTCTCACATTGCATGACATGCCATGGTGTGTTGTGTGGCCGTGCCGGGGAGGGGTTGGGTGACATGGCACTGTTCTCATGTTGTATTTTGCAAGTGGGTATTCATTTTTGCTGCATGGAAGTGTGTCTTTTGATGACACTGCATTGGTGGTGTTTGTGTAGGTAGGGATGCACACATTGTGACACTTCCAGATGAACAATCTCAGGCTGCTATGGTTCTGACAGTTGACTGTCCCTTTGTTCATCACAATTGTCAGATTGAGTCATCATTGATTGTCAGATGGTATGTGCCAGGGCTGTGTGCACTCCACAGGGGTGTGCTTTCTATGTGTAGTAATTAGCCACCAGCTGCGTACGGGCTGCCTCACCCCGTGCTCTTTCCCCTCCCATGCGCAGCGGGCGTGCATGTGGTTGGGGATGTGGGGGCACCACCATGTCCACAGCCAGGCCCCGGCGTGTTGCAACATTGTGCAGGACACATGCTGCCACTATGATCCTGCACACTACTGGGGGAGCGTATAACAGCTGCCCGCCAGAACGGTCAAGGGAGCGAAAGCGTGACTTGAGCACTCCGAATGTGCGCTCCACTATGCCCCGTGTTGCAATATGAGCTCTGTTGTATTTTACCTCGGGAGGCGTGATGGGGTTCCGAATTGGCGTCATCATGTGTGTGCTCAGAAGGTAGGCATTGTCGCCTGGGGAGGTGGTGATGTGGATCATTAGTGGGGTATTGGCATTACGCTGTATCTGTCATGCATGTGTGTGCTGTGGCATTTCTACTCACCAAGCAGCCATGCATCGCCATGCCGCCCAGCTTCCATGTCCCGGTTTAGGGTTGACATCCTGTAAATGAAGCTGTCGTGGGTGGAACCTGGATAGTTGGCATATACTGAGGTGATGCTTTCCTTGGCATCACATACTACCTGGACGTTGATGGAATGCCAGTGCTTGCGGTTTCTATAGATGTGCTCAGATGCCCTGGGGGGACGTAGAGCCACATGGGTGCAATCAATGGCACCTAGCACTTTGGGGAATTGTGCCACCCTGTAGAAATCCTGGCTGACAGCCTGCCTTTCTGCAGGTGTTCTGGGCAGGTATATGTGCCTGCGGACTGATGGGTGTGCAGTGATGATGGACAACACCTGGTGTAGGCACCGTGACTGCGTGGCCTGTGACACCCCCCCCACAATGGCACTTGTCAGCTGAAATGATCCGGTAGCCAAGAAGTGCAGTACATTGAGGACCTTCTCCAGGGGGCTGAGTGCTTGGGAGCACAGGGTGGGTGATGTGAGGTCATCCTCCCACTCACTGACCAGGTCGAGTATTATGTGTGGTGGAAACCTGTACCTCCCATACACCTGGTCATTTGGCATACCAAATAGGCTGGTTCTGGGTGTAAAGATTCTGGCCCTGACTATCCTTCTCCTCCTCCTGCGGTATCCCACAGCCACTGCTGCTAGGAACGGTATATTCATCCTGGCGTCTGAGCTTGTTTGTTGTTTGCGCACTCTTTTATGCTGCGCGGGACGTGCGCCTGCTTCATGCTGGCGTACGTGTTTCAGGATTGGTCCTTTTATTTTTTGGCGCGTTGTAGGAGAGCGTGTTAATCTTCCCGCCCACCCCAGGAATACACGTAACACGCTCTCCCAGGCCCAGTCGCGAGTAAATAATCCCGCCCACCCCTGGAATACACGTACCCCACTCTCACAGGCACAGTCGCATGTGTAACTTCACACGCACACACCGAAATACACGCACCCTGCTGAAATCGCGTGTCGAACTTCCCGCGAACCCCGTAATACACGTACCCTGCTGATATCGCATGTCAGACTACACATGCAACCCTGATATACACATACACAGGCGAATCACACTGCTGGGGGGTGGGGGAGCTAGTAGGAAGGAGTGGGGGCCTGATGGAGGGTGCCCCTGGATGCAGGGGGGTGGGGGTGCTGGGAGACATGAGTGGGGGCCTGGTGGAGGGTGCCCCTGATTGGTGGGGAGTGGGGGTGCAGGGAGACATGAGTGGGGGCCTGGTGGAGGGTGCCCCTGGATGCTGGGGGGTGAGAGTGCAAGGAGACATGAGTTGGACATGAGTGAGGGCCTGGTGGAGGGTGCCCCTGACTGGTGGGGGGTGGAGGTGCAAGGAGACATGAGTTGGACA
Source organism: Ambystoma mexicanum (assembly GCF_040938575.1). NCBI lineage: Eukaryota > Metazoa > Chordata > Amphibia > Caudata > Ambystomatidae > Ambystoma > Ambystoma mexicanum. Next base: position 1,196,091,714 of record NC_090924.1, read on the forward strand.
TGAGTGGGGGCCTGGTGGAGGGTGCCCCACAGTGCTGGGGGGGTGGGGGTGCAGGGAGACATGAGTGGTGGCCTGGTGGAGGGTGCCCCTGGATGCAGGGGGGTGGGGGTGCTGGGAGACATGAGTGGGGGCCTGGTGGAGGGTGCCCCTGACTGGTGGGGGGTGGGGGTGCAGGGAGACATGAGTGGGGGCCAGGTGGAGGTGCCCCAGGATGCAGGGGGGTGGGGGTGCAGGGAGACATGAGTGGGGGCCTGGTGGAGGGTGCCCCTGACTGGTGGGGGTGGGGATGCAGGGAGACATGAGTGGGGGCCTGGTGGAGGGTGCCCCTGAATGCAGGGGGGTGGGGGTGCTGGGAGACATGAGTGGGGGCCTGGTGGAGGGTGCCCCTGACTGGTGGGGGGTGGGGGTGCAGGGGGACATGAGTGGGGGCCTGGTGGAGGGTGCCCCTGGATGCAGGGGGGTGGGGGAGCAGGGAGACATGAGTGGGGGCCTGGTGGAGGGTGCCCCGGACTGGTGAGGGGTGGGGGTGCAGGGAGACATGAGTGGGGGCCTGGTGGAGGGTGCCCCTGACTGGTGAGGGGTGGGGGAGCAGGGAGACATGAGTGGGGGCCTGGTGGAGGGTGCTCACAGTGCTGGGGGTGGGGGTGCAGGGGGACATGAGTGGGGGCCAGGTGGAGGGTGCCCCTGGATGCTGGGGGGTGGGGGTGCAAGGAGGTGTGAGTTGGACATGAGTGGGGGCCTGGTGGAGGGTGCCCCTGACTGGTGGGGGGTGGGGGTGCAGGGAGACATGAGTGGGGGCCTGGTGGAGGGTGCCCCTGACTGGTGGGGGGTGGGGGTGCAGGGAGACATGAGTGGGGGCCTGGTGGAGGGTGCCCCACAATGCTGGGGGGTGAGGGTGCAGGGGGGCATGAGTGGGGGCCTGGTGGAGGGTGCCCCTGGATGCTGGGGGGTGGGGGTGCAAGGAGACATGAGTTGGACATGAGTGGGGGCCTGGTGGAGTGTGCCCCTGGATGCAGGGGGGTGGGGGTGCAGGGAGACATGAGTGGGGGCCTGGTGGAGGGTGCCCCTGACTGATGGGAGGTGGGGGTGCAGGGAGACATGAGTGGGGCCTGGTGGAGGGTGCCCCACAATGGTGGGGCGTGGGGGTGCAGGGGGACATGAGTGGGGGCCTGGTGGAGGGTACCCCTGGATGCTGGGGGGTGGGGGTGCAAGGAGACATTAGTTCGGGCAGAGTTCAGTCTGCGGCAGTCCCTGGTGGAGTGTGGTGTGAGGAGCTGCAGGGACTGTGTCTTTGTGTCTTTGCTGGATTCTTCTATCCCTTTAAGGAAAAGAAAGCCCAACTGACTATAAAAGCCTACCTGGAGCGCGGAGCGCGCGCGGAGTTCGGGCAGAGTTCAGTCTGCGGCAGTCCCTGGTGGAGTGTGGTGTGAGGAGCTGCAGCGACTGTGTCTTTGTGTCTTTGCTGGATTCTTCTATCCCTTTAAGGAAAAGAAAGCCCAACTGACTATAAAAGCCTACCTGGAGCGCGGAGCGCGCGCGGAGTTCGGGCAGAGTTCAGTCTGCGGCAGTCCCTGGTGGAGTGTGGTGTGAGGAGCTGCAGCGACTGTGTCTTTGTGTCTTTGCTGGATTCTTCTATCCCTTTAAGGAAAAGAAAGCCCAACTGACTATAAAAGCCTACCTGGAGCGCGGAGCGTGCGCGGAGTTCGGGCAGAGTTCAGTCTTCGGCAGTCCCTGGTGGAGTGTGGTGTGAGGAGCTGCAGCGACTGTGTCTTTGTGTCTTTGCTGGATTCTTCTATCCCTTTAAGGAAAAGAAAGCCCAACTGACTATAAAAGCCTACCTGGAGCGCGGAGCGCGCGCGGAGTTCGGGCAGAGTTCAGTCTGCGGCAGTCCGCGGCTGGATAGAGGCTGGCTGAGGCTGACGGCCGCGAGAGGGTAAGTGAAGCTAATCCCTTCTTGCTTCCTTGGATGGCTGAAACCGGCCCCTTGACGCGTGCAATGGTCAGGCAAACGCTCCTCCCTAGAGCGAGGTCCGAACACAGACCCGCCGTGGTATTCGCTCCCAAGGCAGCTGCCGAGAGCAATATCCATAATGATAAAGACGCGTCTAGCCTTGCACCTGTGGACCTGGTGGTAATTGCCGGAAACAGCAGCCAGATCAGCCAGGGCAGTCCACCACCACATGTGACTTCACTAGCCGGATACGACTGGGGAATTCAGTGTGGGCAGCGCAGAAAGAGTCAAACGACGTCCGTTGAGGCCTCGTGCACAGAAAACGTGTTAACGGTGCCTAGTTCGCTCATTCAAGCTCCGTCACACGTTTTCTGCAGTAGCGCGCCTGTCCCATCGGTCTCTACTGTCTTCCCTTGCCCCAAAGTGAGCAACTCCCCTTCTAGAGGTCCCACAATGGACCATGTTAATTGCAGACCATTGATTACATCAGATCCAGGAACTTCGAGTCTGCAGCCCAGTCGGGGACATGACGAGTGCCCCAGGAAACGCGTTCTTGAGGTACCGAGCAATCACAAGACAGGCTGCTCGATAGTCAACCTCGCCCGCGCAGAACCAACCGCGGCAAACGATACCTCTCAGTTGGTGATTGAAATAAATACTGTGATGTTTCAGTCGCCCTTCGATGTTACCGACACTGAATTGATGGAACTTGAAGTGCCGTTGGAACAAAATGAGTCTAAAGGGCTCAGATTTTTATATCCAGCCGTCAAACCCGACGACCTACACACAATGGCAGAACTGTCCAGTGAGGCAAATGATGATGACAACCCGATGGCATGTGATCAATCAAATGCCGCGGTACTACATCAGCCGCTCCCTGTGCGAGAATCTGAAGCAAATATCCTGATACGGAGCAGCACGTCTCCATCACGACGTGCGAACCAGAACGCACCAAAGTCGTGTCCATCAAATAGCGGACGTAGAGCTCCTGACCCTAGCAGCCCAAACTGCCAACAATCAAAGCCCAGCGAATCGGGCCAATTGCTGGACTTAGCTGGACGTGAAGCAAGACTAGCGGAACGCCTGAGGGCTGACTTTGAGCAAATGAATCAACGTCTGTCGGCCAGTTTTGTAAGACCTAATTCCGACCTGGCCTCCAACTCAGACTCGATGGATCTGAGTAGGACGAGTATGGAACGGGAACAGGACTCGAGTCGACTCGAGTCGAGCAAAGTGGTGCCAAAGTCCATCGCTGAAGCAAATTTCCCTTGTAGCGGTCCGCAATCGACAGAGGCAGCTGGCAGGTCCCACTGGCCAGCGAAACCGTCTAAAGACTACTTGAGGCCGTTGTCTACTCATTCAACTCCAATGCATCAGGCATCATTGTCTGACACGACAAGTAAGAAATTTGTTTCTATGAGTTTGGGCGCAAATTCAAATAAGTCTATGGAAAACCAAAACCAACAGAATGATATGGAGACAACAAAAGATATGGCGGCAGCCTATAAGTCTAATCTATCGGCAGCAGCGGCCCTACAAATACACAACAATGTGTTAGCCGCAACATCGGTTGCCCTTATTCCTTTCACTAAATTATACGAAAATATACATGAAGCCATCCAATCGAATGGAGGTATGCTCCTGCACATCATGGAAATACTAGCCAAACAGGATCAAACTATTGCCCAGCTCCAAAACAAACTGGACACTGACAAACTTGCCTTGCAGTCAATGCAAATGCAACTACATGAAATCACGTTCAGGGACACGCCAGATGTTAAAGCGTTAGTGGCAGCAGCTACGGCATGTTTAAAGCAAACCACCTCCTGGCAACAGCAGTGCAGGCATGGCGTTAGCCCTAGTGACCGTCCACTGGAGGTAAAGGAACCAGATGTGGTGACTACGAGCGAGATGGCTAAGACAGGGCCCTCTGCCCCCGCACCTGTTACCCAGGCTAATGAGGCCGAGGTAGGCCGTTCTCTGCCAGTCGCTCCAGTCCTGCCTATAGCAGAGATTGTTGTTGACCCCGCTGGAGGGTCATCGGCGAATGTAGCAGAGAAGCCGTCGAAATCTTCTAGTGTGATGGTGCGTCCTCTTTTTGATAACGAACCAAAAAGTCTTGACCCATCCGTATGCACTAACAAAAGAGTAACCTTTGGCATCTTCGACGGGCCTGCCCTATATTTAAACAAGGTCAAATGTATTCCGTCAAACGGACAAAAAACTTGCTCAACAATAAATCGCCCGAAAAAACAGACCGAAAAGCGAAATCACTGTGCGGCTCGCCCTCAAACCAGTAACTCAAAGAAATTTATACGCAACCTGACAACTCCACCAAAGCTGAATTTTTTCTCGAGAAACACAAATGGAACCTCACCACAGATGGCTAAAGGCTCTAAAAGGACAGATAAGGTTGTGCCTGTAGCTACAGAAGCAAAGGCAAACCCCAACAAACGTCAAAGACTCGATTCCGATGATCTGGCAACCACAGCAGGATCTTTATCAATCGACCTATGTGATCTATCCACGTATTCATATGATGACGACACAGAGCGAGCTCAGGAAAGTGCCCTGAATAGCACCATGAGTAGCTCAGTTTCAAACGGGTATATTCCTAATGTGGTCTCGTCGTTAACAAATCCATGGGTCGTAAAGAAGAATTCGGCTCTAAATAAGATGGCCCTGTTAAATAAGAAAAGCCAATTGTCCACCCTGGGTCAGAGGACACCAAACATGAATGACAAGTTCATCCACAAACCCTCGAAGGAGGAAAGGCCCAGTTTGGTACATCAGGGCCGCATAAATAAAACAAGGAGTTCAAATCCAAAACTAACAGCTGGTCAACGAGCAAAAGAAAAATCAAAAGCCAGCACAGAACCCAAAGAGAATCGAATGGAAAAAAATGCAAAAATTGCGATCATTAATATCCTCAATGACGACTCTGAGGTAAACTTGAACAGAAAAAATGTTATGCGCCTCTTACATTCGGTGCCTGCTCTAAGAACAGTGTCCACTGACGACATAGCAATCATCGAATATATGTCGGAAGACCATGAGGACCGAGTTTATTTACACATAAAGTCTAGCGCTGTCCGAAAAGTCATCTTGGCAGCAAAAGACGATCTACTGCAGCTTGGCTTTGATGTCAGCGAACTAAAGCCTAAACCTGAATGGGGTGTCAGCACAAACGAGGAAAAGTCCAGCCATAGGCATGATAATAGCTTGCTCACATTAGACAAGAAAAAATCCGAGTCAAGACATCACTCGAAAACAGCCTCTAATTCAAATCATTATGGAAGTCAAATTAGGCATAATATGTTAAATCATTAGCTATCGGCCGCTAAGGAACAAATAGTGTCCTCCCTGATTTCATGGAACACGAGAGGATTTCGACATCTGTTTGACGAATTTCCAATTGAATTAGAAAACAACCTGATAATTTGCCTACAAGAAACATGGCTGAGGACTGCACCGGTGAAAGATGGCTATGTGACCCTGCTAAACCCAGCAGGGAAGAATGCATTTGGACGACCATTCTCAGGTCTAATAACCATGATCAAAATTGGTCATAATTGGGAGGTGAAAAAAAGCGATAACCCTAACTTATTCATCCAATGTACGTTAATCGAACATAATGATCGCAGTCCACGACAACAGCAGAACATTCTAATAGTTAATGTATACTGGAACCCGATGATGATCAAAACTAAAAACTTTATAACTGCAATAACCGCAATCATGGACAAAAATCTGCAGGAAATAAGTAACCTTATGGTCATCATATGTGGTGACATGAATTTGTCATGGTTTGATTTGAATGGTGGCCGGTTGAACCGTAAGAGCACGCAATACCATCAAAATCAAACTAGGCGATCTCAATGGGACAACATCATGGAGATTTATGATTGCGACATGCTAAATGGACAAGTGTCAGGCGACATACCACAAAATAAAACGTGGCATAATTTGGGTCTTGCAAAAACACTAGACTATATCTGGGTGTCCAAACATGCTTGGGATTTAATCAGAGATATGCACGTAATACCAACAAAAAACAGCGATCACGAGATAATGGTGATGAACATGAATATAACCTCCGGATGTATGAGGCAGCAATTAACATCTACCCTTGAAGTAAATAACGGGAAAAATAGGTTACGAATGTCGTCCCGTCAGATTTCTATCATCACGAATGAATTGGAAGAAGCAAAGAACTCGTTGAGCAGTAACATAGACTGTGTCACTCCTACCCTGCCGTCAAGATAGTGCGTTATGGAAGAGAAACTCTGCAAAAATGCATACTCATGAATGGAGTACAAAGCTAAATAACGAAAAAAAGAAGGCAAATAGCGAAATTCGCCAGTTGAAATCACATGGCGGTCCGAACATGAGTAACTTGATACAAAAACGACGGCAAGCATATCGCAACTGGGTTAAAGCTTTCAAGTACCAGCGGGACCAAGAACGCGGTGAAGTAATGTTGAGACTGTTGAAATCGCATAAATGTAGAGACACCTGGCAAATACTTAACAACTGTACAACTAACCAAGCCACTAGGATGGCAAATGTGGTGACTGAAGCCGCTTGGAATCATCATTTCAACAAAGTCTTCTTAGGAGACGCTAAAATTGAATCAATTCTCCCTGTCTTATCAGCTGTAAAGTGGGACTGCTGTGAATCCGCTGATGACATAGCCACTGCAATTGTGAAGTTGAACAATTCGCATGCTGCTGGTCCGGATGGCATCACAAATGTGATGCTCAAAGAAAACAAATTGGCATGGTCTAAATGTATCGAGACACTATTCGCCAACATTGCAATGATGAGATCAATTCCTGCAAATTGGACAACAGCAATAATTGTCCCAATTTTTAAGAAGGGCGATCGGGCAAATCCAGCCAATTATCGCCCCATCGCCCTACTGGACACAATTGGCAAGGTGTTTGCAAATTTTCTCCAAAAAAAATTAACAAAGTGGTCAATCGAAACTGGAATCACAGACTGTAGACAAACAGGTTTCACGAAAGGTGTTGGAACCGAAATGAACTTAACATTGCTTAATATCTTAAAATTAAATGCGCGGGCAAGAAACACGAATCTATTCCTTGCATTTATAGACCTTCATCAGGCATTTGATTCTATTGATCGAGAATTACTGTGGGAGAAACTACACAACTGGAATTGTCCCCACGACATCCTGCTACCAATCATAGCACTACATACGGCAACAACAATTCAAATAAGGCTGAACGAAGCAGGTCAGTTATCTGAAAGAATGAAAACCAAAAGAGGAGTCAGGCAGGGTTGCCCGATTGCTGCCTGCTTATTTAAGCTTTTCATTTCCGATATTCCTGCCTCCTTAGGCGATGTTCGATGCTTTCCACCTAAAATAAATGGGACCCAAATAAATTGCATGACATATGCAGATGATCTTGTTTTGGTCGATACTACGCAGATCGGATTGCAACGACTACTTCAAAAGTTACAACAGTATATGTCGACCAACAACCTGAAAATAAATACCTCAAAAACAAAGATCATGAGAGTTGGGTCTTACAAAGGAGAGAAGAAACATCCATTTAGCTGGAGAGTGGGAACATATCCAATTGAAGAAGTCACAGAAATCAGATATCTGGGCATCATGGTTAATACCTCGATATGTGAGAAGAACTGGGTCCGTGATGTGGGGCTCCGGATAAAGATTCTGGCAGCACAAGGCTTGCGAATTCATAATCTTTATGGAAAATTCTCCTTGACTCCGATCCGTTTGTTTTACTTGCAAAAAGTCATTCCCTCAATTACTTATGGAGCCGAATCGGGATGGAACCTCGATTATAAAATCTGGGCGAAAATGGAGGGCTACTTTTGGAAACGAGTACTAAGGCTACCAAACTGCCTTTCAATTACTGTCATAAGACAAGAACTAGCCTTGGATGATCTCTATGCAACGGTGTTATGGAAATCACTGGCACTATTGCGAAAGATGCTAATAATAAACAAAGAACCCGCATATGAAATCTTAGCAGTCAAAGATATGAATTTAGCTGGAGATGTATACACAAAATGGTCTAAGAAGGGACATGACATTATGATGGCCGCTAATATATCTGATGAAATGCTGCTAAAGTGGCCACAAGTCGCTAAAAGAAAACTAAAAGAATGATCATGGGCAGGTAATATAGCAAGACTGGAAAGCCAGTCAACTGCACCCAAACTTGGGCCGACTGCTAATAAAATGAATAAGATGCCAAGGTACCTATTACAGTTTCCATCGAGGCATCACCGTGATCGGTTTCTGAAATTGAGAATGAATGCGATAAGAACTAAGGAAATCCTACTAATAAGAAAAGATACTGAGACCAGAGACAATCGGTGCAGATTCTGTCATGAGGACATCGAAACAGTAAAACACTTGATAGTCGCCTGCCCCAAACTCCGATCTTTAAGATCCGTACATCTGATCAAATATGCCCCGAAAAATGAGAACATGGAGGACTGGTGGTATCGAATACTGAGCGGGAACTCCATTCACCTAATATGCTCAGTGATAAACTTTATCGATGCCATTCAATTATAAAGATTATGTGAAGGGAGGGGCGGGCATTTTGAAGCTGTAATGGAGTGTCCGTACAAGACGATGTGTTAAAACAAAAAGTTTAATAATAAACTAAGTTTAAAAAAAAAAAAAAAATTAGTTGGACATGAGTGGGGGCCTGGTGGAGGGTGCCCCTGACTGGTCGGGGGTGGGGGTGCAGGGAGACATGAGTGGGGGCCTGGTGGAGGGTGCCCCTGGATACAGGGGGATGGGGGTGCTGGGAGACATGAGTGGGGGCCTGGTGGAGGGTGCCCCTGACTGGTGGGGGGTGGGGGTGCAGGGAGACATGAGTGGGGGCTTGGTGGAGGGTGCCCCACAGTGCTGGGGGTGGGGGTCCAGGGGGACATGAGTGGGGGCCTGGCGGAGGGTACCCCTGGATGCTGGGGGGTGGGGTTGCAAGGAGACATGGGTTGGACATGAGTGGGGGCCTGGTGGAGGGTGCTCCACAGTGCTGGGGGGTGGGGGTGCAGGGAGACATGAGTGGGGGCCTGGTGGAGGGTGCCCCTGGATGCAGGGGGGTGGGGGTGCAGGGAGACATGAGTGGGGGCCTGGTGGAGGGTGCCCCTGACTGGTGGTGGGTGGGGGTGCAGGGAGACATGAGTGGGGGCCTGGTGGAGGGTGCCCCTGGATGCAGGGGGGTGGGGGTGCTGGGAGACATGAGTTGGGGCCTGGTGGAGGGTGCCCCTGACTGGTGGGGGGTGGGGATGCAGGGAGACATGAGTAGGAGCCTGGTGGAGGGTGCCCCTGGATGCAGGGGGGTGGGGGTGCAGGGAGACATGAGTGGGGGCCTGCTGGAGGGTGCCCCTGACTGGTGGGGGGTGGGGGTGCAGGGAGACATGAGTGGGGGCCTGGTGGAGGGTGCCCCTGGATGCAGGGGGGTGGGGGTGCTGGGAGACATGAGTGGGGGCCTGGTGGAGGGTGCCCCTGACTGGTGGGGGGTGGGGGTGCTGGGAGACATGAGTGGGGGCCTGGTGGAGGGTGCCCCTGATTGGTGGGGGGTGGGGGTACAGGGAGACATGAGTGGGGGACTGGTGGAGGGTGCCCCTGGATGCTGGGGGGTGAGGGTGCAAGGAGACATGAGTTGGACATGAGTGAGGGCCTGGTGGAGGGTGCCCCTGACTGGTGGGGGGTGGAGGTGCAAGGAGACATGAGTTGGACATGAGTGGGGGCCTGGTGGAGGGTGCCCCACAGTGCTGGGGGGTGGGGGTGCAGGGAGACATGAGTGGGGGCCTGGTGGAGGGTGCCCCTGAATGCAGGGGGTGGGGGTGCAGGGAGACATGAGTGGGGGCCTGGTGGAGGGTGCCCCTGACTTGTGGGGGGTGGGGGTGCAGGGAGACATGAGTGGGGGCCAGTTGGAGGGTGCCCCAGGATGCAGGGGGGTGGGGGTGCAGGGAGACATGAGTGGGGGCCTGGTGGAGGGTGCCCCACAATGCTGGGGGGTGAGGGTGCAGGGGGCATGAGTGGGGGCCTGGTGGAGGGTGCCCCTGGATGCTGGGGGGTGGGGGTGCAAGGAGACATTAGTTGGACATGAGTGGGGGCCTGGTGGAGGTTGCCCCTGACTGGTGGGGGGTGGAGGTGCAAGGAGACATGAGTTGGACATGAGTGGGGGCCTGGTGGAGGGTGCCCCACAGTGCTGGGGGGTGGGGGTGCAGGGAGACATGAGTGGGGGCCTGGTGGAGGGTGCCCCAGGATGCAGGGGGGTGAGGGTGCAGGGAGACATGAGTGGGGGCCTGGTGGAGGGTGCCCCACAATGCTGGGGGGTGAGGGTGCAGGGGGCATGAGTGGGGGCCTGGTGGAGGGTGCCCCTGGATGCTGGGGGGTGGTGGTGCAAGGAGACATTAGTTGGACATGAGTGGGGGCCTGGTGGAGGGTGCCCCTGACTGGTGGGGGGTGGGGATGCAGGGAGACATGAGTGGGGGCCTGGTGGAGGGTGCCCCTGGATGCAGGGGGGGGTGGGGGTGCTGGGAGACCTGAGTGGGGGCCTGGTGGAGGGTGCCCCTGACTGGTGGGGGGTGGGGGTGCAGGGAGACATGAGTGGGGGCCTGGTGGAGGGTGCCCCTGGATGCAGGGGGGTGGGGGTGCAGGGAGACATGAGTGGGGGCCTGCTGGAGGGTGCCCCTGACTGGTGGGGGGTGGGGGTGCAGGGAGACATGAGTGGGGGCCTGGTGGAGGGTGCCCCTGGATGCAGGGGGGTGGGGGTGCTGGGAGACATGAGTGGGGGCCTGGTGGAGGGTGCCCCTGACTGGTGAGGGGTGGGGGTGCAGGGAGACATGAGTGGGGGCCTGGTGGAGGGTGCCCCTGGATGCAGGGGGGTGTGGGTGCGGGGAGACATGAGTGGGGGCCTGGTGGAGGGTGCCCCTGACTGGTGGGGGGTGGGGGTGCAGGGAGACATGAGTGGGGGCCTGGTGGAGGGTGCCCCTGGATGCAGGGGGGTGGGGGTGCTGGGAGACATGAGTGGGGGCCTGGTGGAGGGTGCCCCTGACTGGTGGGGGGTGGGGGTGCAGGGAGACATGAGTGGAGGCCTGGTGGAGGGTGCCCCTGGATGCAGGGGGCTGGGGGAGCAGGGAGACATGAGTGGGGGCCTGGTGGAGGGTGCCCCTGACTGGTGAGGGGTGGGGGTGCAGGGAGACATGAGTGGGGTCCTGGTGGAGGGTGCCCCTGACTGGTGAGGGGTGGGGGTGCAGGAGGACATGAGTGGGGGCCTGGTGGAGGGTGCCCCTGGATGCAAGGGGGTGTGGGTGCATGGAGACATGAGTGGGGGCCTGGTGGAGGGTGCCCCTGACTGGTGGGGGGTGGGGGTGCAGGGAGACATGAGTGGGGGCCTGGTGGAGGGTGCCCACAGTGCTGGGGGGTGGGGGTGCAGGGGGACATGAGTGGGGGCCTGGTGGAGGGTGCCCCTGGATGCTGGGGGGTGGGGGTGCAAGGAGACATGAGTTGGACATGAGTGGGGGCCTGGTGGAGGGTGCCCCTGACTGGTGGGGGGTGGGGGTTCAGGGAGACATGAGTGGGGGCCTGGTGGAGGGTGCCCCTGACTGCTGGGGGGTGGGGGTGCAGGGAGACATGAGTGGGGGCCTGGTGGAGGGTGCCCCACAATGCTGGGGGGTGAGGGTGCAGGGGGGCATGAGTGGGGGCCTGGTGGAGGGTGCCCCTGGATGCTGGGGGGTGGGGGTGCAAGGAGACATGAGTTGGACATGAGTGGGGGCCTGGTGGAGTGTGCCCCTGGATGCAGGGGGGTGGGGGTGCAGGGAGACATGAGTGGGGGCCTGGTGGAGGGTGCCCCTAACTGGTGGGGGGTGGGGGTGCAGGGAGACATGAGTGGGGGCCTGGTGGAGGGTGCCCCACAATGCTGGGGGGTGAGGGTGCAGGGGGGCATGAGTGGGGGCCTGGTGGAGGGTGCCCCTGGATGCTGGGGGGTGGGGGTGCAAGGAGACATGAGTTGGACATGAGTGGGGGCCTGGTGGAGTGTGCCCCTGGATGCAGGGGGGTGGGGGTGCAGGGAGACATGAGTGGGGGCCTGGTGGAGAGTGCCCCACAGTGCTGGGGGTGGGGGTTCAGGGAGACATCAGTGGGGGCCTGGTGGAGGGTGCCCCTGGATGCAGGGGGGTGGGGGTGCTGGGAGACATGAGTGGGGGCCTGGTGGAGGGTGCCCCTGACTGGTGGGGCGTGGGGGTGCAGGGAGACATGAGTGGGGGCCTAGTGGAGGGTGCCCCTGACTGGTGGGGGGTGGGGGTGCAGGGAGACATGAGTGGGGGCCTGGTGGAGGGTGCCCACAGTGCTGGGGGGTGGGGGTGCAGGGAGACATGAGTGGGGGCCTGGTGGAGGGTGCCCCACAATGCTGGGGGGTGATGGTGCAGGGGGGCATGAGTGGGGGCCTGGTGGAGGGTGCCCCTGGATGCTGGGGGGTGGGGGTGCAAGGAGACATGAGTTGGATATGAGTGGGGGCATGGTGGAGTGTGCCCCTGGATGCAGGGGGGTGGGGGTGCAGGGAGACATGAGTGGGGGCCTGGTGGAGGGTGCCCCTGACTGGTGGGGGGTGGGGGTGCAGGGAGACATGAGCGGGGGCCTGGTGGAGGGAGCCCCACAATGCTGGGGGGTGAGGGTGCAGGGAGACATGAGTGGGGGCCTGGTGGAGGGTGCCCGACAATGCTGGGGGGTGAGGGTGCAGGGGGGCATGAGTGGGGGCCTGCTGGAGGGTGCCCCTGGATGCTGGGGGGTGGGGGTGCAAGGAGACATGAGTTGGACATGAGTGGGGGCCTGGTGGAGTGTGCCCCACAGTGCTGGGGGTGGGGGTTCAGGGAGACATCATTGGGGGCCTGGTGGAGGGTGCCCCTGGATGCAGGGGTGTGGGGGTACTGGGAGACATGAGTTGGGGCCTGGTGGAGGGTGCCCCTGACTGGTGCGGCGTGGGGGTGCAGGGGGACATGAGCGGGGGCCTAGTGGAGGGTGCCCCTGACTGGTGGGGGGTGGGGGTGCAGGGAGACATGAGTGGGGGCCTGGTGGAGGGTGCCCACAGTGCTGGGGGGTGGGGGTGCAGGGGGACATGAGTGGGGGCCTGGTGGAGGGTGCCCCTGGATGCTGGGACGTGGGGGTGCAAGGAGACATGAGTTGGACATGAGTGGGGGCCTGGTGGAGGGTGCCCCTGACTGGTGGGGTGTGGGGGTTCAGGGAGACATGAGTGGGGGCCTGGTGGAGGGTGCCCCTGACTGGTGGGGGGTGGGGGTGCAGGGAGACATGAGTGGGGGCCTGGTGGATGGTGCCCCACAATGCTGGGGGGTGAGGGTGCAGGGGGGCATGAGTGGGGGCCTGGTGGAGGGTGCCCCTGGATGCTGGGGGGTGGGGGTGCAAGGAGACATGAGTTGGACATGAGTGGAGGCCTGGTGGAGGGTGCCCCTGACTGGTGGGGGGTGGGGGTTCAGGGAGACATGAGTGGGGGCCTGGTGGAGGGTGCCCCTGACTGGTGGGGGGTGGGGGTGCATGGAGACATGAGTGGGGGCCTGGTGGAGGGTGCCCCACAATGCTGGGGGGTGAGGGTGCAGGGAGACATGAGTGGGGGGCTGGTGGAGGGTGCCCCACAATGCTGGGGGGTGAGGGTGCAGGGGGGCATGAGTGGGGGCTTGCTGGAGGGTGCCCCTGGATGCTGGGGGGTGGGGGTGCAAGGAGACATGAGTTGGACATGAGTGGGGGCCTGGTGGAGTGTGCGCCACAGTGCTGGGGGTGGGGGTTCAGGGAGACATCAGTGGGGGCCTGGTGGAGGGTGCCCCTGACTGGTGGGGCGTGGGGGTGCAGGGGGACATGAGTGGGGGCCTAGTGGAGGGTGCCCCTGGATGTTGGGGGGTGGGGGTGCAAGGAGACATTAGTTGGACATGAGTGGGGGCCTGGTGGATGGTGCCCCTGACTGGTTGGGGTGGGGGTGCAGGGAGACATGAGTGGGGGCCTGGTGGAGGGTGCCCCTGGATACAGGGGGATGGGGGTGCTGGGAGACATGAGTGGGGGCCTGGTGGAAGGTGCCCCTGACTGGTGGGGGGTGGGGGTGCAGGGAGACATGAGTGGGGGCCTGGTGGAGGGTGCCCCACAGTGCTGGGGGTGGGGGTGCAGGGGGACATGAGTGGGGGCCTGGTGGAGGGTACCCCTGGATGCTGGGGGGTGGGGGTGCAAGGAGACATGAGTTGGACATGAGTGGGGTCCTGGTGGAGGGTGCCCCACAGTGCTGGGGGCTGGGGTGCAGGGAGACATGAGTGGGGGCCTGGTGGAGGGTGCCCCTGGATGCAGGGGGGTGGGGGTGCAGGGAGACATGAGTGGGGGCCTGGTGGAGGGTGCCCCTGACTGGTGGTGGGTGGGGGTGCAGGGAGACATGAGTGGGGGCCTGGTGGAGGGTGCCCCTGGATGCAGGGGGGTGGGGGTGCTGGGAGACATGAGTGGGGGCCTGGTGGAGGGTGCCCCTGACTGGTGGGGGGTGGGGGTGCAGGGAGACATGAGTGGGGGCCTGGTGGAGGGTGCCCCTGGATGCAGGGGGGTGGGGGTGCAGGGAGACATGAGTGGGGGCCTGCTGGAGGGTGCCCCTGACTGGTGGGGGGTGGGGGTGCAGGGAGACATGAGTGGGGGCCTGGTGGAGGGTGCCCCTGGATGCAGGGGGGTGGGGGTGCTGGGAGACATGAGTGGGGGCCTGGTGGAGGGTGCCCCACAGTGCTGGGGGGTGGGGGTGCAGGGGGACATGAGTGGGGGCCTGGTGGAGGGTGCCCCTGGATTCTGGGGGGTGGGGGTGCAAGGGGACATGAGTTGGACATGAGTGGGGGCCTGGTGGAGGGTGCCCCTGGATGCAGGGGGGTGGGGGTGCTGGGAGACATGTGTTGGTGGGCAGTAGTGCAAGGTGACATGTGGGTTGGCTGGTGGGCATAGCCATGGTGGATGGGCTGCCTGCGGGACATGTGCAGGGGTGCAGGGTAGTCCCCTGTGGTGCGGGCCGCCTGCAGGGGCCGTGGATGGTGTAGAGGGAACAGCTGGGAGGACCCACACGGCCAATTCACGTGTGGGACTCCCCGGCACCCCAGAAATACACGTAGGCTGCTGGATTCGCGTGTGGAATTTGCCGCGCACCCGGAGTACACGTACCCTGCTAATTCGCGTGTGAAACTTCCCACGCACCCCGAAATACACGGACCCAGGGCAATCGCGTGTGGAACTTCCCGCGAACCCCGTAATACACATACCCTGCAAATTCGCGTGTGAAACTTCCCGCGCACCCCGGAATACACGTGCCCAGGCCAATCGCGTGTGGAACTTCCCGCGAACCCCGTAATACACGCACACGTTATTTTTCACACAGCGGGTGTCCGTGTTTGTCGGTACCCCTTTGCACCTCATTTGTCCTAGAGGGCCACTTTATGGACCATTGATCATAGCTGTATATGGGTGCTTTTTGTAAGCGCACATTTTGGCGCACATTTATTTCAGGCGCAGGGACGCTACCTCCTGCTTCCTTGTGGCGTAATTGTTTGGCCCTGTGCGCGTCTTTCACCGTGCACTGGTTTGCGCTATTCGATTCCATGAATACGGGTTGTAGGCGAGTGTGTGGGAGTTCAACGCACTTGCTTCCTGTACTTCCCCCGTGACGCCCATATTTTCACGCGTTGTTCCCCATTCCGAGTGTTACGCCCCGTGTTACGCCTACTTTTGTGATGTGCGCCGTTGGATGACCATGGCAGTTGCCGTGGCGCACGCCGTTGGATGACCTTTGCGCTGCGCACTTTTTCAGCGCACATCCAATGTTTTTCTCGCACACAGACTTCCATGAATCGATGTGCGCTGGTTTCCCTGCGATTTTCGCAGTTGCACTGCGATTTTCGCACTTTTACTGTGATTCGCATGTTTTGGCACCTCTGCGCGGGAATTTTCGGCGCACATTAATTCCATGAATCGACCAGTAAATATGTACACAACTTGTATTTTACACCAGCTCGTCTAAATAAAATGTATCCTGCAGTGTCTCATTAATGCGAGAGATGCCCTAAGAAGCAACCTGACATCTTCAATTAGGATTCGGGGTGCCAAGGTAGATTTGAATTCTGGCAGCAGGTTTTTAATACAACATATACGATATTGGATGTGACTTAAGATCCTGAGCCCATTTTGGAATTATTAAGTCAAGCTAAAAATGTGGCCTGTCATGGGCGAAGACTGACAGGACTTCTACTAGTTCTGTCATGCCAAGGCATGAGGAAAGGCCCCTCACCAACAGGATAAAAGATGTCACCTACTGTTATGACTGAGCAATATTATGTAAAAACATAGTACTATGGTGTTAATTATATGGGATTTAGGGTGATATAAACCGGTGGAACTGGTCCTCCAAATGTTTCAGGAATGCATGAAGAACTATTACAATTATGTCCTCATTTGCTCAGTGTTAAAGAAGAATTTTGAATATTTCTGTTTGTTTATTTGGTGCTCTATTGATAGGCAAGGGGCAGTACACAATGTTCTTATTTTCTTTTTTACTTTTGGCAGTTTGGATGTTTATATTACTCAATTTAATGAGAGTGCCAAACAAGTTCTGATGCCTTATTAATGTTTTTTTTTAATGTCTAGCCAGGTTTGGAGTAAACCATGGGGAAGGTTTAGTTTGGAGGGACTTGGACTATACTAGAATCAAGTGCTGAAGAGATTTAGAGAATTAAGGCATTGAAATCCGAGTTAAAGTCAAAAGGAGTAGAAAAAGGTCAGAGGGGGAGAGAAAAGAGAGAAGTGAATAATGGATTAGTCGATACAAGGTAAGGGAGAGGGCAACAGACAGACGTGAGGGGGGAGTAAAGAATGCAGTTGAATTTATGTACAGTAGTGTGAGTAGGACAACAGACTAGTTGAAGTAAGCCTAGTGCCTTGGAATTGCCCAATAACGATCGAGAAGCTGGGAGAGAGGGGAAATCAGCTCAAATGTTAAAATCATCTTGTGAAGGATTGCCATCTGTCAAGGGTGTCGAGGCCCTGTCTTTTTTATTTTTATTACATACAAACTGATGCAGGTAATTCTCTTATGACCCTGGTGGCCCTACAATCTGCTCTTCCTACAGTGCCTCACCAAACCATTCTTATCAAACATAGCATCCAGTCACCAGCATATTTTCAGTCAAACCTACCATCGAGCCGAACCTCGTGGTACTCATGATCAGCCTTTCTTCAAGCAATTTCTTCGAACCCCAATGAGCTAAAGTTCGACTCAATCTCGACATCGTTCCCTGTCTTGAACAACGCTGTACTCAAAACGCTTTAAACTGCACAAACAGCACCTAGAAGCCCGGTTTAAAGTTGTGGAACTGCCACGACCTGCAAATGGTACTATTGACTGGTAGCTAATGTCCTTGTCCATTTTTGGACCCTAGGTCGCCATTCATCCCTTACCACTGAAACACACCCTTTTTACAATCTTTGTTGTTCATTATTGCCTTTTTCTCAACCTGCATCATTATTCACAGTGCTACATCTTCTGTCTCTGCTTATTCGCTGTTATTTCTACAGGGGTGGATTTTGTACAGTGTTTTCTTATCTATTTAAGCATATTGCAGATAATGTTTTGTTAATGTTAAGTTAATGTTAAAGGATATTTGTACCGCACACTATCACCACCAGAGTGGTTCCCTGGTGCTCTGGCAGATCTGTAAGAAAAAGGGGCTAGGTTAGGGCTTGTTAGAAGGACAACATTTGGAGAGGAGCAAGGGAGCTCTGATGTACAGTTGGCAGCTTCAGGTCGGTTAACACCATTTGTGGAGCTTTTTTGTGTGGTATATGGTCAGAGTCTGTCATGTGCTGTTGTGTGAGGTCGGTGTGCTATGTTTGTTGTTGTGGTGTGGTGAAGTGCATGCAGGTTGCTGCAGTTTAAGAGGTGTGGTTGTGTTTAGTTAGGGTGTGAGTGGTGTGTAAAGAGGGGTGAGGTTTTTAGAAGTTTTTGTAGGGTTGGTTAGTAGCCTTGTTGTCCCAAGAATGCACACTCCTATTGTGTGTCTTTTGGAATTTAGACAAGGTTGTCTTCCTTTCAGTGATCTAGTTTCAGCACGACAAGGCTGTCTCTCATCTCTCTGTCATTATGTTAAGTTAGCTAGTCTTTGCATTTCTATCTTCGTTTTTTTTGGTTTTGGCCAGCCCCTACATCCCAGTTTGTGGTTGATGAAAACTAGTCCTCTCGGATCAATTTACTTGTGAACTACACCTGTACAATACGCCCTGTCTGAGTGGGTAAGGTTGGTAGTTGTGCCTTTTGTGTTCAGCTTGTTTGCTATTGTTCTGTCCTGATAGGGTTGTTGCTCATGGTCGGTTCCACCTAGTATTGTCTCTCTAATTCTTGTGGGAGTTTCCCTACTTTGGTTCTAGGGGTTGTCTGTGCTGTCATGAATTCTGTCAGCCTGTTCAATTGTATTTCCTGTGTGATTGTTTCGGTTGTTTTTGTCTGGTTCTGAGGTGTTGAAGAGCCAGGTTTTTAGTAGTTTCCTAAATTTTAGGTGATCTTTGGTATTTCTTATTCCTTTTGGGAGGTTGGTCACAGGTTTTTGCCGCTAGGTGGGAGAAGGAGGAGCCCCCTGGTTTTTTCCTCGCGTATGGTTTTGGATCCAAGCGGATTTCATTGCTTTATCTGAGGAGTTTTGTTGGCGTGTAGATTGTTATTTTCTTTTGTAATAATTCTGCCCTCTGTGCATTGATTGCCCTGTGTGTTATGCACATTGTTTTGAACGTAATGCAATGTTTGATTTGAAGCCAATGTAACATTTTTAGCGCTGGAGTGATGTGATCTTTCTTGATAGTTTGAGGAGGAGTCTAGCTGCTGAATTTTGGATGGGCTGTAATTTCTTCAGGAGGTGGTCTGGCATCCCGAGGTAGAGGCTGTTTGCGTAGTCGATTCTTGACATGATGAGGGTGACACTTTTCAGTGTTTTGTAGGTGAAGGACAGGAAATGTAGGATTCTTTTTTGTTGAGTGAATGAGGAAGAAGCATTTCTTAATTATTGCGTTTACTTGTGGTTCTAAGGTTAGTACATTGTCCATTAGGACTCCCAGGTTTTTGACTACCTTTGATGGTGTGGGCACGGTTCCAAATCAGCAAGGGTATGTAGGTGTTGTTCTCTTGGGTTGTGGATATAATCATGATTTCCGTCTTTCCTGGGTTGATTTTTAGCTTGTTGACGTTCATCCAGTCATAGATTTCTTTTAGACATTCTCCTAGAGTTGAGTGATCTGCTTGTTAATCTTCAATTTTGTAGGTGATTTGAATGTCGCCTGCTTAGTTGTAGCACTTAAATTTGTATTTTTTGAAAATCTTGATTAGCGGAGCCTGTAAGATGTTGAAGTACAGTGGTGATAGTGTGGATCCTTGTGGTTCTCAACAGTCGTTAACGTGTGCAGTAGATTTGAAGGGTTTTGTCCATACAGTTTCTGTTCTGTTTGCTAGGAATGATTTAGTCCAGAGTAGTGCCGTGTCCATTATTCCCATAACTTCTAATCTTTTCATCTGGGTGTCATGGCTTACTGTGTCGAAAGCTGCATAGAGGTCGAGCAGAATCAGAGCTGAGGTTGTATAGGAGTCAGCCTTTGTTTTTAGGTCTACCCAGATGGATAGGAGTGATGATTATGTTCCTCTAGCAGGTCTGAAGCTGACTTGTGCTTGGTCTAGCAAATGGTGTTTTTCTACATGTTTTTGGGATAGTTTGTATATGTTTGTTTCTAGGGGTTTTGCCGGGTAGGGAATGTTTGAAATTGGCCTGTAGTTGGAGAGGTCTTCCACGTCACCACATGCGTTCTTAAGAAGTGGTTTAATATATGCTGATTTGAAGGATCAAGGTAGGGTCCCTATTGCGAGCGACAGATTCAGGAGATTTCTGTAATATTCAGATGGCTTTCCTTGTGTGAGGATTGATTTGTAGATATCTGGGGGCCAGGGGTCCATCGCCGATCCTGCTTTCTTGCTATGTTTTACCAGCTTGATGGAAGTCTCTACTGAAATTTGCGGGAAGTTTTGGAGTTTGTGCTCAGTCTCCTCGTTGGATCCGGTTGGTTGTGTGTTAGGATAGGTCGGTCTGTTTTGTATGATTTGACGGATGTCGTTGATTTAGTTTTTGAAATGGTCAGCCAAGTTGTTGTAAAGTTTCTGTGAAGGTATTGGAGTGTTGTCACAACCTGGTGGGTTTCTCGTTTCGTTTATGATGTTGAACATTTCTTTTTGTGTGTTGGTGGCTTTGGTTAGTCTGTCACCATATTGAATTTCCTTCTTATAGGATCGGATTTGTCTCTGGAACTGAGTTTTCTTATCTTAGTGATATTCCTTCCTCCATTCTAGTTCCAGCTTCTTGTTGTTCTTTTTCATGGTGCTTGGTAGTGGGGTGAACCATTTTGCCAAATACTCTTTTTCTTGAGGGGGTAAATGTTTTTTTTCCGGGGAGTTGTTTTCGATTGTCCATTTATGGAGTAGCTTCATGCATTTATTTAAAGTATTTATATTTGTGTAGAACCTTGATTGGGCATTCCTCTTATTTTGGACTGTTATACTTTGCTATATGGGTTGCTACTGAATCACATTCACAACCATCTTGAGAGTATAGCCTTCACCTAGCCCATGTTGCCACAAAAGGTCTGTCTGTTTTATCTTTATAATCTGGATCACTTTTGGTTTGTAGAAGTATGAGGGCTGTGTAAGTGGTATCGCTCCTTTTCACCCTTGCACTCTGAGCAGATGTAATTTTGTCACACAAATAGAGCTGCATTGTGTGTGTAGGTAAGTAGCAGCAGAGGGGTGATAGAGAAAAACCAAGTGAAGGAAGAAAGAAGGATTCCAGAAAACAGAGGAAGCAAATATATTGCAGAAAGAGATAGGTGGAAATGAGATTTGCTTGAAGATGAGAGTGCTTTTATAATTAGGTGCAACACCTCCACCATGGCTTAACTGGCTACATGTTACACAAGGTATCCTGAAGGAATGGCAGCTGAGATGGCAGGTGATTCAGTGTAGTGAAGACTTTCAGTACTACAAAGGCAAAATGGTTTCTGATGAGAGGACATTGACTATTCCATCTTAATGCTTAATTAGAGAATGTACACTCAACAGATAAGATTTCATGGGAATGATAGGTATCATAGGCAGTGTGGGACAAGCAGAGTGTAGGATTGGTATAGGAGGAGGGCACACCAAGGAGTGAGCTATAATATTCACAAATATAGTGTATAGAGTGGTCCAGTGTACCTCAGATGTGCAGATAGCGCGCCCACTGTGCCAGCGATGGGAAGGGCACATGATAAGTATGTGAAAGCCACGTGTGGCTAATAAAGCCAAAGCTTGGTTAGGTGGCCAGTCTTAAACCCCATCGGTTTAAGAAATTGTTTAAAAGGGGTCAGCGATGTTGGAATGGTTTGTAAAATAAGCAAAACAAAAGCAAGACTGTCAGAGCTCAGGAGCCTTTGGAATACAAGAAATAGAAAGGAACATTAAACGCAAATTAAAAAATGGCAATGAAGATATTAAATAAATGCCACATCAGCTGAGGGGAGGGAAGCCCAAAGGATGCCACCAAAATAATGCAAGTGTGGCTAAAAATGGCAATGGTTAGTCAGGTGACCAATCCTGAACCAATGAATACCAGCAATTGTTTAAAAGGAATTGACTCTCTTGGGATGGTCTGTAAAATAAGCACACAAAAAAGGAGAACTTTTTCCCAGTCACACTATGGCATACAAGGAACAGAGAGTAATCAAATCAACCCAAAGTGAGACCATGCACCAGCTCTCTGCAAGGGCATTACAAGGAAAGAAAATCCAAACAAACTGAAATAAAATGATAAAATAACTTGTGGCAATACAATAGAAATAACTTTAAAAAAAGGTAATGAAGAAGTTTAAGAAAGTAACAGCAAATGTAACGCACATCAACCAATTAGATCATAAATACATTATATAAAACCAGGATAAAAACATTTGTTCATTATATTTCAAAAATCTCTAAACACTCTAATCTCTAAAGATTTCACCATAAAATACATACAATGTAGATAATTTCCCAACATAAATGTTAGCCAAAGCATTGATGTATCAGTGCAGTCCATATGATTCTTATAGGATTTTATGAATTTTGCTCTAATAAATGTAAGACTCTCACATTTAACCATAATTTGCTCAAGTGATTCAATGGCCAATTCTCTGCACAATCTACAAGTGTGTTCCGAGTGGGGAATACCTAGTTGTGCGCCTTTTATTTTGAGAACTTCACAATGGTGACATTTTAATTATAGGTAGTGTCTTAAGATCCCACTCTCAAGAAAGGCATCCATATAAGATAGAATACAGCTGCAGTTGTTTCTATAAAGAATAAATGGGCCAGTGTTGGCCTTAGTTGAGAGTTGAACCAACTGGTTCTCAGAACTGAAACTGATTATCTTCAGCTTTAGCCAACGTTTCATCCAATGCACATTGGCTACAACACAAAGGAGGTCACATCCAACCTGCCATTGATTAAAGAGAGTTAATAATGTTCCCAGGGTACCCATCCGACTGCAATTGTCGAGACATATAAAAGCCTTTAAACAGTCTACCATTACTGTGCCAACACATATATGTTATTGATATAAATGTTGATGCCATCCCGATCAAGTTTGGTTCAAGATATACATTTGTTTATTTGTAATGCACTCCAAACCTGGAGGTAACTGGGCACAGTCAAGGATATACATTTTCTTAGTTACACAGCACAACATGTAGTTTACAAGGTTACACAAAAAGCAAGATAAATGTACAGTAGGGCAGTGTGCGAGTATATGATACAAAGCAATATTATACAGTCTTTACAATACAGGGCAGACTACATAGTCAGCCGAAATAATTTATGTTATATATAGACATGTATACAGCTGTTGTGCAATAGCAGAAAGTCCAAGACTAAGGGGTATTCAAGGGGACAGCGCAGGCTGCCAGGGTAAGCCGAGGAGGAAATTAGGGACAGGTGTCGGTGGCTAAGGACTAGTATGGAATGTAATTGGATATGAGCCACAGTTTGATGTATTTCCTGAATTTAAAGAAGGATTGGTCGGATCTTAAAGTGGCAGAAAGGGAATTCCAGAGTTGAGCAGCTTTTGCTGGGAAGCTGCTACCACCGTTTTATTTTTTTAACCTGTATCTAGCGACTCTTAGGCAATCAGCTTTGGTAAGCCTGGTGGGTCGGATATGGTTGTTTTTCGTGAACTTTTGTATGAGGTATTGAGGGGCTGAATTGTTGAGGCATTTGTATGTCAGGGAAGCAGTTTTAAGTTGTATTCTCTCTTGAATGGAGAGCCAGTTATTGTCTCGTCTGGTTGCAGAGATATGATGCCTTCTAGGAAAGCTCAAGGCAGATCTGAGTGCATTATTCTACAGGATCTGGAGTTTGTTGATAATATGTTTACTGGCACCTAAGTACAGTGCATTGCAGTAATCAATTTTGACAGTACGTAGGCTCTAGCCAGAGTGGTGCAGCTTTTAGTGGAAAGAACAGGCTTGCAGGCATGGATAAGCGTCCATGTATATGCTGTCGTCGATGTGGTTGCACTCACTTGCTTGTGCATATTTAGGGTGATCTAGGTAAAAACCAAGTGTTTTTACTTCTTTGGCCACCTTAATGTCATTTCCATCAATATTGAAGGAATGGTATTGATTGCTCAATTGTTTCATGTTGATTGGTGTGGCCAAGAGAAGCAGCTCAGTCTTCTCATCATTCAGCCATAGCCCATGAGTGGCCACCCAAGCCTGGATGATGAGATAGAGTTTGTATATTAGGGCTAGATCTGTGTCATAGTGGCCAGTCAATGGTATGAGGATTTGGGTGTCATCTGCGTAGTTGGTGTAGGTGACACCCAAATAGTCCAAATCATCGAACAATGGTTTGGTAAACACATTGCACATGGTAGGCGATAAACAAGATCCTTGTGGGACTCCACAGGAGATGGGGATAGGATCAGCGGCTGCTGATGCTGAGAATACTCTCATCGATCTGTTGCTTAGAAGGGATTGGATCCACGCTGTTGCCGTTGAAAAGTGGGCCTCTGTAGAGAGATGCTTACACAGCAGCTTGTGATCTACCAACTCAAATATGGCTGATAGCTCCAACAGGAGCAAGAGGGCTGATTTCCCTTTGGATTTAAGGTCATCAATGTGGATCTATAAGTCCATCAAGGCTGTTTCTGTGCCATGTTGGGGCCTGGATCCAGATTGACGGAGTCCAAGTAGTTTATTACTCTCCAGATATGTTTGAATCTGGTCATAGGCTGCTTTGTTGATGATCTTTAGTAAGAACGGGACTATAGTAATAGGTATGAAGTTGGTGGGGATGCTGGGGGTTTTTGAGGAGTGGGAGTGCCCATGAGTTCTTAAGGTTGGTGGGAACAGCGCAAGAGTGAAATGAGGAGTTTATAAGTGAGGAGATGAATGGGGCTAGTACAATGGCTGCTTCTTTTATGATAGAAGCAGGGCATGTGTCTACCCTGGTATACCACAGTACACCACTTCTAGTCACTTCTCTGTACCGCACTCCATGCTGCCTGGAGGCTTATAACAGTGTTTGGGTCTGAAACACTTCTCCAAGGTATTAAATACCTTGGTTTTCCGATCACTAGCACCATCCCCTCATAAATTCTATGTTATGTTATGGTATGTTATTTTGCATTTATATAGTGCCTTATATACCATTGGTATGGTCTGAAGGCGCTGGTAGGTTGAACGCCCTTGGGAACCGAAGTTCAGATCAGTAGAGAGAGTAGAGGGAGTCAAAAGGTGCTTGTGAGCACCAGTATGTGTGCAGCTCATGCAGCATTCGTGTAGTAGCTGCTTCTTAGCGGTAGGTGTGGTGGTTGAGACATCAGGAGTATGTGTTCCTTCTGGCAGGAATTATCCAGACCGGATGTGGCTGCGTTAGGCCTGAGGAGAACGCCTTGCTAGGGGGTGTGTAACCAGCAGTGTTTAGTTAGAGTGATGTGGAGTGAGCAGCAGATGTTGGTATGAGAACAGTTATACCGAATGGTGTCATAGTATCTGTGTGTTCTAGCTGAGTGGTGATTTACAGGAGCGAGTAAGCATGGTGGTGAGGGTGGGTTATATGCTCTTTCAACGTTCTCTGCATTCCAAACCATACTATACACATCACGCAATTCTATGTGCTTCAGTCCGTTCCATGCACTCCAATCCATTCTATGCACTCCTGTCTGCTCCATACACTCCGGTCCGCTCCATGCACTCATGCATTCCAGCCCGCCCTGTGCGCTCCAGTCCATCCTGTATACTCCAATCTGCCCCATGCATGCATTATTGATCGCTCCACGCATGTCCTCGTGTCTGCCCCACGCAAGTATTCTTGTCTGTCCCACACATGTATGCTTGTCTGCACCACGCTTGTACTCTTGTCTGCCCCATGCATGTATTCTTGTCTTCCACACGCATGCACACCTGTCTGCACGACGCCTGTACTCCTGTCTGCCCGGCGCTTGCACTCCTGTCTGCCCATGGTCTATGCATTCAGTAGTTCAACGTACCCATCCATTCTATGCATTAATCAGTACTGGCTGCAATCTGTGCTTGTTCGCTCTACATACTCATCTGCTCTACGCAGCACGTCTGTTCACTCTGGGCACTCGTTCACTCCAGGCACTCGTTCACTTCATGCCCTCACACGTGTTATGCTTTCACCTGTTTTACGTTCTCAACCCCTCTACAAATTTATCCTCTCTAGGCACTCACCCCCGGGGCTCAATCGTCCTGTCTACGCACTTGTCCCCCCTATACGCACTCGTCCCCCCTCTACGCACTTGTCCCCCTTCTACGCACTTGTCCCCCCTCAACGCACTCATCCCCCCTCTACGCACTCGTCCTCCCTCTACGCACTAGTTCCCCCAATTATGTCTTCTTTGAAGTATGGAGAAAATGGCTTCTTCTCAAGCGATATATATGCAAGAAAGGCGGGAAGAATATTGAGGGATTAACAGCTCTCTACCGTAAAAGCATAATTCCAATGTGTTGGTATGGGCTTGCAGCTATCCCTAGTAACATGTTAAATTGATTGGACCAACTGGAGAGCAAGATACTGCGCTCAATACTGGGAGTACCTCAATATGTTGAGGTCGAGGCCCTCTGTTGTGAATTGGGAGTCCCCTCCATGTGATCATTATGGTTGACACAGTGCAGTAATTTGTACATAAACGTTCTCCTATCATATAACGGAGCATTAACTCTACTTAGCCTGTTGGATGAACAGTTTGCGCAGGCCTCAAAAATATATTTTTAATTCAATTAAGGTCAACCACTCTAATGTGTTTAGATTCAATAGATGTATTGTATGAAGCCATTATTTCTAACCCTAACAGGGTAACTACATTCATAAGGAAAACTAGAGATGCTGATATGTGCAATAATATTAACAGGCTTGTTAAGTCAAAACATTATGCCGTTTATAATTATCAGGGTTATTGAGACTTTTTTCTTTAGCTCTTCCTTCTTCTCCTCTCTTCCCTGCTAATCATCGGTAACATGACTGTTGTGCAGGGCCCTTATATATCCTCGGGCCTCTGACCCCCCATATCTCTCATCCCAGCCACTGTCTATTTACTGCACTTGCTTAGGGTCACCCGCCCCACTGAGGTTGCACTTACATTTTCTTTTCTTAGCACTTCAGCCTGAGCACTTCTGCATGAGCACCACAGCATCAACCCCCTCCAACCCTCTCCTCTGCACTTGCACATTCTGAACACTCACAAGGCATAGTAGGTTTGTCTTTCCCTCCCTTTATTTTTTCTTTCTGATTTGTTATACTATTAATTCAATTATTTATCTATGTTGTAATGAATTGTCTTCCTCCCCTGTCCCCACCCTGTTGCCCTGTGGGCACTTTGAAACTGCTAATTGCATAAGCACTTAACAAGCTATCAATAAATAAAAATAAATAACCTACCTTGTAGCTATCTTACTAATTTATATTTGGTACAATTACAAAGGTTTATTACATACTGAACGATGGCCCTGTATACCTCGGCTCGAGACAATCTGTAGACTATGTAACTTGTTTGTTTGTTTGTTTGTTTATTTATTTATTTATTTATTACATTTGCTACACACCCAGACCCTGGGGTATCACGGTGTAGTTACAGACAACTTTGGCATTGATTTGGAATATTCACTTACATACTTGTAGATAGACATTGGGTGTCATTACGAGTTTGGAGGTAGCCATGGCGCTATTAGCAAACATGGGTCCGGGTCCGGTGTCTCTGAATGGGGACTTACCGGGTCATTCCAACTTTGGAGGACCCGGTAAATCCCCATTCAGAAAACCATTCCCATTTGAGCCCGCATAGGGCTCAATGGGAATGGGGAAAGAGCAAATAACGGGCCCGTTATTTGCTCCATGGTCCCTTAACGGGTCCCGCTAAGAACGGCTGGTCAGACCAGCCTTTCCTGGTGGAACCCGCTAAAGGACCTTGGAATATGGCGATAGGTGATTAACGGCACCAGCATCCTTACCGGTGCCATTAACCCCCTTCCGCCATACTCGGAATGAGGCCCATTGTTACAGAAATAAACATTGTTGTATAGACCTTTAACATACATGGGATGAAACCATACAGGAATCAATTTATTTACAAGTTCGCTCTCGAGACTCAGTTAGGTAGGCATCTTACTAGCCTAAGGAGGCTAGCCTTAGTGTCAGTTTGCTAAAATTGGTTAAATAACCAGGTTTCTTTTTAATTTTTTGAAGCCAGGGAAGGATCCTCATTGTGTATGTTTAATGGGAGGGATTTCCAGTGTTTAGAAGCCATAACTTGGAAGCTACTACCCCCTGCTCTAGTACTTTTGTAGCGAGGAACCATGAGGAGTAGGTTATTGTTGGATCTAAGCGCTCTGATGGATTCTTTTTTCTTTATGGCGTTACATATAGATAGAGGCTTTTTTGGCGAGGCATTTGTAGGTGACACATAATGTTTTGAAGATGATTCTCGTCTTAATGGGTAGCCAGTGGGTCTCCCTCCTAATGTTGGAGATATGGTCAGATTTTTCTATTCCTAGGGCTGCCCGTAATGCTTTATTTTGCATTAGTTGTAATTTACTTAGGTTGGTGTTGGAGGTCCCTAATAGTAGAGGATTACAATAATCCAGCTTTGATAGAATCAGGGCCCTAGCCAAAGTAATGCAGTTTGTGGGTGTGAGTTACTGGCGGCTTAAGGTAATTAATTTAAATGTGTATGATATGGATGACGAGAGTGCAGATATATGTTTGGCCATAGTAAGATTAGCATCCAGGTACACTCCTAGAGTTTTTACTTGTTTAAGTGCTTTAATCAACGTGCCATTGATGTTGATTGAAGAGCAGTCTGAGTGGAGGGCACCTATTTTGGTTTTGGATCCCTCAATGAGAATCTCTGTCTTCACATCGTTAAGGCAAAGACTATTCAAGGCTATCAGTTTTGGATAATAGCATACATTTTGTTAATGGTCAATGTGTCCTGGTCATAGTTCCCTGAGATTGGTATAAGGATGTGGGTGTGATCTGCAAAGTTGATGTAGATGACACCCATGTAGTCTAATGCCGAGAAGAGAAGCTTTGTGTATGCATTATATAGAGTCGGTGAGAGACAAGACCCTTGGGGTTCCCTGATGGTGACTGGTATGGGATGAGCAGCATTTTTGCTGATGGAAACTGTTGACATGCCTTCGGCTAGAAAGGATTTCACCCAGAGGGTGGCATTATTAGCTAAAATCATTAGCTAGGGTAGTACATAGTTTATCACGATCTACAAGGTCAAATGCTGCCGAAAGGTCTAACAGTACTAGTATGCAGAGTTTCCCTGAGTCTCTGATGGTGTCCATCTGGATTTTCAAATCAATTAGTGCTGTTTCTGTACTATAGTTAGGTGTGAATCCAGATTTTCTAGCTCCAATCAGCTGGTTTTGTTCAAAATGGGCTTGGATTTGTGAATATGCTATGCTATTTTCTCTATGATCTTAAGCAAAAACGGGACGGTGGTTATTAATCGGTAACTCGTGGGCACAGTTGGGTTAAGGGTAGGTTTTTTTAGAAGTGGGGTGATCCAAGCTTCTTCAATACTGGCCGAGACCATGTTTGTGTTAAAGGACGTGTAGATAAAATTAGTAATAATGGGGTGAGAGCTGGGAAGTTATCCGCTTTGCAGTAGGAGGCTTTTAGTTTGGCAAAAGTATTAGTCACTAGCTCTTGGGTCACTGGGGTGAAGTGAAATAGTAGGATATCAATATCATTGGATTTAGTGAGATTGTTAATAGGGACATTTCTTTCAGCTAATATTTTTGTTTTAGTCACTATTTTCTTTTGTAACAAGGCAATTTTGGAGACTAGCGCTTCTTGAATGGTGGTGTTAGCTGAGGTCGTGACTGGGATAGGGTTTTCCAGCTTCCGGAGAATGGAAAAAAGCTCTTTTGAGTCAGACGAAGCATTGCTAATGCGAGTGTTATATGCATTTGCTTTGTGAGTAATAATAGCCGCTTTGTAGATTTTGTTTGCAGCATTAAAAGCTTTAGCAGAGTCTGTAGTGGGAGAGTTTTTATGGATATGCTCAAGCAATTGTTTGGTTCGCCTTAGCTATACTAGTTCGTTGTTGAACCAGAAGCACGTTCTTTTATTGGCATGTTGCGTTTTAGTTGTTAGTGGTGCTAAGGAATCAATAGTGGAGGTGAGGCATGTGTGATAAGTGTCTGCAAGAAGGCACGTGTTGTCACTTGTGACCATGTTAGTTGATAAGGTTTTATTAAGATCGGGGGCTAAGTTCTCAACTGTTAGCTTGCCATTGTTTCTAGTTTCATAAGTATCCATTGTTTTGGTCTTGGGATGGCATATTTCATTGCAAGTAAGGGTTAAGTTTACACTGTGGTGGTCTGTGGTGGTCTGTCCAATCAAGGGGCATGATTGACTCAATAGCTAATGTATTGTTAAGTGAGAGTATCCAATGCAGAGTTCTGCCCTTGATGTGGGTTGGGGCATTCACCCGTTGTGTGAAATTCATATCTTTAAGTGCAGTGTGAAGGGCTTCTGCTTTGTGGTCTTGACTATCATTAAAACCTAAATTAATGTTGCCAAGGATAATGCATTTAGTATTGGGTTTGATGAGCGGGGTTAATAGGAGAGGTATGTCTACTATGTAATCTGCATGACGCCTCCTTACCCAGTGTATTGTATTGAAATCTTATTATTTGAAAAGTTATTTCAAGTTTGTTTCTTCATTTGAATCCATTGAGGAAGATCCATTTTGGAGTCTTTTATATGGGGCAGAATCTATAGTGATAACCGTTTCTGCTTTTCACGTATGGAGGGAAGTTTTGCGACTGCTTTCTAACTTGTGATTATTATGATGTATTTTTTTTTTTTTAGTGTGAACTTATAGTATAATATAATTCTACCTTCTCAAAGGTAGCAGTGGTGTTACATAAAACATAAATCCAAACAATTATTACATTTGAAATTTTGACAGTAAAAGGAAAGAATAAGAAATAGTAAGTGAAGGGAGTAAGTAAAATAGAGATAGAACCCGCCCCTTTTTCCCTCCCACTCCCCCTCCCTCTTCTCCTCGAGATACTTGTTCTTCAATTGGGAGCTGGAATTATTGTGATCCTGGCAACAGGCTGTCGGTATGTTACTGACACGCACATTTTCTAATTTGTCATAAATGCTTCATTTGCCCGCTAGATTGTGCACAACGGTAGTGTTTTTTAGCTCAGGTGGGGTCTCTCAATGACTCAGATCAAAGCAAGGTCTCCTGTCACCGCATGTGGCTGCGAGCACTCACTACTGTGAGGGTGTGCTCGTGGTGAAGGCTGTTACAAACACATTGCTTGCTTCCCAGTCCTCTAAGAAGGGGAGCTATTGCATGTCAATGTGTGAGTGTGTTTCCTTAAGTGCGACTGTGTGGCTTTCCATCTCCTAAATGTCTTTATCTTTGCACAGCTAGTCTTTCTTAGTGGGTGGAAAGGCTCCCTTCTATTTCTTCTATGCCGAACAGCACTACGAGTGGGGTGAGTTCTCAAGCGATTCCTTATATTTGAAGGATGCAGTCTGGAGTCTCCTTCCAGTAAGTCTCTGCTTTGGGGCAGTCTCACCACTGGTGTCAGTATTTGCTAATTTGTGTGCACCCTCAACAGCAATAGAGGCTGGTGCTGGTGCACATTTTGGCTAATCGTTGAGGCGTGAGGTGCAATTGGATAAGAATCCTTCAGTTATGCATTTTGTATTGTACAGCTATCGATGATTTCGAGACTGCTCTGTATATTGCCTCCCACCCTTCCTGATTGTTCTCCCATCCCAATGATGCCTCCCGCTGAGTTTGGGCGTGCTCTGTACATCTTTGTGTTCAGGCTTTTGGACTCCGACTGCGTGTTCAGTATGATTTTGAAGGGGATGAGGGGGCGTTGTAGCTGTGTTTTCCACCTTGAGTCCCTAAGGACCCCCTTCAATTGCAGGTAGGGGTGTGGCTTGATCTTGAGGCCTTGCTGTGCTTCCTCTAACTCCTCTCTGGTCATGAAGACTCCCTCCCTCCACATCTGGCCTGCCCTGAACAGCCCCTGCTCATACTGTGGCTGGAAGGGGATTGAATCTACAGGGAGGACTCTAATGGGGTTGGGGGGCAGATACAACTAAGGGGTGATGGCCAGGAAGTTACCCAAGACAAGCTAGGACTACTCTTCTTCCAAATCGACCATAACACTGCCAGAACCGGGTGTTCACATGCTTTTCGCAGGATGGCTTTTTTGGGTGCCCAGAGCCATTCTCCCAGGGTGACCGGGTCAAAAAGCCCATTTTCTAGATGGACCCACTGCTTATGCTTTGCCTCTCGAATGTGGTTGACCAGCACTCTGAGCTGTGCTGCTCTGAAATATTCCAGAAAGTCGGGGTATGCCAGGGCGCCCCTTTCTTTGGGAAGGATTAATGTGTTATATGCTATGTGCAGCTTCTTTCTTTCCCATAAAAATGCAAGTCACGTTCTTTTGACTTCCATCAGGAAAGCATCTGGCAAAACAGTTGGAAGGGATTGGAACAAAAAAATAAGATGTGCCAAGACGTTCATCTTTATTGCCGTAAACCTACCCGCCCAGGACAGGCCTAGCCTTGCCCAACTCTCTGTGTTGCTGTGCGGGCACAGCGGTTTATAATTTGCTAGATACAGGTCTTCCAACTGTTTTGTGATGGTTATTCCCAGGTATTTGACTTCGTTTTGCGTTACCGTTAAACCCCATCACTCTGGATTAGAGTTCGGATGTGCTTCACCATTTTTAAGGGGTAGGGCTACTGTCTTATTTTGGTTGATACAGTCATCCAGTGTGGTCTGGAGCACTGGGATGGACTGGGAGCAGTGGGTTAAGTAAACCAGGACATTGTCCGCATAAAGGGCTAGCTTATATTCTCTGCCAAATTTCTGAAGGCCAGCTATGGAGTTGTCATTCCAGATCGTCTGACCCAGGGGTTCCATAACAAGAACAAAGACCAGCGGGGAAAGGGGAAAGCCCTGCCTGGTCCCACTGGTAAATTTAAATGGGGGGCTGCTATGCCATTAACTACTACTCTTGCATTTGTATCTTTATAAAGCGCTCATGCCCCCTGGATCCAGCTTGGCCCAAGGCCCAGCTTTTCAAGGATTTGATTCATAAAACTCCACTCCACTCGGTTGAATGCTTTTTCCACATCGACCGAGAAGAATGTGGGGTCATCATTGCGGTAGACCACCGCTGCTATCAAGTCAAGCGTTTTATGGACATTGTCGGAGCCTTGTCTGCCTTGTACATACCTTACCTGGTCACTGTGGATCAAGATTGGTGGGAGGACCATGCTCAATCTCTTGGCAAGGATGTTAGCACATATCTTCGCATCAACATTTAGTATTGAAATGGGCCTGTATGCGCCGCACTCCAGTTTGTTCTTCCCTTCCTTTGGGAATACTATTATACTTGCCTCGGTAAAGGAGGGTGGGGCTCAGCCTGTCGACATAATGTCAATAAATAATAGGGTCAGGAAGGGGGTGAGGGTTCCTTTTAGTCTCTTGTAAAAGGCCGGAGTAAAGATGTCCTGGCCTGGGGAAGAGCCTGCCTTTAGGTTTGAAATGACATAGTCTATTTCCTCTCTTTTTATTGGGGTGTTGATCTTTTCGTTATCTGCAGGCTGTATTTGGGCAAAGGAGATTTTTGCCATGAAACTTTCTCTGCCCTCAGGGGTCGAATGACAATCCGAAGTGTATAGCTGTTCATAGAATTGGGCAAAACGGACGTTATGTCATTCGGGTCAGTCAGGGTGGCTCCAGTTGAGGAGTTAATTTTGTAGATGGTTCGGTCTGCTCTCTGCTTCCTGAGCCTGGAGGCAAGGAGCGTGTTGGCTTTATCTCCTTTCTCATAATACTTTTGCTTGATAAATCCAAGGTGAGTCAGTGGTTTCCCCTTCCAGAGTTCCTTCAATTACTGTCTCAGTTCCCATTGTTTCTGCTAATGTTTCCTTCGCTCACTCTGCGTTTGAATCTAATGTGGCCTCTTTTTCACTAATCAATTTTTTAAGTTGGGATTCTCCAAGCTGTTGGATCCTTTTACCTGAGGTGCCCTGGCTTATTATAAGGCCTC
This sequence comes from Ambystoma mexicanum, assembly GCF_040938575.1. Classification (NCBI taxonomy): domain Eukaryota; kingdom Metazoa; phylum Chordata; class Amphibia; order Caudata; family Ambystomatidae; genus Ambystoma; species Ambystoma mexicanum. The sequence continues at coordinate 1,196,125,370 of NC_090924.1, forward strand.
TTATCGTCGCCTTAGCAGCTTCCCATACCGTACTGCAAGGGAGATCCCCAGTGTCATTCCTTTCAAAGAACTCTCTTATCTCCGAGTCCAGGGATTCTCTAAAAGGTGCATCTCTAAGGAACATGTCATTATATAGCCAGAGTCTGTTTATCTGCTGTTTATCTGCTTGTTGGGACCCACGTCTAGGCCTACTGTTATCAGATCATGATCTGGCCACAGTGGTCAACATGAGCGGCAGCGATCGGGAGCGGTGCTCCTATACTTTTTTAAATTACCTTGTACAGCTCCCATACTTATATTTTAAAAGGAAACTGTTCCGGAATGGTTTTGTTTTAAAATAAAAGTGTTGGAAGAAGTTGAAACCTTCACTTTCAGTGCACTGCACTGCACGTTCCCTTAAACAGCAGGTGCAAGTGTTTGGGGGTGTGTATTGTGTGTGGGAGGGGATGTGGCAATGGGGTTTGTGGGGAGAAGGGGCAGGCCAGCAGGGAACATAGTTCTACTACTTCTTTTCGTACACTTCGACCACTGTCTGACCACCCCACTCGTTCTATGTTGGCGCTCTTCAAATGGTGCTCTAGGTCTCCTTCCAGGAAAAAGTGGTCTATAAGGGTGAAAGTGTTGTACGAGGGCAAAAAGAAAGTGTAGGATTGTTGCCGATGATGGCGGGTTCTCCAAGCATCTATCAGCAAGTATTCATTCACTAAGATCCGAAACGCTCCTGTGTCCATCGGGGGGACTGCACCTTCCCTTTATGACTTCCAATCTAGTGCTGGGTCCATGATCAGGTTAAAATCACCTCCATAGATCAGGGAGCCTGCCCTTTCCTTGTCTGACAATGCAAGGAAGTCCCTATAGAAACTCAGTTGTTGGGTGTTAGCGGTGTATACTGAGCACAGTGTGACTTGTTTTGTTCTGATTGTGCCATGTAAGACTAGAAATCTTCCACTTGGATCCCTGTACGTCCGTGACAAAGAGAGCTCCAATGAACTGCAAAATATAATGCCCACTCTTGCTTCTTGACCATAAAGAGGGTCAGTATGATTCTTAACAACTCAAGTGACGGCCCAGCCCATCAGACTGTGTTTGTCAGTGATCAGAGTGGGGAAGGACATTGCATTGAGATATTTCTTAGGCGAATGTTTGCGTTCTTCACCCAACTAAATGAATTTTCATCTTCCCTTTATTCCTCTTTCCCACTCTTCGGAACTATGTTCACGCTGTGCGTTCCATAAATCAGCTTATTCTTAAGAGGGGTTCAGCCTTTTGTATTTTCTTGACCCCTTTGATTACCCTCTCCTTGATTCTGGACCTCGCGGCTTTCGTGTGGGCTCTGACGAAGACAGCATTTCCTCCCCTTCAACCATACTGTTTCTTTCTCTCAATCCTGCCAGCACTTGCATTGCTTCCTCTCCAGAAACTACTCTGTATTCCTCGTCTGCATAGTCAAAGGAAAGCGTGAAGTAGTAGCCCCACCTGTATCTTGTATCATGCTCACGCAGCCAGGTGGTCAGGAGGCGGCATGCTCATCTCTGGGTGAGGGTAGCAGCGGACAGATCTTGAAAGATCTTTACTCTGGCGTCCTCAAACCCTATAGTCTCCCATTCTCTCGCTAATTGCACAATGTCCGCTTTTTGCCTGTAGTGGTGACATTTTGCTAGTACTGATCTCGGTCCGCCTGGCAGGCTGCCCATCCGATGAACTCTGTCGAACTCCAGTTCAGTATTTAGAGGCGTGGTGAAGAGAGAGTTTACACAAGCTTTGACTTTTCTTTCTAAGATCACTGGGGTCTCATCAGGGGTCTCCTTTAGTCCTTGAATATGAATATTTGACCTTCTTTCTCTGTTTTCCAGGTCATCAACCTTTGCTGACAGGTCGAAATGTCTTTGCTCCAGATCCTGTAGTCGACCTTCTATTTTCATCTCCACATTTTCCATAGATTGCTGGTAGTTCTCCAGCGCTTCGACTTTATCCTCCACCTTGTGTACCCTCTCTTGTAGTGCATTTACTGTAGCAGTCATGTTATTACTTAGGGTCCAGATTTCTCCAAGCAATAGTCACACATCTGCCTTGGTGGAAGCTTTGTGGTCTCCTCCTGGGATGAGTGAGGCCTTTGGGGACTGAGAGGCTGCCTTGTCGCCGCTATCTCTTCTGAACTTTTGGAGCTTCTGGGCTGTGTTTAGATTGAGTATCCCCTGCATGTGCACCTGGCAAGATGCTAACTTGATAGAGGTCTGGGATCCTTGAACTGCCAGCTTCTCGTGATGCATAGTTTTACAAGCGTTGTGGGGGGGCTGTGGCACTAACAGTTCGCTGCAGCAGTTTTATTCCTGCAAGGGAGAAGGGGGAGTGGGGGTAGTCTTAATATTGCAGTCCAAGCCTGTTTTCTGTGTAGGTCAGGCTTGAGTTTGGGAGGGTAGCATATCTTGTTCCGGTGTAAGAGGATTCAATTAAAGACTACAGCTAAGTCAATGCCTTGTCTGGGATACTGAATGGAAACCCTTATTGATATATTTTTATGTCCAGTTCATGAGTTCTGGATGACTACCCCTATATAACACCCCTCTCTTAGAATCCCCCTGACCCCACTGAGCCAAGAAGTAGTTCTGTTTTGCAAGTTTAAAAGGTTTATTTGAGAAATAAAACAAAATATAGATACCACGCTTTTATAATAAATTAATAATCGATATTGCCCTTATAAATATAATGTTAATCAACAATGGGTAATCTGACACTCGCACACTTCTTTATAATCAATGAGGAGTTAGTATAGGATGGATAAAGTAGCAAAAATACTTTTATGATTTCATGGGAAAAGCAATGAGGAATAAAATGCAGTACAGAAATAATTGATATGATTTTAGCAAAAGATAAGATAATCACTTTTTCTCTGGCAATTCACCCCCCTCCCCTATGCAATGTAAGAAATGGAAGGAGATGGAAGTAACACACACAGTTCTCAGGAATGCAATCAAATACAATACGAAATTCAATTCCCACCCCAGCAAGCTTAGAGAAAACCGGTATGAGTTTTAAAACACAGGCCCAAGTGCTTTGAATGTGGTGGCAATGAATTGAGAAATATGCTGAAAATTCTTTTAATTCCCTTTAGGAGGTTCAGGGTGAGTGAGAGATACTTGGGATGAGCTCAGGCTCACTTTAACAATGATTCAGGGATGCTTATTAAGAGGCAAACAAATTTTTAGCAGAGGAAAGCAAAAAGCTGCTATCTTTTTATAGGTAAAGAAATCAGGCCAAATGGCAAATCGTGGCAAAATTTGCGAGTGCGTGAATCGTGATTAAGGCAAACGTATAAGGAGAAGCAGGTTGGAAGGCTGAGATTCTAAGCTTTCAGAGGAAAGTTAAATTTCGTTCCTAGCCCAAACGGTTCCAGAGATACGGACGATTAAATAAAGGTAGTTTTTCGGATTTAAAGTAAACTCAAAATGACAGGTGATAGCTTGCAGCTTCAGAATTGACAGGTGACAGTTGTGCAGCTTTACAAATGACAGATGACACGATTTCTAAGAGGCAGTTCTACTTAGGTTAAAATAGTTTGGATTAGATTATTTTAAACTAAGAGCTTATTTCTGTCAAAATCTGACCTAAGTATTCACAATATATTTTGGAAGGACTGGACCTTGTCACGGATCTGATCAATCAGGCTAGCGGCACTTCACAGCGATCTGGTCTCTGGGTCTGCGGTTCTGCACGGTCTGGTCTGGTCTAGGACTGGTCTGGTCTGTCCGGATACAGCGGTCTATGCACGGCTCCTGGATCTCTGCACTGGTCCTGGCAAAAGTTCTTGGCAAGGGATTTAAGCAGCTCACCCGGCTGTGAGTAGCTTGCAATGATTTGAGGCCTGCTGCAGAGAATTCAGTTTGTGGTTTTAGGCCTCTGATTTAGGTTCTAAAGTATAAGTTCTAGGTTCTGGAGTATGTAGCTGGAGTGAGTCTGGAACTGGTATCTTCTGGATGTTGTGTGGTCCGGCAAAACGCTCCGCAGCAACTGGATTTGAATGTCCTCTCTAGCTTCCAGTGGCTCTTTTTATGTCTTTTGAAAGTGGGTATGTGCGCAGCATCACTAAGCCAGCCCGTCTCTCAACTGATCAATGGTCAAGCTTTTCTCTCTTCCTTGATAGGGGAGAGGAAATGTGAGTCATGGTGATGCTGTTTTATGGCCTACAGAAAGGACACTCCCCTGTCAAATTGCACACAAATCTATATTTGACCCTTATACATATTCCACAGATACACAGTTGTTTGTCATTGCATACACACATCATGCATTACTGATGGGAGGCACTGTTCCGACGCTGGCGTTTCTAGGAGCTTGGGTAAAGAAATGGCAACTTTTTGCACTTTTTAGTAGCTTTCCCCATATCGGATTCTTCTCCAAATTTATACAATTGTGTGCAAGGCATGTGGGCATTTAGATAAGGAAGTGTCAGATTTTTAACATGCATACATTTAGAGTAACAGCCTCTTTTCCGCTCGTAAACCCCCAGATCATACCACCGGGTCCTAAAACCTCTTAAAATGTGGGCAGACAAATCACAAGAATTATGGTATCATTTAGATAATTTTGACAAGTCCGCACCATGAGTTATATATCTTTCTTAAAATCATATTCTGGCCAACAGGGGTGTGTCTTCCCAGGTCACATGGTGGAGAAACCAGTCTATCCACTTTCTTTAAGCTCAGCCTGTCCTCAGAGGGGGCTGCCCCTCCCCGTTTCTGCCAAGAGGAAGCCACTTTACGACCCCCCCAATCAACCATCTGCCTGAGTCAAGGAAGGGCTTTGTTCAAAAGGAAGCCATTTACGACCCCCCCAATAAACCATCTGCCTGGGCCCTTTGTTTAGTTTCCTGCAGTCCCCAGGTAATTCAATCAGAGGGTGTGTGACCTCCTTTTGGCAGGGGCAACAGAATGCAGCCAGGCCTGGGAACCTGCTGATCAAGTTTCAACTCCTGTGGGGGTAGATGTCAGGCAGAATTGGAATCTCTTTAAGACAGTTTTTAGCTACATGTCATTTTGGGTTCCCAGTTTAAATCAAACTTACAATTTTTACACCTGCAGCTAGAATGCTGATTCTAAGTTCAAAACAATGACATTTCAACAGTGACAAACTATGTGACACTCAAAAGTAGGTCACTCATTTATTCTAAACATTTCGATTTTAGTGTCTTTCAGTTCAGTTTAGCACTCAGCCAGTCTTGTTATCAACATTATTCTGGGCTCTTCATCTTCCCAGATTTTGTAGGCACACAAAACTTCATTCTGCCAGATGTCTGCTGGTGTTCAGTGAGATTTTTGGATGTGTTGCAATGTTTGAAAATAGGCATTTTGAGCTGGCATTCAGAGAAACCAAATGTTGCAGCATGATAGCTCAAACGTGGGTCAGGACACCCAACACCGGTTTTGCTCTTTACTAGTGTGGCTGGGCTGCTCTGTTTATTGCCTCAGCTATCCTCAATCAGAGTTCGCAAACCTTGTGGGAGCTCAGCTGTTTATTAGAAGCTTGCCTCCTCTGAGGCCTCCCTGACACCCAACCCTCCAAAAGGTTGGGCAAGCACCTATGGTTTTAGTGTTTCTGGTTAGTTTAATTTGCGAGGGGCGGTGTAAGTGCCTCTGGGCTTAGTTTGTGCTTAGTGGCATCACTCGCTGGGTCCTTCTCTGTCAAGGTGCCCTGTGCACAGGTGGCCGGGCCCTGTGGTTGCTGAAGGCCTGTGATTGTGCCTCTTGGTGATGTCTCGCTGATGACTGCGACTTTCCGGCCCGCAGCGGGTAGCTTTAATGTCCCTGGTTAAGTCAAGTGGTGTTTATGAGGCCGTCTCGTTTCGGCTTCTTACACTTGATGAATTTCAGGGGTTTTGTTGCATGAAACCAGCACCTTAACATCTCTTAAAGTACAACTATTTTTTTACTGAATTTTAAGGGTGTTGTTGAATCAGATTGTTTCACCTTAAGGGTGTTTAAACCAAAGATGTCCCACTGAATGTACTTAACTGTCACTTAACTGAAGTTGTTTACACTGAATTTCAAGTTTTATTTTAACACAATATCTTCCACCACCTGTATTTCTGTCTTTTTGTCTGATAACATAACTCAAGTCTGATCATTTGTTATCTATATCTGTTCTTTAGCTATGCAATAATGGGTTTAATCATGTATTCCATCTTTTTTTGTGTCCACTAGATAAGAAGGGATTAGTAATTCTGAACAGTGAAGAGGAATGCTGAAGTTGCGTCGTTGAGAACTGCAATGAGGACGAGTGAGGTGTGGTAATTGAGGATGGTGATAAGGAAGAGTGAGTTGGTGGTATTGTTATAATGTGATGGGAAAGTGTGATGTGGTGGTAGTAGGGACTGTGATGGGGAAGAGTCAGATTGTAGTATTGGGGGACTATGATGAGGAAGAGTGAGATGGTGGTAGTGGGGAACTGTGATGGGAAAGAAGGATGTAGTGATGGTAGTGGGGGATTGTGCCATTTTGAAAAAGATGTTCAAATGTAATTGTATCACAATTTGGTATAGATACATACACACATTGTTCATTGGGAGCATGGTCTTCAGAAACATGGTTGCAGTGACTGCATGTATGTTTCCAAGTATATGAAATATTTTGGATCATTTATAGGGATGTGTTCTTGCTCTAACGCTCCTGGTAAGTACATTAGCAATTGTTGTGGATCCTCCTGAGTGTTTATGTTGAATTTAACAATGCTTGCACGGTGGTCCAATTCCTGTTTTATCCCTGATACACTGTCATAGTATCAAGGTTGTTAGTGGAATTTCTGAGGGTTAGTAAACTTAGCTCTTCAGAGATATATAAGTAAATATTGTCCACAAGTGGTGGCAATTGTAATGTTAGATTGATTGATACCTTTGAATACCAGTTCACTCAAGTTTGTGCTCTTAAATTTAAAAGGAGCAGAGAATGTGGCCTCTGTTTGATTTATTTGACCCAAGTTGACATGCCTGAATGCCAATTTGGCAAACAACTGCTTTACCTGCCAAAGTGAAGGCAGTTTAAATTGAACTATTTTTCTGTGATTGTTCCAAACATGGTCATATTGTACTATGTGAAATGTAACTGACAATTTATTGTAACGCCACGTGTTATAGAGTAGTGGTTCACAGAGGATAAAAGGGTGGCGCTAGCTGGGAGCTCATCACTGGCAATCTATATGTTTACAGCATGTAATGCACATGCATTATATTTCGGATGTTGTTTGTGATGTGGATGAGGAAAACCTCACTCACTTCATTCTTGCATGTCCACCCTACGAGTCCCTAATGGTGCAAAGTATTAATCTCCTCTTAAGAAGTGAAGGTTTTGTGAATAATCCAGGTGCTGTATTGTCTTTCCTTTTGGGCGACCTAGATAGTGAAGTCACCAAAGCAACTGCATGTTTTCTGTAAGGGGCATTGTGTGAGAGAACAATCAAGATATGCAACCTCTAAACTATGGTTGCATTGGCATGGCAGTGATCTGGGGCTGCGAACAACGGAGCATAGTATGTATTCTCTCTTCTTTCCCCCTGCTCTCCCCAGATAGCACCTAGCATTACATGTGGATGGTTATGGGAATTACCTTTCAACAGTTTAAGTAGTTTTATGTCATCCTTGTCTTCTGGATGTATTTTAACCATTAGCTTTTAGAAGAATTGTATTTAATCTATTTTCTTATTGTGTTTTTTCATTTGTACACTGCATTTTTGAATTTTTCACATTTCCCGTCATAAAAGGCTAAATCAGCCGAAAGTGTTAAGAACATAATCTAATCTAATCTGTTTGATTTAAAGGAGATGCATTTGTTTAGGCAGATCTGCGATAGTTTCGATCCGTATAGGTTTAATTCTTTCAGGTATAGTGTACATGTCCAGATGTGAAGTGAACAGTGCGTGCAGTGTGCTATATTCTAGGATGCAAGGAATGTCAGCTTTGAGTTTGTTTGCATCAAGGTTACTTAGAATAGACCAGTCAGAGCACAAAGGCATGCTACACAACTTCAGTGCTACACAACTCTTACTGTGCTGCCAATGGTGAAAAGTGTGTGGTTGAGGGTTAGACCTTGTGACTTGTGAAAATTAACAGCATATACAAGAGACAAAGGTAATTGTTCGCTCCATACGTTCATATCTCTAAAAAGAAGGAAAATTCCTGTGGTACATGGAATGGTTTTAGTTTGTTCAAGTTTTCAAACTTGATGATTACAAACTGGATATTGTTTTTGTTTGGAAATGATTGAAAGCCAGCAACTGTTCCAATTGCTGCATTAAGTAAACCTTGTTCTAGGTCAAGGTTTCATCTTAGTATCCCTATGCAGTTTAGACATTGAGTCAATACTTTTTCCAATCCAGCTGTGTTTGGGATAGATTTTTCTATGCTATTTAGTTGTGCCATTGCTTGTTGACCCATAGGATGTCCCATGCAGTTCTATTTTGTCTATGCAGCTGATGTGGTCCCTGGATTGCATCTGTTTTTTGAGCATTATATCAATAAAATCACAGTTTGCAGGTGTTGGCATTATTAAACATATTCCGTGTTGATGTTGTTGTGTTACTTGTTCCCTTACATCCAGGGCAGGTGTGCTTTATTCCTACAGCTAATTTATTAGTCTACTTTTTAAAGATGACTTTGCAAGTTCAGTAAATACACCACTTAAATTGCTTTTTAAACTGGAAGCACAAGTTGTATTGGCTGACTAATGTATTTTGTGTGCAAGCTGTCTGTAGCAAAAATGGCACCATAGATTCAAGTTGCCTATCCTGCTGGGTGTTGTACAGCTTTCTTTATAGTTTAATTTTTTGAGTATGGGTTGGCTTTTGACTGTTGCCAACTGTAGGAGATCTCCATTACATGTTCTCCTCCAAACAGTTCTTTGTAACCAGCTTACTTCAACTACCAGAAGTACTTTCATTCGTCACAGAATTCTGCATAACTCAGTTACAGGTTCTGTTGACAATTTGTAATATTTTAATTTGTTTTGGTGTTCTGCTTGTAGGAGTAGGAGTCAGCGTAAAGTTACACCTCCTATGTTGTAAGCAGCTAGATCTATGGGGGCCGTTACACCAGCTCAAAGGTTATTTGTTTTTTTCTTCTAAATATGTTCAGGTTGTTTTAATAAAAAAAAGTTTAGCCAGAACCAGATGCATCACTCACATACAAGAGTAGAGGTTTTTAATTATTACAGTTTAAGTGTTGTACTCATGTTTAAATGCATGTCAAACTCCTTCTGTGATGTCTCCATAAATGGTGATTTGTTAGCATTTAACTGCAATAGGAGGACACGCAAATATTCTTCAGATTGTTTGCATGGATACATGGTGTTTTCTCCTTCATTGATTGCTATTTCTGCTTCATTTTGAAGGAGTGGTTCTCTAATTGCTTCTTGGCTTTCAGTAAGAGATAGTTGGCTCATTCAGGAGTATCTTTCTTGAGTTGTCTTTCTATTTCTTGTTGGCATTCATTATCTAACATTTCTTTGCATAGTTTAAAAGTCTCATTTGTCGTACTGCTTTAATTTGCTTTGAATTCAGTTTGAAATGTGTCATGGTCACCTAATAATTCTTCCTCTTTCATCCAAGGTCTAAATACTTGTAGTAGGGCCATTTAGTACAATTATCTATGCTCTGTAGGTTTAAAGGATAATTGTCCTTAGTTAATTAGAATGGGTTTTAAAAGTCTTAGTAGACTTCCTTAGCAATTTAATACTGAATGGTTGCCAGCTGTCTCGTTTGACGTGACATTATTTTGTGTAGTTTTGTCGTACTTCTGTTTGGATAGCATGTGTGCATCAGATTATTTTTTAAGATTTCTTGGCTGTTAACATTTTCTGTAGCTATAGATTTGATTTCTTGGTAAGATTTTAGTACTCTTTTTCACAATGAAGCTGGGCCAAGGTTGAGCTAGAAAATCGTTTCAGATTTCCCATGCAAGGCACTACCTGTTAAACGATCTGCAGCTTCATATGACCCACACTGTCCATATGGCAGCATTTTGACACCAAAGCTGTACACATTTTGTGAATGCATTTTGTCAGATGATATGTCATCCTACAGGGGTTTTAAGCTCAGATTTCTGCGATTTGGAGGGTTGGGATGTGGCAAATCTGGACTCATAATATTTGTGTCTGTAGGTCAATGTTTTGTCTTCTGGAGGGATTTAACAGGTAATGCACATTTCAATCAATTGTAAAACAGTGTCATCACCGTCATTGCCATATTTGGGAGGATATTTCATTTCAGATGAAGACCTCATTTCACTATAAACTGTCAATGATCTTACTTTTAGGAAGCACTGTAGAGAATGGCATAGTGAGGAAAACACATTGCCTCATGCAAAAGATGTGGTCAGCTTTTCTTCACTAGTTCCAGATATTTGTATTCCTTTGGGAATAAAAAAAAACGATCTCTCATGTCAAAAAAATCCCGAGTTAATCAGATCACTTATGCACGGCGTATAAACTAGCATATGAAAGCTACTCTTTGTGATTGTTTCTCAGGTTTTTTTTTATAGACACTTTCAAAAATGAAAGGCTCTTTTAAGAGCTAACAGGAGATAATAATACATTTAAATATAAAGCAAAGAAAGTTAACACAACAGTAAGAACATCTAATGTTGAATCTATATTCTGATTTGAGATGCAAACTGCTTCTTTACAAGCACAAGATATGTACCATATATATCACTACCTATAAAACTATAATTGACATTCCACAAAACCATGCACTAATTTCTTTAAGCTATATCTCTAGTGCAGCATCCCTCCTAAAATTGAGATTTCATTGACATCTGGCAAGGTACTGAGACGAGTAAGAGTGATTTACAGGTATACGAGCTAGATGTGTGACCAGTACCAAAATAAACGAGTACATACTGTACAAATAGGGCATTATCTGCATGTGATAAGAACAAAACCCACATTGTGTAACATTGTTCATTTCTGTTTCTTATTTGTACTTCAACCACTCATTATGAATCTAGATCTCATACCCACACTTTCCTCTTACTCTGCAGTATTTTCTTAGATCCCAATGTCAATATAGGAACAAAATGAAACAATGCAATGCATTGTGGATAGTGTGCTTACCACATATGAATAATGTGCAATTTTTACAATATTTACTCTTTTCTTTAGTCCTTAGTCATTAGACATGTCTCTCAATTCGAGTTATTCAGTGCATACCCCTTCCTCAAATCAAGAAACCATGCAAAATTGTGCAAATCACTGTCCGTGCACACTGTATTTTTCCCAAAATTGACAACACTCATCTATGTAGCCCTCACGCCTTCCCTTCAACCAAATCAAAGATAATATAAGACACCTTTCACAATCACTGCACAAATATCCACCACATTGAGATCAATTGCCATCAGATCAAGTGAAAACGTCAAAGTTTAAAACCTTACAATAAAAGTGGCAACTCACAAATTACCCCATAGAGTCCCACCCCAAACATTTCAGTTTAATTCACAAATCAAACAATGCATTTTACAATAAAAAATCACAGTAGTCTTCCTAAATTAACTAAAAAAAAAAGCCTGTTTTCACCTAATTGGCACTTACTAAGCTTACTACATCTCAATTTTAGATATTTCGAAAGTTTTTACTCTATTCTTTTGCCATTCCTTCCGAATTGAGATCTCGCAACTCAGTCTTGGTAAAACAGCTCACGTCATACCCAAATCTCATTGCAAACATGAGAAGGCTTTTTATAACCTCACAGTGACACATTTCTTTTTCTATATTCAACCCCAAAAAGGATAAAAAAACATAACAAATGCTCCCCAAACTGCTAAATACACCAATGTCCGACGACACCCCACACTTTATAAGTTAATTTGCTATTCAACACTCACATTTTGATTTTCTAGTACAAATGAATGGTTTGCTTCCTGAATTAAGTTAACATATATACATACGTTCACCTGATTAGCACTTACTGTGCTTAGTACATCTCCATATATATATGTATTTATCTTGCCCCTCAAAACAAATTGAGATCTCAGAAAAACGATTGGAAAAATAAAATGACCTTGTACCCAAGCCCCAAACCATCACCAATCATCCTTTCGTACCCTGTTCACATGCTCTCTGCCCTCAACACGTCCTTACTTACACCCCGTATATCATTTCACAGCAGTTTCCAAAAACGATTTGAGATCTTGAATCTGAAATTAAGTTATGCCAAATGTTCATAAATGAAAAGACTTGTCACCGGCAGTGCATCATGGGAGATATAACTAACTTTTAAAATACAGGGGCAACCGTCTCTAATCCATTTAAAAAAAATAGCTACTGGATGGATTCATGCCAAACCAACAAAGGATTTCCTTTGAATGCTTTCTGCCCAACTTGTTTCTTATTTGGTGCACATATGTGCAGCAGTTTCAGCAGTGTGATTGACTAATAACTGGATATTTTCCCTTTTGGAAAATGAATGGAAAAGTGAAAAACGCACCCTTTTTAAAAATCTTTTATATGTTTTGAATCATTACACCGGTTTACACAAAATGTCCAGTTTAGGGGGCACTAGCCCTCAAATTTTGTGCTGGTCCATCCCACCACTCAAAAGTTATTAAACATAGACAGGGTAATTCATGGAATAAATGTGTTCCGAAAAGGGGAGCGCAAGTGTGAAAATCGCAGCGCACGTGTGCTAAAGCCGCGCACGCTGCCGTTCATCGATTCATGGAATGCGCTGCGCTTGTAAAACCTGGGATGTGCGACAAATCCGTGGCTGGCATAAGTGGACGCACACGTCACTAAATGGCATGCGCGACGTGACAGGGAAAGCGCACATCATGTAGCGCACACAAGAAAAATGGGTGGAACACGGGGCGTAACACGTGGAATGGGTAACAATGCGTGAAAATGTGGGTGTTAGGGGGGAAGTACAGGAGGTAAATGCTCGCAATGCCCACAGGCGCAGTAACAACACGTATTCATGGAATCGAACAGGGGAAAGCCGTGCGCCAAAAAAGACGTGCTAATCCGGAAACACGTACGCCAGCAGGAAGCAGGCTTAAGCGGCCTCGCGCAGCATAAAAGTGCGTGCAAACAACAAACAAGCTCATACGCTATGATGAATATACCATTCCTCGCAGCAGTGGTCGTGGGATACCGCAGGAGGAGGAGGATAGCCAGGCCCTGCATTTTCTTTACCCAGCACCAGCGTTTTTCGGATGCGTGATGACCAGGTGTATGGGAGGTACAGGTTTCCACCACAAATAATCCTAGAACTGGTCAGGGAGTGGGAGGATGACCTCACATCACCCACCCTGCACTCCCAAGCATTGATCCCCTTGGAAAAGGTGCTCAATGTACTGCACTTCTTGGCTACTGGGTCATTTCAGTGGACAAGTGCCATAGTTGGGGTGTTTCACAGGCCACACAGCCACACTGCCTACACCAGGTGTTGGCCATCATGACTGCACACCCATCAGTCCACAGGCACATATACAGGATTTTTGCAGGGTGGCTCACTTCCCCAAAGTGCTAGGTGCCATTGATTGCACCCATGTGGCGCTACGTCCTCCCAGGGCCACTGAGCACATCTATGGAAACCGCAAGCACTGGCATTCCATCAACATGCAGGTTGTATGTGATGCCAAGGGAATCATCACCTTAGTATATGCCAACTATCTAGGGACCAGCCATGATAGTTTCATATTCAGAATGTCACCCCTAAACCGGGACCTGGAAGATGGGCGGCATGGCAACACATGGCTAATTAGTGACTATAAATGCCTCTGCCCATGCATGCATGTCAGACACTGAGAAATGTGAAAACCCCACTAATGACAAGCATTATCACCTTCTCAGGGGAAAGTGCCTACCCTCTAACCACCTACATTATGACGCCAATTCGGAACCCCACCACACCACCCGAGGTAAGATACAACACAGCCCATATTGCAACCCGGGGCATAGTGGAGCGCACATTCAAAGTGCTAAAGTCACGCTTTCCCTCACTTGACTTCTCTGGTGGGCAGCTGCTATATGTGCCCCCAGTAGTGTGCAGGTTCATAGTGGCAGCATGTGTCCTGCACAACGTTGCAACCCAGCGGGGCGTGCCGGTGGACTTCGTGGTGCACCGACATCCCCAACCACATGCACGGCCGCTGCGCATGTGAGGTGAAAGCGCACATGGTGAGGCAGCCCGTACCCAGCTTGTGGCAAATTACTTCACCTAAAATCCCACCCCTGCGGAGTAAACACAGGCCTGGCACATACCAGCTGACAATCAATGATGATGACAAAAGGGACAGTCAACTATCACAACCATACCAGCCTGAGATTGTTCACCTGGAAGTGTTACATTGTGTGCACCCCTAGCTACTTAAAGACACCCAATGCCGTGTCAGTAAAAGGCACACATTCATGCAGCATGAAGGACTACCCCCTTGCAAAATACCACATCAAAATAGTGGCATGTGACCTAACCCCTCCCCATCTCAGCTACCCAACACACCATGGCATGGCATGCAATGTGAAAGCAACCAAATGAATGCACAACACATGACACAAGTGTCACAAAGTGCACTGACCCAAATGGAAACAGGCCACAGATAATTTCCTCTCAGTAATGAATAAAAAACAACACACATGAACAAATACTTACCAGCAAGACAAAATATCAGTACATGATCAAACAGTGGCAACATATTACAGTAAAAAAGGAGTAGTGCACGTGTCACAACCTGACTAAGGCAGCACATCCACCCCTTCCAACTGCAGAGTGTTGCTGGTAGGCAAATGTTTCAGTGTACTGCATACAACATGAACTGCATCTGCAAAGGAGACCGGCTTGTTAAGACATGAAGAAGGTACATGTATATAAGGAAAACGTCATGGATGTAGACCCATATATAAATCCACCATGCAGTGGAGAATTGAACAATCCCCATTAGGGATGTATACACAATTTGGACTACAGACTGCCCACACAATTTATGGGATCCCAATGTCACTGTGTCACTTGGTCACACCCTTTGCAAGCCCATGTAAAGGGGAAGCAGGAGGGGTGTGTGTGTCAGGAACCCAAGTTTCTAACCCAAAGACAGGACAAGCCTGCATGTGCCCAGCTGGAATACACAGTGGATGCCTATGGGAGCCACACAAAGCAACACACTGCAACATAAAAAAAACAAAATCAAAAATGGCCATGTGTTGACCAGGGGGGGGGAACCCAGGAGAGATGAGGTACAGGGTGCACCCCAACACCGACATGCGTGGATGTTGAGAAAAAAAAATACCTCCATGGGCTCATGGCCTGCACGGCTGCGCTACAGTGTGAGAACTGCCGTCGCTGTCATCACCCTCTGGTACTACATCAGAAGGTGGGCGTGATATGGGAGGCAGACCACGCAAAGCCCTAGCATGCTCCTCCATGGCAGCAAGCATGCGGGTGTGGAAGGTTTGGTTCTGCAGTATGATGGTACGTAGATCCCCATGCAGCACCTCACGGGTAGCATGCATTTCTGCCTGCATGGCCTTGCGTGATGCCCGGATCTTCTGACGGGTTGCCTGGAACTCAGCTGAAAGTGTGCGTGTCAGCTGCTCCAGCTGCTATTCTGACCTTGTACTCCGGGACACCTCAAGTTCATCCAGAGTATCTCTGATGGACCTGTGTTCTAACCTCAGGACATCCCTGTGGGCCTGTGACTCTGCAGATATGGCTGTGCGCAGAGTCTCCAGTCCAGCCCGTCGGTCCCTGTTGGACGCCAACATGTCCTCCCTGTGTGAGTGGCAAAAGGACTCTGTTGCCTGCTGCTGGAGCTCTACCTGCCTTTCAGGGGGGGGAATGGAAGTGGCCACCCTATTCAAAGCCTGAGCCATCATCTCAGAAATGCCCCCTGTTGTTCTGCTATAGTGTACATGAAGTTCTCCCACACAGCATTGCCCGGTGGCGCACAGCCACCGCGTTGGTGGGCACCACACCTGTTTGGGGCAATGTGATGTGCACCTTGCTGTGCTGGCACTGCCTGAGGCTGCAGGACTGCATTTCTCCTTTCATCTGCTGGCCCAGGAACAGGAGCAAATATTGTGGAGTGTGACCATGCATCTGTAACCGCCACAGGTGGACTTTCCAACACTGAATGCCCCATAGAGTGGTCTACCCCCAGTGCAGGTGGGTTGGACAGAACAGCATCCCTGCCAGAAACACTCATCTGCAACGGGACATATGTCTCAATGTCGGATTCAGCACCTGATTCATAGAGGTCTCCGGAGATGTACCCAGAAACACCTGTGGACAGTATAGTCTGCATGAGTAATGGGTTTTCACCCACCACCACCCCACGTCCTCCACTGGTGCCCGGTTGCGGCTGTGAGTACTGCTGCCTCTGTGCCATCTCCTCTCTCCTCAACAGCATCAAGTGCCTCATCACCTGCAAAAACATAAAAGAAAAGTAATAAAAACAGGCATGAGCACCATAGCACACACACACAGGCATGACGAGGCAGACATCCAGTACATAAAAGACACATGACAATAACAATGGCATGCATGCACTGGCAATGAGTTGGAAGGGGAGGCAAAAAGCAGACACTGAGGACTCCAAGATTGAAAAGCAACACATGTGTTGCATACTGAATTGCACTGGCATCACACATTAGCCTGTGAGTGGCATGGACAATCCACATACATGACACATGCCAGCACATAGATGGCACATACCATAGCCATGGCAGATTTGCAAAGACACCCAGATGGTAGCAAATCAGTACTGTCACCCATCCATGTGAGATGGACATAATGAAATTGAAAATGAAAAATAGTGTGACAAAACACTCATGTGCCACACGCTGCAACAACGCCAGTGTTCACTGATGCAGTGATGGCAGGCACATGGATACATCAATGGTTGGTCACTTCGACATGACAGAAGACAATTGTCATCTTCAACATTCAAACAGGGCCCCGAAGTGAATGTGTGCAGGCCATGTGTAGGTGCACATTACTTAATCAGCCTGATTGGTGAAATGATTCCTATAATAAGGTAACAAATGTGGGCCATTGTGGGGTGTAATATATGACTGAAGTATGTTACATTTGGGGCAGTACAGCACAAAAATGTGTGGTAAAAATTCTAAGGAATTCATCAATCAGGCAGAATGAACAGGAAAACAGTATGAACAATGTTGTGGCAAGATGACAGTTGAAGGGAAAGTGCAGTAATGTGGTGCTAATTGTCTACTGCGGTCAGAAGGGATACTTGAAAACACTCAGCCAAGGCTGGGGTATGGTTTGGAGGCACCACATGGGTGACCCATAGCAGTAATGACTACACAGCTTCACCTGGCACTCAAGCACAACACATCACCCAAGCAACATACACATGGTTTGCACACACATGCATGGCCACTCACCGGACATTGCCTCAAGGTCTGGTATGTCTCCCACACCTTGGATCTGATCTGCTGCGATTAACTCTCCAGCGATTGCCTCATGTTCTGCTAGTTCATCCTCCTCTGGGGGAGACCCACTGCCAGTCACCAGAGTAGGGGCATAATTGGAAGCCAGCTTGTTCTTTGATTCAAGAGCACCCTCTTCATCTTGGAAGGTGGTGCGGACGCTGAGTGTCTTACACCACTCTGGTTGGTAGGGGCTGAAGCGCAGGTGTACTGGGTACTGGAAGTAGCCAAAGGCACGATTACCAAAGGTCTCACTGCAGGCATTGGCTGCTGGGTGATATTGGATGGACCAACCTCGGTGTGATGGACTTGGAACAACAATGTCCCAGCTGGGACATCGCAGCTGGGGTGGATTGAGCTGCAGCTGCCCCTGCAGCCTCCTCACCCTGCCTACTTGGGGTAGCAAAAGACATTGCTTCCCCAGATCCATGTGGCCTGGTGACAGCAACTTTCACCCCCACACGTGGCTTTGACTTGGTGACACGGAAGTCAGGCTGGGAGTCATCCTGTGCCGGTTTGGTTGACAATATGGGCCGGGTTAATAAGGCATGAGCTGGGATGGTGTCAGCTACATCTCCCCGACCCATAGGGTGGGGGCATAGGTGTCCCTGATTGGGCCTCCACACACTGGCCTCTTGGGCCACCCTGCACATCCTGGCCAAATCCCCTACCGCACCCACTTCTTTGAGGTTGGCCACCTTTGCCTCCCTTACTGCTTGGTCACCTCCCAAAAATGGCACTGATGTTGTTGTGAGAATAGGAGGTGCAGTAAACAATTGCCCTGGGCAATTGGGGTGAAAGGGTTAAGGTACTAGATGGAATACGTACCCTAGAGCTCTAGCAAGGCTGTCTGTGACCCCTGGGGGAAGATGACCGGTCACGCAACGCTCAGGCACCCAGAAAACAAGATTTAACATGCACACAACCCCTGGTAGACCATGTGCGTGGAATAAAGAACCCGCACTATGCTGTTGCACCCAGAAACACAAAAATAAGTGTACGCATGGTACACGCAGGCTACAATGACCTCTGAATGGGTACGCGACACATGGGGGCTACCACAGTTGAAAAATACATGCGCAACTCACCGTCTGCCTGGAAAAGGTACATGAAAAAGACGCGTGTGTGCGCGTTGGCAACACCCCCACCAAAAGAAGAATTGAACGCTGTCTGAGTATACAGGGAGTATGAACTGGAACCGTTGTGAAGTAATCGCATGTGAACCAACAAGAAGTACAAGAATCACCTGCTCGCTCTCCACAAAAAGCACTACAAGAAAATGGCATCCTACGCGTACCTTTTAACCTAGCCCACACGTGTGACGTCACTTACGTGCGTACACGGTGAGGGCCTTTCCTCCAATTACACGCAGTGACACTCGGATGTGCAGTTTTTGCACGTGTAAAATCAACATGCACCCGTGTTGAGAGAACCACCCTTGCGCGTCACAGAAGCGCTTACGCGCTAAGGGCCTTTCCTCAAATTACACGCTGTCGTGCAGTTTTTTCACGTGCCAAATCACTCCGTATCAAGCTAGCCACCAGGTCCTTAAGAGGCAGACCCGTCCGTAGTCAAGCAGTAAGTGTACATGCGTACTGATTGGATGCTGTGCATGTTCAGGTGTGCCAGGAGTGTGCACGTTGCACATATGTCTTTGTAGGCCCATGTATGGATGTGTATGTACAGGGACATGAGCCTGCTGCATGCGAGTCCTGTCATGTGTGAGACACATCAATGGTGTATGTGTTGAAATGCATGCTGGCCAAAGTCATGTGTGGGTGTACATATGTATAAACTTCTGTGTAGGTACTGTGGCATGGTTGTGGTGTCACACATGGATGCTGGTTCCACCTGCATGTATCTGCACTATGTACATGTGCATGTGTGTGTATTTGACAAGTGTGCAACTGTGATACACCATGGATGCATGTGACACTGACATGTAGGAGGCTGATTGACAGATGTGACATGGATGGCGATGATATCACTGCGACAGGTGGTGGAGATGTACAGATGCATGTATGTCTGGTGGCGTGTGTACATGTGTTCTGCACTACCAGTGTTGCATGTGACATCAGGCTAACCTTCGGCTGCTCATTCTGTTGTTTGTGTATGGATGGTGCTGCCTGGTGCAACATTCCTGTTGATTTGCTCATGTGTGTGAGTTGAAATGATATGTGTGTTGGGGAGTGTGATGCCATGTGTGACGCTTGACACTGCCACTCATGTGCAACTGTCATTTGTGTATCAGACCATTGTACAGTGCCCTGATGCCTGTGTAGTATCTCTCCCTGTCTGCAGCGTCAACTAATGAAGAGGGCAGAGACGGTGCTGTGGAGCAAAGCGGCAGGGATCGCACTGCCAGCCGGAGATGCAAGGCCCGGCACCCCTCCCATGTTGTCATCCCGTCGGGGAGTGAGGAGTCTGGTGCCGGGTCTGTTGCCACAGCTGCCGAGGGTAGGTCCAAGAGGCAGAGGTCGGAGGTGGACTCCTCGGCAGCAGAAGGGGCAGCTGAGACTCCACAGGGTCTGATGGAGGAAGATGGCACAGAGTCATCCAGGTTGGTGGGGGGTTTGGTTGAGGAGGAGACCGCAAAGGGACACACACGGGGTGTGGAGGGGGGATTCCACTGGTGCTGGTGGTGCAGTCCAGGGGCAGGGACAGGAGGCAGCACAGGCCTCCGCAGAGGTGCCTGTGTGTAATCCTGTCCCCGATCCTGTGACTGAATCATCCCGTACCAGCAGGGATGCCTTCGTCCAGACACATTTTCAGGGAGGGGATGAGCGCACATCAACTGGCCTTCCTCTTACTGCGGACATGGCAATCCGGGACCGTGTTTAGCCTGTCCTGGCTGGGATGGCGTTGCGTCAACTGGGCATCCAAGATGATCTGCAGGGTTTTTGTGATCTGGGATGCCTCTTTGACCGCGTTGACCTACTAGGACGGGTCACCAGTGCTGGATTCCTCCGTGTGCTGGACCTTGTACTGACCCCCTCCTCAACTGAACCCCCTATGTGCCAGTCATCCTCCGTGCCATCTTCTGGCCCAAGTATCACCTAGGTACCCTCTGGAGCTGCCTCTGACCCAGCGACCCGGCTGGTGGAGGACACATCCCTGCCACAGTCGGGAGTCGGATGTCCAGCAGGGGTGGCCACCCCAACAACTGGACTCCAGCAGGAGGAGGACGTGCAGGAATCAAGAGGCAGGGCACATTCACAGCAGCAACAAGCTCAAGGTGGGAGTGTTGATGGCTCGGGGCCATCAACATCAGAGGGGCAGGCATCGGCCGGAGGGCAGAAGGACCCTGGATTGTGAGTGTCTTCCATGTGGCAGTCTTTGGGCCGGCAAATAGATGTGGAGCGGCGGAGAGCGGAAGAGGCACGGCCCACTATGGTCAGGGCGGAGAACTCCATGCGCAGGGCGCTGAGGTGGGCTGAGTGCCTCGAGGCAATTCCAGGGAGTTGGACATGGCTTTATCCCTGCGAAACCTCATGGCCATGGAGCAGGCCCGCCTCCAGGACGTAGAACGGGAGTTCAATGATGCCCTGGCCCGGGAAATCAACAAGTGAGCCGTAGGACTTGCCCGCCACCATTGTATATAGTTAATTAGTGTTAGGTTTCCTTTCTGTTTTTCTTTCATTTGGGCGCTTGGACAATGCCCCACCTTTTTGTATATAGTTGTTTATTAGGTAGGGTTTTTTGTAGGTTTCCTTTGAATAGTTGGGCTCATGGACCCTGGATTTGTACTTTGTATATAGTTGAAGACTGGATTTCACTTCATTATTTTTTGATTTTACCATGGATCAATGGATTTGTCTTATTTTTTACCTTTGGATTTGGTTTGAGGGACAGACACTTTGGACCCATTTTCATTCAGATTTATTTGGATTCTGCTTTCATAATTTTTTTTTCTGTTATTTTGGACATGCAGCATTTTGTTTATTATTTCCATTATTGTGTGATTTCATTTCATTCCCTTGCTTTTGTGTTTAATACATTTTTATTCCATACTTCAATGTGTGGTATTCTCTCATTGGTTTCATGCATGTCACGATGTGGGTTTTCTCATTCACTTGCACCAATTGTGTGTGTGTGTGTGTGTGACGGACATGTATTGATGTGCATACTTGCCATTTGGGTTGTTTCATGTAATGGGGATTTCAATGTGGGGTGGATGGAATACTTGGTTTTGTGTTTGGACTGGGGTGGCGTGGAGGGGGATTTGGTTGGCCATAAGGCCCATGATTGTGGATCGTGATGACGTGTTGGGGGGACATGAGTCGGGGCCTGCTGGCAGGTGCCTGTCACTGCTGGGTGGGTGGGGGTACAGGGGGGCATGAGTCAGGGCCTGCTGGCAGGTGCCTGTCACTGCTGGGTGGGTGGGGGTGCAGGGGAACATGATTCGGGGCCTGCTGGCAGGTGCCTGTCACTGCTGGGTGGGTGGACATGAGTCAGGGCCTGCTGGCAAGTGTCTGTCACTGCTGGGTGGGTGGGGGTGCAGGGGAAATGTTTCGGGGCCTGCTGGCAGGTGCCTGTCACTGCTGGGTGGGTGAGTGGGTGGTGGGACACGAGTCGGGGCCTGCTGGCAGGTGCCTCCTCACTGCTGGGTGGGTGAGTGGGTGGGCGGACATGAGTCGGGGCCTGCTGGCAGGTGCCCATCAATGGTGGGTGGGTAGGGGACATGTGTGAAGTCTCCCAGGTGCATGGTGCCATGCAACCTGCCTGCGGGGCATGCCCAGGAGTGATGGGCTGCCTGCGGGGCATGGGGAGGGGGGTAGGGACACACCAGGGAGGGACCACATTGCCAAATTGCGTATGTAACTCCCTGCGCACCCCTCAGAATACACGTACCCCTCTTGCGCTACCAAAAACCCGTGTGAAACTCCCCGCGCACCCCCAGAATACACGTACCCCACTCGCACAAGGCCTTTTGCGTGTGATACTTCCCACGCACCCCCAGAATACACGACTACACGTACCCCGCTTGCACAAGGCCTACCGCATGTAAATCTTCCCGCACACCCCCGAAATACATGTACCCCGCTCGCACAAGCCCTATCGCATGTAAAACGTCCCATGCACCCCCGAAATACACGTACCCCACTCGCACAAGGCCTATCGCGTGTGATGTTTCCCGTGCAGCCCTGAAATACACATACCCCGCTCGCACAAGCCCTATCGCGTGTAAAACTTCCCACGCACCCCCAGAATACATGCACCCTGCTCGCACAAGGCATATCGCGTGTGATACTTCCCGCGCACCCCTGAAATACACGTACCGTGCTTGCACAAGGCCTATCACGTGTGAAACTTCCTGCGCACCCCCGAAATACACGTACCCCACTCGCACAAGGCCTATTGCGTGTGATACTTCACACGCACCCCCGAAATACACTGTACCGGCCCTGTAAACTGGGGCAGGGTTAGAGTGGCCCTTTGCGCTGCATAGGGGAGTTCAATGCCTTTTCCTTGCGCAAGGGGCATTCTTGGGGGCGTAACTGCCGCTGCGGGATGTTCTCTGCGCCAGCGCTCAAAATGGCTTTGAAATTCCATGAATACGCAGTGCGCCAGAATGCTGTTTTTATCGAACACAGCTGGCGCACGCTCCCTCTCTGCGCTGCTCGCGTGCGCTGCCTCTGCGCAGAATGTTCACATTTCCTATGGCTCATAGACTTCACCTTACAACGATTTCATAGTATGCAGCAACAGTGACAACTTTTTGCTATAGTTTCTAAGTTAATTGCTGTGTTGCATTGTATGGACACATAATAACAAGACATAACAAATGAGAAATATTTAACACGGATTGTTTCTTGCCCTGATGTTCATTGTGCGCATGGAAAATGCTCAGTAACAGTAATGAAAGCCGCCCGTCATTTATCTGATTCATGTCTGTCCTTTCTGTGTTCGTTTGTCCTTTGATTGCACTGGTGGATAATATTATTGTATTCCTGAGGAAATATGTCCCTTTGATTAGGTTGCTGATATTCTCTCATTTGTCATTGTTCTCCCAGGCTATGCCATATAACAGCAGGCTCTCTTGATTATTTAATTGCTTGTAAGAACTCATTAAATCCCATTATCAATCATAGGGCATATGGCACATGTCACAAAATGGTGCGAGAGGCTGCAATATTATTCCGCCACCAGGGCATGCCCTTTATTCAACTTCATAGGACATGTATTTAGCTGCCAGATTAGAGCAGTGCTTTTCTTTATAACTAGAGTACCCCGGTTGCCACATTATTTCACGCGAGAATAGAAATTATTCAGCATAAGGAAAGCTACAAATGAGGGACTGAATTCATGTTAATGCTCACACATGAAAGCACGTCTTCTGTATCGTGATCCCGTCCAAACCGTTCAATTTCTAAATGCTCTTTTTAATTGATTATTGAGTTGACACATGTTCTAACATTAACAATACAACCTTTAAAGCCCGTGTTACAGGAAATGGGGTTGGCAATGGGAGATTCAGTTCAGGATCTCCAAAAAGGGCTCGGCGGCATTAGAGCTCATTTTCATCCTGGCATAAAATACATCCAAATGATGTTTACATTTTATTTTCAACAACTCGCGCTTTATGCAGGTTTTCCAAGGTGAAATGCTAGTCTCGCCTTGG
Source organism: Ambystoma mexicanum (assembly GCF_040938575.1). Taxonomy (NCBI): domain Eukaryota; kingdom Metazoa; phylum Chordata; class Amphibia; order Caudata; family Ambystomatidae; genus Ambystoma; species Ambystoma mexicanum. Next base: position 1,196,149,418 of record NC_090924.1, read on the forward strand.
AAGGGATCATATGGGGTACAGGTGATGTGTATGCACCTTGCCTTTACACTTGGCAATTATGGACAGCATGTAATTCCCGCTCCGGTATTGTGCAGAAATAAAGTAGTGTTCTAGAGTGCAGAGATGTGCAACAGCATTCTCCGCAGCAGCCTCAACAGTCCAGCCGCCCAAAGGCAAACATTGAAACCTCCAGCCCCATTGCAGCAATCCCTGAGTAGGGTCCATCAGAGTGGTACACTTTTTTCTCAAAGAGTGCCCATACTTTGAATAATCTGCCACTTTGATTCTGCCCCATGGCCCCAATTGCTCCTATCCCCTACCCCAACTGCTTTCTGCTGCCTCTACCGTCTGATTTCTAATACCCCTTGGCCCCCTGAATCCTGCCGCCCCTGACACTGTGATTGATCTGCTGTCTGCCCTAACTGCTGCTTCTCTCTTCTCCTCTGCTGTCTACTACACCCTGGATTTCTTTCTGCTGTCCCCTGTCACCTGTGTCCCAGCAAATTGCTGCTGCCTGCGGTCGCCTGATTTCTAGTTTCCTCTGCCCCCAGATTTCTGAAGCCCCAAGCCCCCCTTGATTTCTACCACCGTCTGCCATTCATGATTGTTGTTTCCCCGAGACAGGTATATTTGTATCTGTAGTTGCATGTATAGTCCACACAACTAGGCAGAATGAACTGGATCTAGGTGCAGGTGCTGATAATAAGTTTAAGTTCAGTATGAATAGTTGAAAGAAAAGGAATAAATAACATAATTTGAGTTAATTATATAGAGCTTTACGAAAATGCAAAAGAATATCATTTGAGAATAAATTAATTAGAAGTGAGTGCCACAGAACAGAAAAGCGGCTGTCTCTGTGGAACAATCAGCAGGATCTTGGAACACCCAATAGATATAGGCTCGCGGAGTGAAGAGTACCAGGTGGTTGACACTAGGGAATTCATTGTGAGAGGCAAGGTGGTGCTAAACCATGCAAGCATTTGAACTGTAGGTAAAGGATTCTAAAATCTATCATCTGTTTCATCAGCAGCCAGAGCAGAGATGGCACAGTTCAGTGATCGAGGCAAATGTGGGTAGGAGAAAGACAAGTCTGACTGCAGCGTATTGTACAGCATGCAGGCAAGACAAGTGTCCCTGAGGCATTCCGGCAAGGCCTGTTGAGATGAAGCGGACATTTCTAATAGTCTCAGCAGTCAAATGATCATGTTCAAATGTATTGAATGCTGCTGACAAATTTAGCGTAAGGAGCAGTGTGCAGGTGCCCTCATCCACACATTTCAGAATGTCATCCCATACTGCTAAAAAGGCTGACTCAGTCCCATGTGCTGGATGGAAACTGGACTGATACAAATCCAGTAGATGATGTTCCTCAACATGTTTCATTAACTGTAACGTGACCACCTTCTCAAGGATTTCTGCTGGCCAAGCTAATCCTGCTATCAGTCGCTATTTGTGCATGATCCCCGAGTCAAGGGATGGTTTCCTAAGCAATGGAGTCATAGTAGAAGACTTCAGAAGCCTGTGGACTACCCCTTGAGAAAGGGAGGTGTCCACAAAGAAGTCAATGAATATGAGCTAGGCAAGCCTGTATAGGGTCAAAGAGACAGTTAGTGGGTTTCAGAACCTTAAGAAGTGAAACTGTAGAATCTAAGGAAATACAACAGATCAATAAGACCTTTAATCCCCCAGATCCCTTGAGGAAAATACGTTTTTTGTATGTATTAAATCATTACATTCAATCATTCCAATGGAAAGATTTATTTAATAACGTGAACCAAACAATGTGTTTGCTATACTATATTTTCCTTCAGTATTTTACAAAACAAACCTTCTAACTCAAAACGTATGAAACAGATGATGTAGTTGTACAAATCGGATGTTAGAGACATCACCTGGGCATAAGCAGTATTGGCACTCAATATCTTTTCATTGTCTTTCAGCATTGTATAATCTAGTCAGGGGCCTTAGTAGGGACTCAGGTCCAGAGCAATTGTTTTTAACCTGTTGGGGAAGAGCTTTGGAGAGCCCCTGTTGATTTAAAACTCTAAATAAATTACTTTTCAACATCACAAAAACATCATGTTAAGCACATTACGAAATGCATGTGGCAATAATGATAATAAGCCAGGGTATCATCTTCTATTGTAATGTTAGCACAAACTCTGTTTGCATCTCTTGTTATACCAAATTATTTAAAAACGTATCAATGATAGAGCTGATGTAAGCCGATTTAAGTGGATAGAGCATACAACTCTCTTAGCCTGTACTGGATTGAAATTGCCTATTGTGTCTAATAATCATCATTACTCCTTGTCTGCCATAAATGAGGTTTCCCTTCTTCGGAACAGACCATCCCTATCAAAGCTCTTCAGATGTTCAGAATTTGTCAACAATATCTCAGTCCCCTGGGGATTAAAACACCAACCTCCCACTATCTACTTCCTGCAAATATCCCAGACACAGTGGCCCTCATTACGACCCTTGCGGAAATCAACCGACCGGACCGCCATAGCGTAAATAGCGTTTCCGCCATTGCACGATGGAGCAAAGTGCGGCTCATTCTGACCCATCGGGCACGAGCACCACGCCATGGCGGAAGTGCAAAGTCCGCGATGGCGGAAATGACCCCAAAACGGCCCACACCGCCGCCGTACGGCGCCCTAGGTGCAATACCGCCACCCATCTTAGCGGACACCGCAGTGAGCGCCAACCGGAAAGTACGGTGACCGTAAATATACGGAAACGGAAGTAAAAGCATGGTCCCGGAACGGGAAACATCACGCCGTACACCTATAAAACCACAAATTCCACACAACCATAAAAAATACTACCCTGAGACACATCCCAACCCGTCATCCACCCTAGTGAAACCAAGAAAAATGGGAAAAGTAGCGAAGAAAGCGTGCGACCGCAAGCGGCAGGTCCACTTCTCCCGTGAGGAACTCACGGTGCTCACGGAGACCCTCCAGGAGAATGCTGCCGTCGTCTTCTCCACGCAAATGACCAGGACGGCACTTGCGAACAAGAAGGCCATATGGGCCCTGGTGGCACAGCGTGTAAGTGCGGTGGGGACCGCACCCCGCAACCCACAGCAATGCAGAAAGCGATGGGACGACCTGCGGATACGCGTCCGTAGCATACTTTCTGCCAACCGCAACATTGCCACAGCTACCGGGGGAGGATCGGAATCACCCATCAAGTTGACCCCCTGGGAAGAAATCTGTGCCTCCACCATTGGAATGGAGAGCATAGAGGGAGTCGGAGGGATGGAGAAAGGAGTGCAGACATCCGAAGATTCAGGTAGGTGTCCCAAATAAAACAATGCCAAAACCACAATGTCCAATCATGTGAAGTACCACGTGCCCACATAGTGCAACAGGAACACATGTCCAGGAGAACGTCCACATACATAGGCCTGATAGCACACTTTAAAACTCACATCAAATACATAAATAATTAAAAATCCTAAAAACACCCTCTACACGTGCAGCAGGCACACCCTAACTGCAGGCTGCCAAACAACTGCACCCTCACTCCACACACAAATGAAACCACCTCCAAGGCCCCGACCCAAATCACCCTCAGGTACCACCCCAATGCATGTGATACATTGCCATTCCAATTCCCACAGACCCATTAATAACGCTCGCCCTCCTTTACTCCAACACAGGGTCCGATCCAAACGACGAGCTCCAGGACACCCCTACCAGCACACCTGCAAAGAGGGCCAAGACCAACGGCCAAAGACCCTCCACCTCAGCTGCACGGATCAAGACACGGCAGCAGCACAAATCAAGTGACAGCACACAGGAGGGAACTCCAACAGGCACCCCAGCAGCCAGCATGCCCACAACACCACCACCACAGGTCCCCCCAATGGATGCCACAGTAGGCACTGCTTCTGGTGGCAGCAGCACCATAGGTGATACTGCATTAATGGCAGCATGCTCCGACACAGAAAACGGGGATGTCGAAGTTAGATCCATCCATGACCTGTCTCAATCCCCCTGTCTTTTCCATCCCGTACACCATGAGGATACCACGCAGGGGCACCCACAAGACGACGACTGGCCATCCCCCACAAGCCCTGTGGCAAGGCAACATGAGGTGATCAGCCCCTCTGTGACACCACCGCAAATGGCCATGGCCCAGAAGAGGCAACAGTCCCTCGACCAGTTAATCGTGCAACAGCAGCAACTGGCCACGCTCCTCAAGGACCATGCCGATGAATGTGGGGGCACTAAGGCAGACATAGAAACATCAACTGAGACACTGAGGGCAGAAATGGAGAGAAGTACAGAGACACTAAGGGCACAAATGGAGAGTAGCACCGAGAGCCTGAGAGTACAAATGGAGAGTAGCACCGAGAGCCTGAGAGTACAAATGGAGAGAAGCACCGAGAGCCTGAGGGGGGAACTACATGCGACGTCCAAAGACGTATGTGCCGAACTTGCCGCAGTGCGCCGTGTGCTCACTGAGCTCTCACAAACCCTTAGGGACATGCATGGACGTGAGCAGGCAGAGACATCATCCGTTGCAAGTTCCGTCCAGGGCAGCCCCCAACGTAGATCTGGGAGGAACCTGCGCTCCACAGGCAGGGGTGCCCCTGATACCCGCAGAGGGGGCTTGCAATAGCGACAGCCCACTGACAATGAGCATCTTTGGACACTGGTGTTCGGGGGGGAGGTAGGAGGGTGGAGGGGGTGTGTTGGGCTCACTTGGGTGGCGGGTCGATAGGGTGTTTAACATGATATCACATATGCCATAAACAATGCACGATCATGCAATGAGATGTGTGGACATTGATCTTTGTGTACGAGGCCATTATAGGCGTACAGTCCATATTGTGCATGTCCCAGACACACACAGTGCCACGAGTCCCGTGTCCATGTATCAGCCACCAGGCGTGAGTGCTAGAAGTATGCATCTATGAGATGCTGATGAATGTCACGGCCCTCCTGTGCCTCGCAGACTCCTTGAGGTGCTGCCACATCCCCACCCTCATCATGACCATCATCAGGTGCTTGCAGTTCTGCGTCAGGGGGCATGGGCACATTTCTACGTACGCACATGTTGTGGAGCATGACACATGCCATGACCATCTTTGCAACCTTCACATGGCGGTACAGGAGTGCCCCGCCAGACCTGCTGAGGCAGCGGAAACGAGTCTTCAGTAGGCCGAATGCCTGTTCTATGACTACACGGGTACGTGAGTGGGCATGGTTGTAGTCCTCCTCATGCTGGTCCCGTGGGTTCCGGACTGGTGTGAGGAGCCATCTCTTCAGTGGATACCCGGCATCACCTGTATGTGGACATGAAAGGAATATTGAGGAATGCCATTGCTACGTACGCACCCCCCCCCCTTCCTGCCAGGTCATTGCCGCATCACATACCCCACATCATCATGCATGAAATGAGACTCACCGAGTAGCCAGGATCTGTTCCCTGCGTGTCGCTCCATGTAGCGTGGTATAGTAGAGTTCCTCAAGACCATAGAATCATGGGTTGATCCAGGGAATCTGGCACAACAATGTGTAATGATCCTGTTGGAGTCACACACCATTTGTACATTCAGGGAATGAAATTGTTTTCGGTTGCGGTACTGGGCCTCCATGGCATGTGGGACGACCAATTCCACATGGGTGCAGTCGATGGCACCAATGCAACCCGGTATGCCGGCAAGTGCATGGAATCCCACTTTTGTGTTGGTAATTTCCTGCTCCGAGCGTGGTAGAGAGATGTAGTCGTCTGCGTGCTTCAGGAGGGCATCGAGCACTTGCAATAGTGTCCGTGAGAACAGTGGCTGTGATATGCCATGCAACTGTCCGACTGTGTGCTGGTAGGTGCCTGTGGCCAGGAAGTGGAGTACAGACACCACCTTCAGTAGGGGTGGGATGGCGGTTGGGCTATCTATCATGCTGACAAGGTCAGCCTGTGTCATGTCCACAATGGCGGTTATGGTGTCCCGGTCCAAACGGTAGAGGGTGTGGATCTGCTCATCAGTGAGGTTGAACGGATGTGCTCGGAGGCGTGGGATTGCGGGCTGCCTGCGTGGTGGTAGTGGCTGTGCTGGCGGCCCTTGCTGGCCCTGCCTTGCCCTCCTCCTCCTCCTGCGTCTCCGCCGTGCGGCCGGTAGTAGTTGGTGTTCGTCTTCTTCCTGAAGTTGGAGTACTTGCAGTGCTATCAGGTCCCCCAGGGCCAACATGGCTAGTCCTGCCGGTAGCATTTCGGAGTGGGTGTGGTTGTGGGAGGAGACTGGGTGTGCAATTTATGTGTTTTCAGGCTGTATGGCCTCCACCTGTGGTGATTCATTCCACCTGTGCAAGCTGCACTCCCCTTTGGGCGAGCACGTCCCGCACACAACGCTGCAATTCGACGAATGGCATCTTGCTATTGCAATCATGTATTTGTACCCGATGGCAGTGTAACATTGGTTGATATGTTCATTCGGCTATGGTCCCATTGTTTCACATACAATCTTTGCAGTCGCGAACAGACTTGTGAAGGGTCAGTGGAACGTAGTACTCGAGTAACGGTGGACCCTCATGCAACACTGTACCGAGCTTCACCGACGGGCGGGGCGTTCCATTTGTGAGTGAAGGCAGTTGCCATTTTCACACACAGCCGCACTAGATGGATTAATTTGTGGTTTCAAGCGGCCACAGATGCCTTTTCGACGTGATGTTGCAAATGAGGAATTCGAAGGGCGGCGCTTTTGGTTTTCAGCTAGCGGCGAGGAGATGCCCACAGGTCTGACTGCAAATATAACGTTCTATTGTTCAATGTCCTTGGGACAGGGGCCATGGCGAGGATGCAATGATTGATATGAATAGTATGGGATGCGCAATAGCGACGTGGGCGATGAGGCCGGACGTTCCCAAATACATGTTACTTCACAACACTGGAATTATGGGCTGGGGCACAGTGGATTTTGCAGGCTGCATAACGCACAGACTCAATGGAAATTTCACATGTTATGTGAGTATGGAAACAGGCGTTTTCATTACGGGATGAGGGTATGATGTATGGATGCATGGACAGATGATTTGATACAGAGTTTGCCATGTACAGGGCTTCTTGGAATCTATCCGCCTCCCCTGCGCTATGTGATGCAGGGCTGCCATAGTGGGGCCATCGTCTATCTGGCCTTGTTGAGCCCTCCCTGTCTCGACGTGCCTTCAGACACTTGTGTCTATGCACGTTACCAATCCCATCTGATGGATTCTGTTTTAACAGACGCATGCACAGGTACACTCGTTTGTGATAGTGTTTTCACCTCGATATAGATAGTTATGATTCGCAAGTGGTTTGTGGGTGGTGATGATCCTTTGGAGTGGGCTAGCATGCATATGGCTGTGGATTTGGTGTGATCATTGAAGTGAGTAATTCAAATGTAGTTCTGATGGCCATACTATTCTTTTTCATTTCATTTGGTTGACAGGTATCTCCTCCCCTTTTGCCACTGCCATCTGTATGCCACTCCTGCAGATGGATTTTACTCCCGACACCTGCTGCTTCGTGTTAATCAGTGGAGCAGCATTACGATCTTATGGGACGATCGCCAATGGGCCACATGCCCTTACGCAGTACTAGTGGCTAGGAGCAACATTTCGGCCTTTCAGCTGGACTAGTGCCTCCCTATTGGGACGGCCCTGCGGTTCTAGGCGCTTCCATGTTGCCTTTTCGTACGGGAATGTAGCCCCTGTGTACCATGAAGGAACAGGGCGTCACACAAGAAGTAGCTGGTCATTTATTGCGGATGCAGCCCACGATGATGAAATATATTTTGGAGTTCATGGCCTAATGGCTGTATGGGCTTGGTGAATTTGTTGTGCATTAAATTTCTATTCTGATATGAACCGTGTAGCGTTCTTCTTTGCGAGTGATGTGGCATATTCCTATTTGGGGAGCGATGTATTGTGAGGAGATCTGCATTGGGTTCCAGCTTCGGAGTATAGTTGCGTGGTACTGTGCTGGGCGCGTTTGCCTACGGAGCCCAGTGAGGTCAGGGATAAGGGCTGCCATTATGACTGTTTTGATGATGTCATGCTCAGGGGCGGGGGATTAGCTTTTGTGTAACAGATGCCGGTCAGCCAGTTGGATTGGTGGAATGATGTGATTATCTTAATATTGCTGGTCACAGGTGCCTGTGTTTGCGTGCGTTTCTTGGTGGCAGACTGAGGTCATGTCCATTTGTATAGCTTCTGTATTCGTGCCATCTGTGCCCTGCAGCTCCCATTGGGCACTCTTGAGATTCATTTGTTCGTTGGCAGGCATGGATGACTTGTACATTTCACTGGTTGCATTGTGTGACTTCATTGCACCTACGGGGGGTTGTACAATGTGGCCAGGGAGCGGTGTACAGGCACTCAGTAGGGCCGTTTACGGTTGATTCGCGATGCCGTACTTCTCACCATGGCGGAATGGTACTTTCCGCCGTGCTTGATGGCGTTAGGTGCATGTCCGCTAGGGTCGGAATTCGCGTACCGTTGCGCCATGGTGGTAATTACGGTTTGGCATGGCGCGCGCGCGCGTGCTTGGTGCAGTTAGCGTTGGCGTTCACTACGGTGTCGCTAATGGCATCGTACTTTGCGGTGACGGGTCATGATCGCACCGAGCGCTATTCGATGGCAGTATTGCATTTCCGCCATCGTTTTTCGATTTCCGCCAGGGTCGTAATGAGGCCCCGTGAGTCCAATGAGTACTGGGTAGGGAGAGTTGGGTGGGAGAAATGACTGTAACAACTTGTGAGTTTTTGGAGTAGTGAGGATTTTTAGACGTAAATGGTCATTACCTTCTCTTCTCCCTCATTGTCACAGTCCCTACTAAATGAGCATGTACTAGGCAATAGCAGCCATCGACCATACATAATATTGACATACATGACTAATGTACTCGATTGAATAAAGAATTAATGCAGGCAAGGAACTTGAAAACACAACAGAGTGATGCTTTGACATATGGGCAAATCTCTGCACTGTCCAACGGAAAAAGGGCACACTGAACAAAAAGTGTAAGTGAAAAATACACACACTCTGATAATCATACACAAGCCCGGAGCTTGTAAAAGCTGAGCCTGAAAGAATGGAAAAACTCCTTAAACCCAGATTCGGTGGGAGGAGGCAATTATTATCACTGCTGAGGAGAAAAGTAAAATACAACCAACTTATAACATTGGAGAAAAGACTTAAAGTAACCACTGGAATTAACAAGTCAGAGAAACATGTTCAAGGCAGTAGTAGAACATAAACTCGGGGTCAAACTGTTCATATAACATGCCACAACATGGTTTCCAATTGCCAAGAGGAAAACAAAATCATGCAAAGTCAAAAGATATATATAAACATGGTTCAACGTCAAGGTATTAACATCATAGAACCAGGCACCCCGCGTTCTTATTCAATCAGAAGGTTGTCAATGTACACAGCAGCACCAAAGCCCCCATCAGCAGAAAACTGTCAATAGCTACACAAATGTTAAAGGGAAGACCCAAAAGGTTGGTTAGAAGAAACTAATATCATGCAAAACCAGCTGCTCAAAAACATGTTATGAAGCAATATCACTCAGGCCACCCTCCTTGGGCCCTCTTCCTTTTCCTTCCTGTGAGTCAAAAAGGAATGATGTCATCTTCAACTATACTCTCTCCTTCTCCCCTCACAGAACAGACCTTGCCACGAAGGCCCACCACCATCTGAACCTCCTCAAAGGTATTCTTCCTTTTCTCAGTTTCCCCGATAAGCTCACTGTCTCCAGAATCCTGGTTCTCTCTAGGCTGGACTACTGCAACAGCCTTTTTCTCAATATGCCTTCCTCTACTCTCCACCCTCTGCAACTAATGCAGAACAGCACTTCGAGACTTATCTTTGGCCTCAAAACCAAGGACTTTATCTCTCCAACCCTAAAATCTCTCCATTGGCTGCAAGGATCAAGTTCAAGACCCTCTGCATCGTCCACAAGGATTTCTGGGGATGCAGCCCAAAGTACATCCAACTCTCCCTTCTATAACACCTTCCTTCTTGAGCCCTTTGCTCAGCCACCTCTAACTCTCTGAAGGTCAGACGCTTCTACATGTAGAGAGTCGGGGTAGATCTCTCTCCTCTGCAGGTGCCTTCCTCTGGAATGTCGTCCCTGCCCCTCTCAAACCTGAGCAGACCACCTGAAGCAGCTCAAGACTTTCCTTTTCTCCACTGCTTTCTCTCTCTCCTCCCCTGCTGACCACCTGTCTGCTGCGCTGTCTGGTTGCATGGCTACTCTCAGAATCTCATTGGTACCAGTCTCCTCCATGACCAGTCGCAAGAAACTAAAGACTTTTCTTTTTACCGTCCCTTAGCTTCCTGCACTTTCTCTGATTCTTTAGTTCTCCCTTCTTAGCCTGTGTTTTTTCTGTTTTTTGTGCGCCTTGAGGCTTGCAGGCGATTTGGCACCATGTGAATAATTAAAATAAATAAATATGCTTTCCAGTGTGCCGCACAGCTTTCCCAACACAACACTGCAGCCTGTATTTTTCATGGCCGCTAGGACAGCACACTCTGCTTCATTGTTTTACCCCACTGTCCTACAGCAATGGTGTTGATGGAATATGGTCTGGGCCAAACACGAGTGTGAGCAATATTTGTGTGTCAGTGACAGCACGGACAAAGCCCCACATGTATGCTTCCCCTACTGAAAATAGGGGGTAGCGATAGTTACAATTAGGTTTTGCCTTCCAGAAGCATTGTTGGAGGCATTGCTGTATTTATTATTGTGCCAACAAGTGCCCTAGCCATTGACAATGCTGGAAGCCAATATATAATCCACCCCTGGGCATGGGCTGGCTAGCAACGAGTGATGGAGATGCCTTTTTTTGTGGGGTCCAGAAATGATCAATCTTCCCCCTCAATGAGCCCCTCCAGTCATAACCCATATTTCAGACAGGGGGACTGATGCAGATATGTAACTGTGCATATTATACCCCTACTAGTGTGGTATGCTTCTCATGCCCAGGACATGCATAGAAATCAATGAATGCTCAGAGTTGGTATATTGGAACCTTCTTAGGTGCAAGAATTCCACTTTGGGCATATGTATGTTATTTAGTCCCTGGCCTCAGCCTTGGAAGTTCAGATTTAGAACTTGAGGCATGGTAAACTGGGTGAACTGTATTAGGTGGTCACTGTCATCTGTCTGGCATTCAGCCATGAGGGTGGGATTTTCCCTCAGATTATCTAGATGTTCATTGGTTGCATTCCCCCACTAACACCCCCAGTTGATTAAGGCTACTATGTTGGAGGAGACGCCGAAAAAGAATAATTCCCAAGAAAACCAGGTAGTGCTCAATAGACCTTGTAAACCCTTCGGAAGAGGATGAAGAGAGACCAGCACCAAATACGTGGGGAAGGTAAGGGACACTATCCACACTCCAAGAGGTGTGTCTTGCCTTCTCCTCCTCCTCAGGAGGATTTCTGCCATTCCACAGTTCCCACACCACACAAGTGCCAACAGGAGGATCCTGTATCAGACACATGTCTATACAACTACACGTAAGAGCATGTATGACTCTTATTTACTAGGAATGACCAATAATCCAGTGAAAGAGAGAGCCTGGGGATTTGCTATTTGCCTTTACGTAACATCTCAATGTGACATCTGCTGGGTTCCTTTTCTCTGGCCTTTCTACGATATGAATAAACCATGTGCATTAATTTCTTCATCTGCAGGAGCAGGAAAGAACGCATCTGAATGTTACCAAGATGCCTAGCATTGGGGAAATGGGAGTGCACACATTGGCAGGGAAATTCTGTGCTTAAATGTAACCTGCATAAGGGTGTTCTGCTTGTATCTATTGACATTTGGGGACTTATGTCCATGTTTTAATATGTAAAATTGCAACAACAGCTGTGGGCAAAAGCTTAACATTTAACTTCGCAATTGAGAATGGTGGACCGCAAATATGGCACATTTTCTTTGGTCCCGGCCATTAATTTTTACAAAGGCAAAATGGTTCCTGCCCTGACTTATGGTATGGATGCCTCGCTTACCATACCGACCTCTTTTTGGCAGAAACTAGAGGGCTTCATTTGGAAATCAGCTCTTGGCCTTCCTAACTCTGTTCCTATTGTGGCCCTGCAAAGAGAATTAGGCCTGCTATCACTGGGTGCCACTGTGAGTGTGTCCACACTGGCCCTATTCAGAAAGACTCTTATAAAAGATGGGCTCCCTATCTTTAATGTCATAGCTCAAGAGATGGCTTCATCAAAATGCAAGACTCTTTTGAAATGGATTGACCTCCAAAAAATTGAAATTACAGGAGCTAGAGTGTACCACGGACAATCTCATCTCCAATCCCCAAAGAATCACCAAAAAACTGAAAATCCAGGACTGGATAACCACCAATGATCAAGCGTCGGCATGTAAGCTCCTGACTCACCTTCCTCCGACGTTCAATAGGCTAAACGCTCCGTTAGCTTACTGCCTGCAATTTCCAGATAGGAAACTAAGGGCCACCTTTTTAAGAACCCGCTTGAACTTACTTCATACAAGAGAAATTTTGGGAATAAGACACCAATCACCAACAAAAATCTGTAGACTATGCATGTGATTCCATAGAGACAGTTCGCCATCTTCTTTTGAACTGCCCTTCTTTAACGCAAGAACGCTCTGCTTTTCTGTCTCCCTGTTGGATCGATTCCTGTTTGATCGAAGAAGACACTTGGTGGTGTCATCTCATCTCAGGGGAAAAACCTGCTGGACAATAGCAACATATAAACTAATGGAAGCAGCGTTCAGTAAAATCAACGCCCTTGGGCTTGGATTAACCCTGCCTATCTCCTCGCCCTAAATTGCCTCAGGGTGCCATGGGGCGTGGTATAGTATTTCTTCACGTACGTGACACATGATGTCTATGTAACAGTAGACGGGAACTTTCTTAAACAAGATTGGCATTCTAGATTTTCTAAGAAGATCTCAGCCTTGTAAAAATCATGTATTTTGATTATACACAAGTAAATAAAAAAATAAAAAAATTATAATAATAATAATAATATGTTTCTCTTTTGCAGGAGTTTTATATGGTCACACTTTGCATTCCTCATATTTGTTTCTTCATATCAAGTGTTTGTGGGGCAGGGCAGAAGCATAAAAGATAACCCTTCTGCACCATAAACCTGCAGGGCAGAGTCACTGGTGTTAACATATACTATTGCTTAATTAAAAGTAATCTCCTTCTATTTTCTCCTACTAAATAAACTAAGGTTCTGGCAATGTCAGAATTTACACATTTGGAGATACCAAACAAAGTGCAGTGACACATCGCTCATAGCAGAAGTCAAGCAAGGACAGCATAGCATCAATACGAGATTCTTTGCTAGAAGAATATGTGAACACACGGTGTTAGGGAGTGAAGAAACAGAGGCTCTGCAACTAGTGAATTTTGCATATGGCATATGTGTCGAAAATGTAGCCAGTTTACTTGAAATAAATTAACAGCTGGTCCAAGGAGTTGTAAGTGTAAAAAGACCCACCGTCAATCTTGACATTGATGACCCAGTACAGCTGGTGGCTCGGAAGCACTAGTGGGTTCCATTTCACTATCAAAATAAGTTGGTACAGGAGCTTGCAAAGTTGGAAAAAGGTGATGTTAGAGAAAAGGTGACTGGTCACTCTTCCTGGGTTTCTCCTGTTGTAATAGTGACCAAAACCAAGAGACCAGGACCTTTGTGGTTACAAAATAAAGCAATAAAGAGCAAGCGCTACTCAACCCCCACAATTCTCGATGTACTGGCAAATTTCCAGGGTGCAGCATAAACATTTGGTTAAGCTTTGGAATGTCCTCTCCTGCGGAGGTCTTCAAGTACACCATGTAAGGTATGTTGGCTGGCCTCCAAGGGAAGCTGGACATCAGTGATGATATTCCGATGTACACCTCCATGAAAGCTGAACATCTGGATCACCATGAGAGTGTCTTGCACAGTGTTCAAGAAAAGGGGTTAACTCTACATAGAGTTAAGTGTGAATGTTTGTGAACCGAACAAGAATTCTTCGATTATGTCTTCCAAGCAGATAGCCTGTCTTATGATCCGTATATGGCACATGACATTCATGAAGCACCTAACTACAAGAAGCCCTCCAAAGTGTGGAGTTACCTAGGGATAGTCACATATTGTGAGAGGTTTTTCAAAAATCTAGCAACTCTGTCTGAATCATTAAGAAAGCTTACAAAGAGAGGCTATGCATGCCAATGGACATTGCTCTAGGAGAATGCCTTCAGAATTTCAAGGAGGACCTGACGTCCAATGCAATTGTGGCATATTTTGATCCTGTTCACCAGTACTTCTAGTAGATGCAAGACCTTTCAGCAGACCACAATGGAGACATCCTTTCTGTAGCACAGACCTTGCCAGGGACTGAACAAAGATACTCGCAGATCCAGCAAGAGTCTCTCGCTGTGGGGATGGTGCCATTATCATATATATATATATATCTGTCTGGTATGCCAATATGCATGGTAACGTCCATTCTGATAATGTCAGGAGCAGCCTTTCGTCCACCAGCAAGAACTGAAAAATGGCTTTTGCAATTTTAAGAGTATCATGAAATACCCACTTACAGGCCAGATTGTGCCAACCCAGTGGAATACTACTCTTGTTAACTAAACACCTCAAATGAGGGTTGAGCTCTGAGGAGGTGGAAGCTGAAGTACATTTGAGCTTGATCACCGAACCAGTTTATTATTAAGGAGGGATGTTGTGAAGAAATGGAATGGAATATGTGTGAAGAATTGTCATCTGGCAAGGTTTTTTAAAAGAAAGTATCTAATACAATCATACAGGTAATTCCATCTCTGAATTTGAAATCTGCTGAGCAGATTCTCATTTCATAAACCTCATACCAAAAGCATAATGTGTACTTGCACCCTACTGAATCAGTATGCTGATTCATAGCACAGGTCTCAGGTGCCCTCAGCTGCAGTGGCAGCCAACTCTCTTCCGCACAGGGACTGCATTTAATATGTGCACACCCGTGCCAAAAACTGCATGCCAAGGGGGCCTGGTGGCATGGTAAACTGTAAATATAAGACATACCTGAGTTAGGGTATGGTGACCAACATAGCTCATAGTTATCCCTGCCACATTAAATTGATATCACACGTGTCTCAGCCCTGTGTACCCAGTTCAGCTGTTGAGGGTTATGTGTATTAATTCCGGAACACAGCTTCTCTCTGTCCACCAGCAGAACCATAGCCTTGTGGGATTGCCTTTCATAGTTTGTTTGCAAGAGCAGGTAAACAGTCTTTCCTCAGAGACAACTACTCCACAGGAAGATGGCCTGGGAACAAGAATCAAAGGGAAAACCCATTCACCAAGGGCTAAGCCTCACACCTGGGTTCTGCATATCTGAAGACCCCTGGTCTCATTTAGGAGGAAAGGGAACAGAATCAGCTTAACCAGCGAGTGATGTGTACAGTTTTGGGAGGGATCTGACAATTTGATTCTCTTTGTCTTTCTTTCTCTTTCCCGTCCACTTCTTGTGCAAAAAGCACTTTGCGTGGGATGTCAGAAGGGCAACGTCCATTCATTTCAGAAAGAGGGATTTACCAGGTTAGCTTTAGTACAATCACCTGTGAACCTTTTCCATTAAAAGAAGGGGTCTCACACCACTTATTTGAATCATCATTTGGACTGCAATCCTGAAAGATTTATTTGTTTGTTTGTGTGTTTATTTGTTTGTTTGTTTTATTTCTAATGCGCTCCAGACCCATAGGTAGAAGGGCGCAGCAGGTAGGATAATGCAAAGCTTACATCGTTACAGATTATACAGGATACAGTAAAAGTTATACATATTATACAAGATACAGTAATGGATATTATAGATATTATACAAGTTATATATATTATACAAGATACAGTAATAGTATACAAATGTGCAGGACCATCATCGTGCAGGTCGATGAGTTACATAGAAGATGGTACGCATAACATATCGTGAGACAGAGGAGAGGGACCAGTGTCAGGTCTGGGAATAATATAAACCTATATCTAGTGGTCGTTGGAGATAAGATATTGGATGGCATTCCTTCTGAATAGTGGGTACGGCTGATCTGCTCTTAGATTGTTGGGTAATAGATTCCAGGTTTTAGCCGCCTTCACAGGGCAACTATTCCCACCGACCGTGGTTAGTTTAAATCTAGGTACTACCAAACAGTTAGTGTTGGTAGCTCTAATAGGTCTGAGGGAGGTTTTTTTTTTTGTATTTTGTTCGTGAGGTAGCTTGGGGCGGCGTTGTTAAGAGCTTTATGTGTCAAGGAGATCATTTTTAATTGAGTTTTGTGGTTTGTAGACAGCCATTTGTGTTGACGTCTAATGGTGGAAATGTGTGCTCTTTTATTTATGCCAAGCGCTGCGCGCAAAGCATTGTTTTGGAGCGTTTGAAGTTTCGGGATGGTAGATTTGTTGGCACCACTGTAAAGGGCATTACAGTAGTCGATCCTGGAGTGGATAAGTGCTCTAGCCAAGATCATGCAACTGTCATTAGAGAGGAAAGGCTTGCCTACTCTCATTAGTTTGCAGGTGTAGGCGGTGGTGGAGGCCAGGGATTTTAGTTGTTTGTCGAATGATAGTGTGGAATCCAAGTAGAAATGGAGGGTTTTTACTTCCTTGGAGACCCTGATAGGATTTGGATGCTGCTGGGAGAGCAATCCTTTCCATAGTCCTTAATTTGTGAAGTGAAGGCAGGTGTTCCAAGGCAGAGGTGAGCTCTGTCCTCTGACCATCCCCAGGGACCATTGGGGATGACCTGTGCTGCTGGAAGAAGACTGCATCTCTGCCAGCCCCCCCCCCATTTGCCAGAACCTCACTCTGGTGCAAGAAACATGAAGAGGTGTGCCCGCCTCCCCATGTTTGGTAGCCAGGGAAAAGTACTAACCTTGGTCCAAGAGACCCTGATGGGGAACATACATCACTTGGAATCCAGACCAGGTGTGATGGTGTTCTTTATTCTAAGAACCACTGTTGCTTGTTGGACTCCATTTGTCACCAAACTGCGCCAGCTGAAGCACATCGTTGCCTAAGATGAACCAACAAAGTCTCATTGCCTTTCATTTCTCAAATCTCTGTCAGAAGCACCAGCATTGTCATCGCCATGCCTGTAAGTCGATCATGCCAACCCTGGCTTCGCCCAAACAGAGACTTTCAAGCCACCACATAGAATCAACTCGTCTGCTCATTCTAGTACGAGTTGCTGCCGAAACTGTGACTGCTGGCTGAACCTGTGGACTGCCCAATATGCACAGCGCAAATAGACTATTGGTGACCACAGCCACCTTTCCGCTTCACCCCTGACTCAAAGGCTGTTTGCCACTATAGAACCGTCCCTGTCACATCGTTGAGCTCTAAAGATCCTAGGATCGATGCTGGACGCCGATGAAACACCAAGACCTTTGCAAAAGTATTATTGACTAATATCTGCCCTCCCCCTAGTCCATCCTTGGGCCCTAGAAACTGGACAGATCATTGTAATCCCTACTGCAAGCTCAAGCACATATCCTTTTAACATTGTAGTCTTTCAGTGTCCTTTCTTCTCCTGTCTCATTACCCACAGTTCTACACCTATAGTATCTTTCTATATTAAAGAGGCACAGCTTCACCTCACTGATGAGGCCCAACAAGGCTGAAACACGTGTATGGGGTTGCTGTTGGTACTCTTGTTCAGAGAGGAATTGCCATAGCATTTCGGTGCTGGACAGCCCATTTGGGCGGGACACAGACTGATATGCAAATGGATATTTACCATCTGTGAAAGGTACAGTGAGCAAAAAGTGTGTGCTGCAAACTCTCATCTCAGAACAGGTTATCATGCCATGTTCTTTCTGGAGAGGAGTTTTTTTTAAATCTTTCTATATTATGTTTTATTTCTACAGGGGTCGGCTTTTACAGTATTTTCTAGTTAGTTATTATTGTACATGGTGTGTTTGATTAAAGTATATATTTTGTATAGAACCTTGATTGGACATTCCTTTATTTTGGACTGTTATACTTTGCTTTTTGGGTTGCTACTGAACCCCATTCACAACCCTCTTTAGAGTATAGCCATCAGTGCGCCCATGTTAGCACAAAAGGCAAATTAGGTATATCTCTTGTGTTGTTTCGAGAGAGGGGTGCCTGCTACCTTTTTTGTATATCTCTTGACTGTGCCTGTTTAAACATTATAATTGTGTTGGCTCTGGGTTTGTTGAAGTGTGAAGTCCGAGTGAACATTTTAGCCTCTACTCATCCTTGTGCTGTTGAAGGGCAGAATTCAATTTGTCACAATATGTCAATAGGGTGAATGTGCTTCTTTGCTGAGGATAATAATCGTCATCATGCCAGGAAAATTCAAGAGGTCAAGCCTGTATTGAGCAGCAATTCTGGCTGCAATTGTAACTCTGCTTCTCTGTGCTTCCATTGTTGATGCCAGGCCCATGCACTCTGGGTCGGTCAAGTGTGGTGCAACTCCTGTATAGCATCTCGATAGGAGCTGCCCTGAAATACCTCTCTAGAGCTTTGGTACAAAACATATATACGCTTTTAAGGATATATTTGGGGATGTTACTGGCAGTATGCAGTGTGCCATATGGAAATGCACCCATTTGGAAATAGGTGCCAGGCACAGTTTTTCAGCAGGCATTATTTTTAAAAGCATTTAGTTTATTGGCAGTATGCAGTATACAGTTTGGAAATGCAGCCATTTCCAAATAGGTGTCAGGCACAGTTTTTCAGCAAGCACCATTTATTTTTTTAAAAAGTGTTTAGCTAAATGTTTTAGAAACATGCCAATCATTTTAAAGTGCAGATGTGCATAGATACAATTTGGATGTCTTCATGTGTGTAAAACTGCATTAGAAATACATACATAACTAACCATATACTAATTGTATTATTAATATATTGATTGCCCCACTCCCTCTAACATTGAAATGCAGTTTGTGAGCACAGTGAAATGCATTCCATTTTTCATGAAGAGCAGAAACATGTGCAACAGGAAAGCAAATAGAAACATGTGCCTGAAGCTTTCATTGTTCTGTAGAAGAGAGAGTTTGTTTACAAAACATTCTTGCACGATGATTGGTAGGAAGGGAGAGGTGGTACAGCTGATGTAATTGCAGTTGTTAAACAGGGAGGGTTTTTTTAATGGGCAAAATGAGATGAAGAGTTCAGAGCTGTTCGGGACTTGAGTGCGAACAGTGACTTCCAGGGATGGGAGATCTGTGGCTGCAGTCTTGAAGATAAAAGAGAGTGGGAGAGCTGACTGACTTGGAAGCATTTCGAGGCAGCACAAGGCTGTGTGACTGGGAGTTGCGTGAGGGAGGTTTGCATAGATAAGGCTCTGGTGACAAGTGCTTCAGAATTCATCCATTTTGGTGAGTCAGTTCAAAGATGAGGAGCATGGGCATGTATGAGATGCATTACATTTATTGCAGGACAGTGTAGTGAGGTAACTTTAAAAAGAAAAATATCATGTTTCTCTAAGCATGTTTGCACTGGCTAAAAAAAATGATGCACACTGAGTTCATTTACGATGTGTATTATTTTGATATATTTTTGATGCATTTATTCTAAAAGGAATTGAATACAAGATTTTTTTTATTTCTTCCATGTTGCTATATGCTTGTTCTCTTCACTGTGTTTTGTTTTAGGAGACAAGGTTATGCTCGCTGGTGGTAAGCTGAATTGTGTATAACATAAAAATATTATAACAAAAAGCAAAGCTGGAACAATTGTATTGGTTTTATTTTATGTCTCCCATGTTTACTGTGTTAGGGGAAAGAGTCACTGGGTACTGTTATACCAATGTGGTAAAGAATTTTGCTTCCTCATTTACCCTATTGGACAAGTTTAGAATAAGAGTAAATGTATACAAATAAGCAAGACAGAAGGGTGGGTGAGTGTGAATGAGTCCTTCTTGCATGCGGAAAAGAAGGCAGTATCAGATAAGACACATAGGTTAATGGATTTAAATAAACCAGTAATACAAGCCACATACAATAGATGGCATTCTGAATAAACTCACTGTGTTCCCTGAAAGTGTGATAGGTCTGGGGTGTGCTCTACAGGTGACTAAGAGATATTCCAATAGAGAGGAAAGGTGTGTTTTATGATGGGGCAGTAGTATAAAAAATATATGCTCACCACTATACCAACAAAATAAGGTAATTCTGAAAATACCACAAAAGCAAGATAACTCAAAAAAATTACCGCCAACACAAGCTAACACTGTATTATCACCAAAATAGGGTAATACTGAACTATCACTAGTGGTAAAGCCAGTTTACTGCCAGTTTACGCCAAAATATCATGGTAAGAAAATACCGCCACATTCCGAATTTGCCCCAAAAAGACAAAACCTCCTACATAAATGGTGCGTAGGCCAGGAAAGCAAGGGGCATGCTCACATATAACAAGAAGCCTCTCAAACATGGGAAAATGATTCAAGTTATAAACAAATTAGTGTCAGAGAATGATTTAACAATATACTGGAGAAAAATGTGTGGACATTTGAAAACACCAGGAGAGGATAAAGAGGGAAATGATAGAGCAGATCAATTGGCCAAGATTGGGGCTGTTATGGGAGAATTGTTGCCCATTGAACACCTAATTGGTGAAATACAAGTAGATGCAGTTATACACTCTAAATCTCCAAAAGAAGTTGAACAACCTGTAGTGCAATGGAGTTATGATACACCACATCAGGATTTGATTAAGGCACAACAAGAAGATCCAATATTGGGGGTCTATTATAATCATTTAATGGACCCCGAACAAAATCCTTTAACTGAAAATTATTGTACAGGAAAAGAAGAGTTGAGAGTGTTATTGAAGAACAAAAAACAAATTAAACTACGGGATGGTATGATGATCAGGGAATCCATAACAGGGCAGATACAGTGGGTGGTACCGCTTTCATTCAGAGGGCTAATGTTACAACATGCACATGATGCGATAACTGCAGGACACAGAGGTTCACAAAAAACTTTAGAGATACTGAAAGATTATGCTTACTGGCCACACATGTCCCAAGATGTGGAATTATATACCAGGGGGTGTCTGGTGTGTGCACAATTTAAACCTGCTTCACCAATGCATCAAGCTCCATTAATGAAAAGAGGTTTAACCCTTCCATGGTCGGATTTACAAATCAACTATTTAGGACCTGTAAAGAGATTGAGTGGGGGAATCCGCTTCGGGGAACGTAGAGAGAAGCAATAGGTCTGTCATGGAAATACTAAAGAAGTTTGTAGCAGAGGCAGGTTCTAGTTGGGATTTATGATTACTTTTAGTGTTGATGACCATTAGGTTGACTTCTGCTACAGCAACAGGTATCAGTCCTCATGAGGTGTTGACAGGAAGGAAAATGGTACTGCCACAACATTTATTGTACAGGACGCATGAGCAAACACTTGTGAGTGCATCTACAGGTCACGAGAATATGGAAGAATTGAGAATGCATTTACAACATGCATTTGCATTTGCGCAGCGAAATTTGGAAAGAGCCGCTGATAGTGCAAAGTCCTACTATGATAAAAAGACTTCTGTGAAAGAGTATAAAATAGGTGATCGGGTATATAAGTTTAATTTCTGGAGAGGTAAACATAAAAACTCTAAGGGGGTAATTCATGGATTGAAGCGCAGAAGTGGCGCACATGGCTGGTGCACATAGGGAGCTTGTGCCAGCCGCGTGTGCCAACCCCATTTTGATGCACCGTGTATTCATGGATTTAAACATCCCTGACCAGCCGGGCCACAGCATGGTGCAGAAACCCTGCAGCAATGCCAGTTATGCCCCCAACCCTGCCGCATGTGCCAAAAACATCCGCGCAAAGGCCAGTGGACCAGAATACAGCCCCTCAACAATGAAATTGCACTAAAAACACCACTCAGCCCTCAAGAGCCAACCCAATCACGTGTAAAACTCCCCACGCACCCCTCGGAATAGGTGTACCCTGCTCGTGCCAAGCCTTTTGCATGTAAGACTACCTGCGCACCCCTCGGAATACACGTACCCCACTCGTGCCCGGCCAATCATGTGTAAAACTCCCCGTGCACCCCTCGGAATATGCGTACCCCGCTTGCGCCAGCCAAATCACATGTAAAACTACCCAAGCACCCCTCGGAATATGCGTACCCCGCTCGCACCCAGCCAATTGCATGTAAAACTCCCTGCGCACCCCTCAGAATACGTGTACCCAGCTTGCGCCAGGCAAATAGCATGGAAAAAGTCCCCCCTGTGGTGTGTGCTGGCTGCAGGGCATGGCCAAGTGTTGTAGGGGAGTCCCCTGTGGTGTGGGCTGCCTGTGGAGCATGTCCAGGGGTAATGGGCTGCCGGCGGGGCATGGGGAGGGTGGATGGGCTGCCTACGGGGCATGTGCAGGGGCGATGGGCTGCCTGCGGGGCATGTGGAGGGTGGATGGACTGCCTGCGGGGCATGTCCAGGGGTGATGAGCTGCCTGCAGGGCATGTGCAGGGGTGATGGGCTGCCTGTGGGGCATGTCCAGGGGTGATGGGCTGCCTGTGGGGCATGGGGAGGGTGGATGGGCTGCCTGTGGGGCATGTGCAAGGGTGATGGGCTGCCTGTGGGACATGGGGAGGGTGGATGGGCTACCTGCGGGGCATGTCCAGGGGTGATGTGCTGCCTGTGGGACATGTGCAGGGATGATGGGCTGCCTGCGGGGCATGTCCAGGGGTGAGGGGCTGACTGCGGGGCATGGGGAGGGGTGTGGGTGGACCCCTGTGGTGTGGTCTGGCTGCAGGGGGTGCATGTGGCTCCTCACCACACTGCTGCGTGAATCTGGGGGTAAGCGAGTGAGAATTACACCCGATTTCGCAGCCACGAGCAGGGTATGTGTATTCCGGGGTATGCGAGTGAGAATAATACGCGATTTCACTTGCACGAGCGGGGTACGTGTATTTTGGGGTGTGCGAGGGAGAATAACACACAATTTGGCAGTGTGCTCCCTCCCAAGTGTGCCCTCCCCATCCCCATGCCTCACAGGCAGCCCACACCACAGCCCACCCTACACCCCTGACCATGCCCTGCAGCCAGCCCATCTCCCCTTCTCATGCCTTGCAGGCAGCCCATCACCCCTGCACATGTTCTGCTAGGGTCCAGTTGGTGGGGTGGCTACCCCTGCTGCACCTCTGACTCCCGACTGTGGCAGGGATGCGTCCTCCACCAGCCTGGCCGCTAGCTCAGGGGCAGCTCCACATGGGGCCCAGGTGACACTTGGGCTGGAAGATGGAGGACGATTGGTGCACAGGGGGTTCAGTTGAGGAGGGGGGCGCAAGAAGATCCAGCACATGGAGGAACCCAGTGCCGACTACCTGTCCTAGTAGTGCAACACGGCCAAACAGGTATTCGAAATGATGTGCATTGTCCTCACGAGAACCCTACACGTCATTCCGAATACCACGTTGGCACAATGCCAAACCAGCTAGGACAGGTTCAATCTTGTCACAGATTGCCACATCTATAGGGAGATGAAGGCCAGTTGTTGTATCCGCATCCCCTCCCTGAAAACGGGTCTGGACGGAGGCATCCCTGCTAGTGCCGGATGAAGCAGTCACAAGTTCGGGGGCATGATTACACACAGGCACCTCTGTGCTGCCTCCTGTCCCTGCTCCTGGACTGCACCACTGGCACACCCCCTTCCAGGACCTGTGTGTGGGGCTTCCATGGTCTCCTCCTCAACCAAACCCCCACCAACCTGGATGACGCCGTGCCATCTTCCTCCATAGGCCCCTGTGGGGGCTCAGCTGCCCCTTCTGCTGCCGAGGAGTCCACCTCCAACCTGCACCTCTTGGACCTTCCCTCAGCAGCTGCGACCATGGACGCAGCACCATACTCCTCACTCCTGGAAGATATCAGTACCGGGGAGGGGAGCTGGGCCTTGCGTCTCCGGCTGGCAGGATCCCTGCCACTGTGCTCCACAGCACCGTCTCCGCCCTCTTCATCAATCGACGCTGCAGACAGGGAGAGATAGAACACAGGCATCAGGGCACTGTACAATGGTCTGATAAACACGTGACAGTTGCACATGAGTGGCAGTGTCAAACTTCACAGATGGCATCACACTCCCCAACACTCATATCATTTGAACCCACACACATGCACAAATAAACTGGTATCGTGCAACAGGCATCAGTATCCATACACACGTAACTGCATGAACAGCCAAAGGTTGGCATTACGTCACAAGCAACATGGGGAGTGCCAATCACATGCACACACGCCACCAGACAGACATGCATCTGTACATCTCCAACACCAATCACAGAGCAATCATCAGGATCTAAGTCACTTCTGCCAATCAGGTACCCACATGTCCAGGTCACATGCATCCATGGCGTATCACAGTCCCACATATGTCAAACACACACGCGCACATGTACGCCATGACGTACATGAAGGTGGAACCAGCATCCATGTGTCACATCCTAACCATGGCATAGTACATACACAGAAATGCTAACATGTGTGCATCTCCACATGCAGTTGTGTGTCATGCTTTGGAACACATACACCATTGATGTGCATCACACATGACTGGACTCACATGCTGCAAAGTTACGTCCCTGCACATACACATCCATTCATGGGTCATTTCAGACATATTTCCAAGCTGCACACTCCTGGCACATCTCAATATGCACTGCGTCCAATGAGTATGCATGGACACTTACCGCTTGACTCCAGACGTGTCTGCATCTTGAGGACCTGGAGGTGAAGCGCTGGGGAATGCGTTTCAGGACCCTCATATGGTCGGTGGTAAGGCAAACCCGGCACCCCACTGCATCCGCTGCGTCCAAGAGGCGCCAGGCCTTCCTGAGGGTCCTGGGCCTGGAATCCTCCCAGCGCTTATGGACATGTCACAGGTAGTGGGTTGCCACCCCCACTTTGTTGATGGCACCCACGATGTCCATCCAGATCCTCTCCCGTTCATCCTTGTCAGTACATGGTCGTCTGAAGAGGGCATCCTAATGCACGGGGACTTGCTCCACCAAGATGCCAACTTCTCCTGCAGTGAGGCTGGCAGCCCTCTGACTCTCTGTCGGGGGGTCACCACTGGTCCCAGATGGAGTTTGGCCTGACATGGCAACCCCCGCGGCAGGTGTGGGTGGGCAACTGGGTCCTGGTGCTGGGCTGTGGAGCAATGGAACTGCAGTCGGGAGTCTTCTATTCCAGCAGGGGTGATCTCAGCAAATGGACCCCTGCAGATGGCTGATGTGCAGGCACCAAATAGCAGGGCACGTGGCCAGCATGCAGGTAGGCATCAGCAGATGGCTCATGGGAGGCGGCTCTGGGGGTAGGAAAATGGCCTTCTGGGCAGGAGTGTGGTCTTCCATGTGTTGTCGCGTGGCCAGCTTGATGCAGAGTGATTTGGCACGTGAAAAAATAGCATGTCAGCGTGTAATTTGAGGAAAGGGCCTTAGCACTTAAGCACGTAAGTGACGTGATGCACACAGGTGTTTCCCTCGGTACGGGTGCATAGTGAATCTGCACGTGCAAAAACAGCACGTCCGCGTGTGAATGCGCGTAATTCTAGGAAAGGGCCTAAGCACGTACGTGACGTGACGCGCAGGCGTTTCCCTCAGAACAGGTTAAAGGTGAGCGTGGCTCAGTAGTTCGCTGTATGTGCTTTTCGTGGAGACCAGCGCATGTGTTGCTACTTTTTGTTGTTTCACGCGCCATTATTTTACAGTGGATCAAGGATGTACCTCTTCTTTTGGCGGGGTTCTTGCCTACGCGTGTTTTTCTTTCCCATGCTAGTCAGACGGTGAGTCGCGCATGCTATTTTTCCCACTGTGGGTCCCCCTGTGTATCACCTACCCGTTTTCGAGGTCACGTTTGTTGTGTCCCTGGGAGCCACTGTGTACTGCGAGAGGTTAATTCCATACACGTGGGCTACAGGGGTTGCATGCACGGTTTTACTGCAAATTTGGGGTGCCTGAGCATTGCGTGACCCGTCATTTTCCCACCGAGGTCACATACAGCCTTGCAGGTGCACAGGGGTGCTGTTTACATCTAGTACCCCACCCCATTCAACCCAATTGCCCAGGACAATTGTCGTGTACATCTCCCATGGGCACTACTACATCTGTACCATGGTTGGGAGGCCGAGAAAGGTGAGAGGCGCCTCAGTTAGGCATCCTTCACTTGGTGGGCGTGGTCAGGGATGTGGCCGGGGTGAGGAAAGAGAAGGGGAGTCCAGGGTGCCCAGGGTGGCTGCAGAGGTGGAAGATGCAGGGATGCACCACTTTGGCAGGATGCACTACCGCGTGTTGGTGCAGTCATGCCACAACCCCCTGCGGCTCCGAGAGATGCAGCTCTTGCATCTGACACTGGCACCCATGTGCCCCTGCAGTCAGTTCCATCTACTGCCACTGGCCCAATGGTAGTGGTAGCTGCAGGTGCAGCTGTGGCGACCACCACCCAGGCTCAGGGTCAGCCAGCGGATGATGCGTTAGCACCTGAAGACTCCCAGGCAGATTTCCAGGTGGTCAGGAGGCACAAGCAAAGTGCACGCAGGGCTTCTCTGACCGAGGCACATGTCCCTGGGGCAGTGTTGTCATCTGCTGCCCCGAGCAGCCAGGTGTTGGCAACTGCATGGGCAGGTGCAGCCAACACAACCCCGGCTGTGAGTCTGCCAGCCAGGACAGTCTTGGTTAAAGACCTTGCCACAGCAGCTGTTGCTGCGCTGGGTCGAGTCAAGAGCACCCAGCAGCCACTTATGCAAGTCAGGGCTTCTGTTCTAGTTCCACCTGCCACTCACTTGGTCCAGTCCACCAGCGCCACTGCCAATACTGATCAGGGCGGCACTGTCCAAGAGGAGGAAGGTTGCTCCTGCACAAGAGGCTGGGACCCAGACACGGCTCTGTCCTCTGGCATGTTGAGGAAGAAGCCTTTCAGCAAGCAGGAACTGGACTTCCTTGTGCGCTACGTGTCGGGAAACGAACGTGAGATGCTAATGGGCCCAAATTAATCACACTATGCCTGCCCTGTGTTGTGACCACTGGAATCATGTTGTTGAGGGTATCAGTGCATAGGGACATGAGGTGCGCACAGCTCAGGACTGTAAAAAGCGTGTAGATGACCTCCGACGCTGTGCTAAGCTAAAGCATGCCTCCAATTATGCCATGACTCTAGTGACTGGCACTGGGCCAGCACCTGAGGAGGAAGAACTCACACCGCACGAGGTGATCGCTGCATAGTTCATCCCGGCAGAATTAGTCAAAGGAGTGGGAGAGATGCTGGGTTATGATGGCCTGTCTGAGTGTTGTTGCGTGTTTGTCCAGCCCATGTGTGGTTTGCTTGTGTGATGTGATGTGCTTGACTGCCACTACATGCTATGTGTACATGGTTCTCATGTGCGAGTCATGCAATTCTTCACTAATGCGTGCCTGTTGTGCTGCATGCTGGACATGTAGAGCAGGCGGGGACTGTCATCACCACACATGCACCCTACTCACATGCTAGTCACCCGGCTGCTCCTTCGATCCATGTTTCAGCTCACTAACCATTCTGCATGTAGCCTGGGGTGTCTTTCCACTCAGCACTCGGACTATGTCATTGCATGACTGACGTGCATGTGTGTTCAGCCTACATGCGGGTACTCCACGCGGGCATGTTCCCTTGCCCCTCCACCCCCTTGCACCTCAATTTCACCATGGCACTGGTGGGTAATATGTTGGACTACTGAAATGGCCTGTTCCATGCTCCTGTGTACATGCACAATTCCCCCTGCCAACCTGCCAGACACATACTGTGGGGAACATCCTTTGTCCTTGATGCAGGTTGTCTCACTCAGGCTGTGCAGATGGCAGATGCTCCCCGGAGACATGAGCGCCCATTCATGCTCCATGTGCATTCCCTGCATGCCCCTTATGTGTCCTTGGCAGGATGATAATTGTAGTACGTGTCCAGGATGACATACGTAGCATGGCACTTGGTCATCCATTCCATGCTCACTCTGGCTCAGTCCTGCATCACCACATGTTTAGGGTGTCATTGTCTGCGTGGGGCCCCATGACTCTGTTCAACTGATGTAGTGCCTTCTGCACAAATGGGTGTACTACTGAGGGTTCATCATGTGTCCTGCTTACTGTCCCATTCTCATCTGCTGTGGTGTCAGTTGACTCAGATGATGCAATTGACGCTACTCAACACTGTCTGCCAATACACAGTTCTCTGGTCAACCTTTCATTGCCATGCAATGCCTCCCTGCATTTTCACACAGGGGGGGTGGGGGTTGCCTGTGGCCATTCAAATAATTGCATGCACATTGCACATGATGGCTGAACTTGCCCTTACACTGCCTTCATGTTTATTGTTTGACATCATAACGTACTTGTTGATGTGGATATTTGGTAATGTACACATGTTCTGCACTGCAGCCACCTGCTTCTGAGCCATGTTACACCGTTCTACATGCCTACTCTGCTGCAATGTCAAAGTGACCTGGCATGTATGTTCAGATTGTCATCCCTTCACTGTCATGAAACGCATGGGCACAGGTGCATCCTGTGACACATGTACTCTGTATTGGAACACACTATCGGGTGTTTAGCAAAGTTGATAGGTCAATATGTGGCCTATACTAATTGGTATAGGCCGCAGATTGATTATAGACTGCCAATCGGGTTGTACTGACTGTGAAGCTGCCTGCACGTGTGTATGTGTACACTTTCACATACATCAAAGCAAGCAGCTTTGTAGCTGCTTGCTTTGCTGTATAGGATGCTGTTCATATTCACCATACAGGTGTACATGAACACGGGTGTATTTGAACACTTTCCCATTTACATTTGCAAGCAGCTTGAACGTTGTGTAGTGCAACATTGCAGCTACTCACTTATGTGTGTGTGAAAGTGTTTATTTAGACATGTGTTCTCTGCAGCTTTTTTGTTGAATGACCAATATGTTGTTATTTAACGTAAATGCTGCTGGGATTTCAGCATTGTGCCCGTTATGCTCAACGGGCACAATCCTGAAGGTGTACTGTCATGCAGTACGTGTACGGCCAGGCATACTTAGCTAATCTCGTGGAGCCTGGCCGTGATGATTTGACACACTGAATAATGTTTTTTGGCACATTCAATGCACAATGTGCAGTATCAGGCCCTGAGGGGTGTTCTGGAGGGTTCATAGACCGACAGCTCGGACTGTACTGGGCATTATGGTCCCTCATGCCTCGTTGCAGGCCCTCGCTTTGCTTGGGACATTCACTATGTCTACATGGCCCATGACGGCAGGTACAGGGTGAGCTGCAGATGGATGAAGCTATATTGGTGATGATTATTTAGTGATGCATGTGTACATGCATATTACGTGTGTCATTTTGGGTTTTGAACCACTTGCAACTGTGGCCATTTGGCTGTTCAGACATGCTTATGGTCTGTGCCATCTCTTTGTTGCCATCTGTCATTTCTGCCTGTGATATGTGCCTGACAGAGGTGGTGTGTGATGGAGGTCATATACTACATTCAGTACAGGTGTAGGCCTCGCAATTTACACGCATCCATTTCCGCTTTTGGGATGCCATTGTATATCAATGCCACTGGAAGCATGCCGGAATTTCAGTTGTGTGTGACATGTCTGCTTCATGTGTTGGCTGTCGATGTGATGTCTATGGCCCTCATTAGGACCCTGGCGTTAAGGGGTTAACGGCGCCGTAAAAGGTGTTGGCGCCGTTAAACCCTTAACGCCTGATTACGTGGTCCCTTTGCGGGACCCGCAGCCGTTAAAGTAGGGGCCTGCAAAGGGACTCTCGAGATAAGTACGGTACCGCAATTTGCGGTACCGTACTTACCGCCTTCCCCATTCCCATTATGCCCTATGGGTCAAAAATGGGAATGGGGAAGGGCCATGGTGGCATGGGGAATTACGACCCCGCCAACCTTGGAATGGAGTGGTAATTCGTCATTCCGCCATGGCGGACTCCGGCATCGACCATGGTGCTAATAGCACCATGGTTTTCCGCCGGAGTCCTAATGAGGGCCTATGTGTCTGTGTGTTATGTGCTTCGGACCTGTGTACTAATGTTTGTTTTTTCACGTTACAGGTGATGAAGCAATGGAGCCAGAGGATGGTGATGTCATTCCAGACACGGGTTTGCTATTACATCAGCAACCCGGCACAAGTGGCGGTCGTGGGGTAGTAGACCACGAGAACCCACTTGTGCTCCAGACCATTGTGTCCAGGGCTGGCAATGAGTCAAGCTCTGAGGATCACTCTGAGTATAATGTTGAGTTGGATGCGCGTCATGTCCATTCGTTGCTGGTGAGTGATCCTGATGTGGACGATCTTCTGTCTGTGACACCTGCACTGAGGGACCAGACAGTGTTGGAATCTCCGCCTGTGGTGGTTCAGGACGCACGGTCACACTCCACACCAGTTGCTGATGTGCCTAGGGCATCATGTCAACGGATGGATGTAGTCCTGCAGCCACGGGTGGTGCCAATCCAGTGAGGACCACAGCTCCTTGCGTCCTGTGGGTGTCATGTCCGGCAACGAGGTTGCCGTGCACCACCAGGGTATACTGAGTGGGAGCAGTCCATGTATGCAAATTCAGAGCAACATGGGGGAAGCTATTGATAAGATCGCTCAGAGCATGGAACGTGTGGCCCAATCCATGCTACCCCCTGCTAGGCAGGTGGAGCTCCAGCAGCGGTCAGTGCAGTTCACGGCCCGGTCACTCATGCTGGGCATGGCTGCCTCAGACAGGGCACGTCGGGCTGAAATGGTGTCTCTGTATCAACCACTTTCTGCTCATGCAGAGGCACACATGGAGACCCTGAGGGATGACCATGAATCCCTCAGAGCTATTCTGGGTGTGCTCAACATGTCCCAGAGGCAGCGGTCAGAGGAGAGGTTGGAGCAGCTTGGGAATACCATCTCGGCTGAGCTACGTGCATGCCAGGAAGTGCTCCAGATGTCATGCGAGGCCATGCAGGCAGAACTCCTTGTTACACGTGCTACCTTGCAAGAGGAAGCACGCGTATCACGTGAGGTGCTGCATGCTGACCTACGTGCCATCGCCACACATGACCGGGCTTACCAGTCCCACAGGCTTCTTGCCATCGTGGGGCTTGCTGCGCATAGGTGTGGTCAGGAAAAGTGTGCCATGTCCACCTTCTGATTTCCATCCAGAGGGTGAGCAGGACGATGACTTTTCTCACACACAGGTCGGGCCATGCAGGCGTTGAGCCCATGGAGTTTTCTTTTTATCTCAACATCATTGCATGTGGATGTTGAGGTGCACTCTGTACCTCCCCCCTCCTGGATGCCACCCCAGGTTGTATATGGTCATTTTTTATATTTTTAATAATATTGTTTGTCTATTGTACATTCATGTGACGGTGTGGTGCTTTGTGGCTTTTGAAAGCATCCACTGTCTGTTCCAGCTGACAACACTGTCTGGCAGCACTGGCAACCCCCAGCCAGAGAGGCAGGGGGCCACCAGCTTCACTGTCACCGAAGTTGGTGTCCTGGTGGAGCAAGCCCTGGGCAGTATGATGCCCTCTTCGGAAGTTTGTACGCCGACAATGAAGGACGGACGAGGATCTGGATGGACATTGTGACTGCCATCAAAGCGGAGGGGGTGGCAGTCCGCCACTTACATCATGTCAAGAAGCGCTGGGAGGACTTCAGGTCCAGTACCCTCAACAAGGCCCGGCACCTCACTAAGGCAGCGGATGCCAAGGGGCGCCGGGGCCAGCTGTCGAACCATCAAATGAGGGTCCTGGAACTCATATGCCCAGCGCTCTACGTCAAGATCCTTGAGAGGCAGACCCATCTGGAGTCGAGCGGTAAGTGTACATGCATGTTGATAGTACGCTGTGCATGTCGTGGTGTGCCAGTAGTGTGCAGGTTGCACATGTGTTTATGTAGGGCCATGTAGGGATGTGTATGAACATGGGCGTGAGGCTGCCACATGTGAGTCCTCTCAGTTGTGAGACACATTGATGGTGTATGTGTTGGTAAGCATTCTGGGCAAATGCAGGTGTGTATGTACATTGGTATGGTTGTGGCATGGATGGTGGCTCATAATGCATGTATCTGCACTGTGTACATGTGCATGTATGTGTATCTGACAAGTGTGCAACTGTGATGCAATATGAATGCACTGACACTGATGTGTAGAAGGATGAATGGCAGATGTGACATGTATGTTGATCTCATCACTGCAACCGTTGGAGGAGATGTAGACATGCATGTAAGTGTGGTGGCGTGTGTGCATGTCTAGTGCACTCCTTGTGTTTCAGGTGATGTTAGGCTCACCTTTGGCTGTTCATGCTGTTGTATGTGTATGGATGGTGCTGCCTGGTGCAATATTGCTGTTAAAATGTTCATGTGTGTGAGTTAAAATGGCATGTGTGTCGTGGAGTGTGATGCCGTGTCTGTAGTTAAACAATGACACTCATGTGCAACTGTCATGTGTGTATCAGTCCATTGTACAGTGCCCTGATGCCTGTGTTTTATCTCTCCCTGTCAGCAGTGTCAACTGAAGAAGAGGGCGGAGAGGGTGCTGTGGAGCAAAGCGGCAGGGATCATCCCGCCAGCTGGAGACGCAAGGCCCGGCTCCCCTCCCAGGTTGTCATCTTGTCGGGGAGTGAGGAGTCCGGTGCCGCGTCCCAAACCGCAGCTGCCGAGGGAAGGTCCAAGAGGCGGAGGTCGGAGTTGGACTCCTCGGCAGCAGAAGGGGCAGCTGAGACCCCAATCACGCATTGTTGTACCCGACATCCCGGATCCACACATGATGCCATGGTGTTGCGGAACTCCACACTAACCCGCTACATGGAGCGACATGCTGGACGACATGCCTGGCTGATTGGTAAATTGCCTGACTGGGCCATGGCAGTGCATTGGGGTTGTGAGGTGGGGGGATGCATACTCCACCTGGTTGGGATTAGGGGGTGATGCATACTCCACCTGGATGGGATTGGGCGGTGAGTGGACAATGCACTCAGAGCTAAACACTGTTGTCCTGAACATCCCAACCGGAACATGACACATCAATGCCATACATAAGACCAATACCGCACATCAATGACAACGTGCACAAGCAGGCCACCATGGGTATGTCACGCGATGTATGACTAATCATGATTACAACTGTGCCAATGCCGCTAGTTTGATTAGGTGCAGGGTAGCATACACTGCAATAATGGGTGGCAACACATTGTTCCGCATCCACAGTACATCTGCATCAGCATGCAAGTGAACACCCTGCATCATCTGTACAATGCAATCCACACTAGTAGACCATTGTGCAGTGCACAATGCATCAAATGAACCTGTGTGCATATATCCAGGGTGCATGTCAACACCAAATAGCTGCAGCCATGGCCGTTAATCCTAAAGGTGTCTGCTCAGATTGACTCACACATACCTCTTTTTGCTCCCATGCAGGTGATGGAGGCTATCCATTGAAGCAGTGGCTACTTACCCCTGTGCGGTACCCGCATCACAGGCACGAAGAGGAGTACAATCGGGTTCATACTCGTACACCTGGTGTGATTGAGCAGACCTTTGGCCTGTTGAAGGCACGGTTCCGCTGCCTAAGCAGATCTGGTGGAGCACTCCTTTATGGCCCTGAGAAGGTGGCAAAGATCACCATGGACTGTTTCATGCTGCACAACATGTACCACTGCCAACTGATTTGAAAGATTTTTTTTTGTCAATGTTACACATTGACGTGCACAGCCATTTGTACACTGGATGTTTTGGTTCAGTCTGATAGAGAGGAGAGACTGAGTTTTCTAGGAATATTTTTCTAAGCAGTGTTTCTTGTTTCATTATGGTATTATTATGTTTTTCATACCCTCGTCCACAGCTATGTATGGCAATTTTGTTTGTTTGTTTTTGTTTGTATGCTTCTTCATTGACATATGTTTCTATGCTTGTGGTGTGACTCCATAACCTCTGCAGATATTTAAGAAGTTATTTTTGTTGACATTCCGTTTATTGAGAAGTCTTTTTTGTAATTTAGTAGTTAGTTTTGTTAGTGGTTTCATTCTGTTCAACACAAAAATAAATAATTTCCTTTTGAGAAGGAATGCACTGTCTATGAAGTTCTAAATTTATTTTTTATGGTAGGTTTTAAGGGTTGTGCATGATTTCTCTCCTGTTTTTATAGATTCTGAAGGACTCTGTGGCAGAACATTTTTTGTAAAATACATTTTGTTGGTATGGTTACTTGCCACTAAATCAAGATTTATATGAGCAGTGTTAGCAGCAGTGGTAGCTGAATTCTTGTTAATCACTTTCTGTTTCGTTTTACATTTTGAAAGAGGAGGCAAAGTTTTTGTACTGGAAGCTTGTTTTGTTTCGCTTAATGACTCTATTAGATCTTTTATTGAACTTTTTGTACAAATTCTGCTAGAGATGGATGCTTGTTTTGTACACTTATATTTTCATTTGCTCTAGTTCTGCGTTGTTTTCTATGGACTTGCTTTTTGGTAGGCATTCTTTGGGGTCTGTTGGAAAAAGAAGGTATGGGTTGGGCTGTTCTGCAATGTATGTGTGCTGTGTGCATGAGTGTCTGAGTATGATGGTAAGGATGTATGTGGTGGTGTGTGATTGTGCATTGGGCAGCTACAACTAGTTGGGAAGACTATTCTTGTATTTGTGAGTTACTATACTGGGGTTCAGATGACAGTAGAAACTAAGCTAGTGGTGAGGAGAAGCACTAATACTAAATCTAATGGTATAGAATTAAAACAGTTTTTTGTTATGCAATACTAACATTCTAGGGCAGTGGTCTTCAAACTTGTTTTGGCCTTTGGCCGCCCCTGAGCAAAGTTTGGGCAGGCCAGGCCCCCCCAAAAGTGCCAGATGGACAGTATGTAGAAATCGCTATGAACATTTGCATGCCGTCACCGCACCCTACTCCCAGTACAGACCCTGGGCTCTTTCTACCTTACTTCCACCCCTATCCCAGTGCTGCTGCCCATCCTGCTCCCACCACTGTCCCATAACATAAGGATACACACATCCATACACATTTAAATAAAAAATAAATCACCATAAACGTACCTTCTGCAGGGGACTGTGTGTGTTTGCTAAAATGCCCCACTCCAGGTTGCTCTGCCCGTATGGGCAACGAGGCGCAGGAGCACCCCCTCGCACATACATACATGCAGTGCCCCAGCCAGCATTTTCAATGAGCATGCAAGGCTGGCAAAGCAAAATGCCCCCAGCGTTGCATGGCTCAGTGATCATGTGCAGCTGCGGAAATGAACCGTCAAGGGCAAACAGTGTTTCCCTTTGACAGTTCAGCCAGCTCAGGAGCACTCCCTCAGCTGGAAAAAGCAGCCAAGGGAGTGCTCAGTGTTTCACTTGGCTGGCTTCTCGGCTCCTCCATAATGGGTGAGGGGGCCACTGGGTGGATGCCCCCACACCCATTACGAATGAGCCGCCAGGCTTGGACTGGCCTATAGGACAATAGTCCAATGACTGTACCAAAAATGCAAAATGCTAGTGTAGGCCAGTCAAAATGGGTACCTTTTTTGCCAATGTGGGCCAGTTTGAGGAGTTACTTCAGTATGCAGCTAGTAGTTTTGACCATTGTTGCTGAATAAATATTCTTTAAATATCACAATTTGTTTACATTTGAACAAAAAACAACCCCTTGGGTACTATTCAAACAGTCTGTGACTAAAGGACTGAATATCCATTTACAACTGCTGTCCATTTTTCCATTGGTTCATAAGACCGTTTTATGGTCCAGTCGGACCATGTGAGCTGCCCCTTCCCATTTCCTCCAATCTAAAAAAAATATATATATATATTTTTTACGTTTCATGCTGGGCTCTGACGCCCCCCCCAGGATGCAGCCACGCCCCCCTGGGGTGCGCATCCCACAGTTTGAAGACCTCTGTTCTAGGGGCTGATTTATGGAATTTGTGTGCTGAAAAACGGGGATTTGTGCGCCATTCTGTCTGCAAATCCCTGTTTAACAAATGGGGATTTGTGGGCAGAATGGTGCACAAATCCCCGTTTCTTGGCACACAAATTCCATGAATCAACCCCACAGTGTGTTTTAGTAACAGCAAGAATATTATGGTAGTATTGTACTTATTTTTTTTGTTTGGAATGAGCAGGTTTCTTCTGAGTTGTTTGTACTTCAGATGCTGCTGCTTTTCAGGAGAGTGGTATTCACTGCAATTGTAAAAGAAAGACGTTAGTAATTTTGTGTATTTATAGCACTGATGTTAATTTAGATGTTGATTTTTATGTTTTTGTAGTAGTATTGTTGTTTGATAACTGAACATAGTGTGTGCATGCAGTTTCCTTTGACTATGTGCAGCCTTTATATTTTACTTACAATATGCTAGTTCAACATGCTTTGCAAATGAGTAGATTACTATCAGGCCGATTCATGGAACAAACGTGCGCCGAACATCTTGGCGCAAGCATGAAAAAACAGGCGCATGCGCATGCGTGCGATTCATGGAAGTCCCTGCGCGTGTTTCCCTCAGGATGTGCGCCAAACCCGTGCGTGGCACTCACGGGCGCACACATCATTGCAACACCCCGAACGCTGTGCGCAAAGTGCACAGGGAAAGCGTACAACGTCCGCGCACAAACCAAAAAGGGGGCGGGTCACAGGGCATAACACGCGGAATGGGGAACAACGCGTGAAAAAGAAGGTGTAACTGGGGAAGTACTGCAGGGAAATACACGGAACGCCCACACGCACGCAAACAACTCGTAATCATGGATTTGAATATGGCCACCCGCGCACGGTAAAAGGCGCTCATAGGCGTCAACGCGTCTGCCACAAAAAGGCAGGTAGAAGCGTCCCCGCACACAGTATAAATGTGCGTGCAAACAACAAACACGTATATACAGCTATGATGAATGCCCCATTTGTTGCAGCACTGATCATGGGACACCGCAGGAGGAGGAGAATAGCCAGGGCCTGCATTTGTTTCCCCGGACCAGCCTTTTTGGGATGCCTGATGACCACGTCTATGGCAGGTATAGGTTTCCACCTCGTATCAACCTAGACCTTGTCAGGGAGTGGGAAGATGACCTTACATCCCCCACCCTGTGCTCCCAAGCATTGAGCACCTTGGAGAAGGTGCTCAATGTCCTGCATTTTTTGGCCACTAGGTCATTTCAGCGGACTACTGCCATAGTGGGGGTGTCTCACAGGCCACGCAGTCACGCTGCCTACACCAGGTGTTTGCAATCATCACTGCACACCCCTCAGTCCGCAGGCACATATACATGCCCACAACACCCGCAGAAAGGCAGGCCGTGGTTCAGGACTTTTACAGGGTGGCACACATCCCCAAAGTGCTTGGTGCCATAGATTGCACCCATGTGGCCCTACGTTCACCTAGGGCCACGGAGCACATCTATCGAAACCGCAATCACTGGCATTCCATCAACATGCAGGCTGTATGCGATGTTAAAGGAATCATCACCTCTGTCTATGCAAACTACCCTGGCTCCACCCATGACAGTTTCATATACAGAATGTCCGCCCTGAGCCGGGCCCTGGAAGCTGGGCAGCATGGCGACACATGGCTCCTAGGTGAGTACAAATGCCTGTGCACATGCATGCAAGTCACACACAGACAAATACCCAAACCCTAATAATCTCAGCTATTATCACCTCCACAGGGGACATTGCCTACCCTCTGAGCAACTACATGATGACGCCAATCCGGAACCCCACCACACCACCCCAGGTAAGATACAATGATGCCCATATTGTAACCGGGGCATAGTGGAACGCACATTTGGAGTACTCAAGTCACGCTTCCGCTCCCAGTAGTGTACAGGATCATTGTGGCAGCATGTGTCCTGCACAATGTTGCAACACTGCGGGAGGTACTGGTGGACATGGTGGTACCCCCACATCCCCAACCACAGTCACAGGCGCTGCCCATGGGAGGGGACAGGGCACGTGGCGAGGCAGCCCGGACCCAGCTTTTGGCCACATTCTTCACCTAAACTCCCACCCCTGCGGAGTGCACACAGTCCTGGCACATACCAGGTGACAATCGATGATGACAAAGAGACAGTCAACTGTCACAACCTTACCACCCTGAGAATGTTGCCACAGAAGTGCTACATTGTGTGCATCCCTAGCTACTTAACCAATCCTGTGTGACCAAAAGGAACACATGCAAGGTGTGTCTCACACACCCCTGCAAAACAGTCCATCACAATCCCTAGTATGTCACCAAACCCTCCCAAACCACATCACCTTTGTCTGCCACACCATGACATGGCATGCAATAGCAAAAGGCCAACACATGACCAATAATATACAAAGTGACATGTCATAAATGAAAACTGGCATGAGACAATGATGCCTGACATGGAATCAGATGAAATGACTGACCAACAACCTCCCACACATACAAAGTCAGCCACAAATGCTTTCCAACAGTCGTAGCATGAACACAACACTGAATGCCCGTTCACATGCACATTGTGCATGGCAAAATCCTGACTCCCGAACCCGTGTGCTGTGTTTGTCTCCTGCAACACACTACTCAGCACACAGTACTTTGAGCAGCCATTGTGCTGCAGATACACCTTGAGCATCACATGAAAAAGACTAATGAAATCTACAACCAAATGACGCATGTACAGGGTACCCAAATGGTAATAGATCATGTGCTCCATGGACACCGCGGGCCTGAGAATGCAATCTGTGTGCACCTGTGGCCATGGAAGGGTGGATGTACGTGTGGTGGATCATTGTGCAACTGTGTGTGTCATTAGGGACATGCACTCAATATATGCATGTGAAATCAAGTGACCCTCAATGTCCTGTACACATCACATGTGAACATTGGCCATGTGAACACCCCAGCATGTCAAACCACACCAATCCCCTGATGCCTGAAACATAAAGACAACACTGGAACAGTCATTGAGCAGCACAACACATCATGTACATAGTACCCCACAATTACAATGTCAGAGTGCCCAAAACACTGTAGGCCAAGCCAACTGTCCAACAACAAAAGGCCCTCCCTTACACATCACTGTGACCTTCTGAACAACTGTCACTGGGATATGTAGCCTTCTCCCATCAAGTCTACCTGGCTACAGGATCACCCTACCCCTTGGTCTCCATGTTCCAGCTTGCGTGTAAATAGGGTCCAGCCCCCTCAGAGGCCACCTTGACTGGTAAAAATGCCAAATCGCAGAGAACTCCAAGTAGGCAAACCTACAAACCAGGGAAAAAGGCTGTAGGCACCAAAAAACCTTGGAAGAGTCTCCAGTAGATGACTTGAAGTAGCAGGAAATGTCAAAGCACATGTACAAGCACAATGATAGAACAACCAAGGTAGCACAGTTGAACAATGGCCCAACAGGATGGGTACCATTTACGCTACATAACATACAATGATGATGCAACAACTGATGGATATTGTACAGCTCCAGTGTCCAGGTGCAGGAGTGGCACGAACCAACCACCCCCTCCGTGGTCTAGGTGCCTGCAAGATCAAACTAACACAGGCCTCTGAGACCCCGGCAGGGAAGGAGGGTCAGGGATATGTTGCATGGACAGGCATTGGTATTCAGGATAACCGGAAAGAGGGGCAGGAGAGTGGATGTGGATTTGCAAGGGAAAGTAGGCAAAATACAACTATTCACAAAAACACATACTCAATTAGAGTAAACATGTTCATCATGCACATTGTACCAAATTAGTCAAATGCAAGCCAAAGAGAGACTTATCTCTGGGGTGAGTGCTGGCTTCCTGCCTGCGCACTCTCAGGTCCAGTAACAGGAACACTTCAATGCTGCAAAGAGAGCGTGAGTTACTAATCTGAATGTGTGTTTACAACACACAACCCCATCCATGCCCCAAAATAAGTGACTTCTCCACAAACAAACACCCCTGTCTGCTGCTATGTACCCATATGTTAGCTTGGCCCACCGATGGTACATACACTGTCAATGCAGTAAGGCCGGCGCATGTAGCCGCACGGGAAATGGAAGACCAATGGTTCAAGAATCACACATGATACAATGGTCCCTGGGTGAGCTGTTAGACACATATAGCAAGGTATAACTTCAGTACAAGTTGTGTTCTGGCTGCTGCAGATTTGAATAGGTAGTGCACATGGCAATTTGTACATGCAAATGACATGCACTCACCACAAGTCTGAGCCTCGCTGGTTGTCCCTGTGTGCTGTATCAGTTTCTGGCTAGGAATGCTACTACCCTAATTACTCTGCTTCAATGGAGCAGGGGGTACTCGAGGATATGTTTGATGGCCCCTGCGTGTGCCCCTGACAACATGTAAAGCCACTTGGCATTTGCCCCTCAACACATGTCAGCTGTACTGTGCGCTTCTCCAACAATGCCTGGCAAAGCTCCCCAGCACAGGTGCTACTTAGCATCAATGTGCAAGTGGCCTGGTGGAAGGTACTCTGTGGTGGGGGCCCTTGTGTTGCTCACCTTGCCAGGAGATCCTGGAAACAAGTCTGCTTCTGTTGGACATCTGAGCACAAGCCCTGTGCTTCTGTTTGTGCACACATCCACATGTCTGCACCACTGAACGTGGCCAGTAATCTGGATTAGTCGTCCCTGTGTCTGCTGGCAAAGGTAGTCTGGAGGCTCATTTTCCTGCAGAAAGGGCATTAAATAAATCAATAAGGCTGGAAAGTTCCATGTGTGTGTGTTTATATGTTGGTTGTCACTGGGCCAGGTTACAGACCTACATCCAAACTCCTCCCAACATCAGTGTCACTTTGACAGGCCAAGGGTGCAGGCTGCTGTCTACAGCATGAAGTGCATCAAGCACATATACAGTCAAGAAAATAACATACATCACAATCCACAACAATTAATGGAGACATCAATCACATACTCACCCAAATTGATTACAGACATGGGGTGGATAAAATGCAACCAATCCCCACTAGGGGTGTTAAAACAAGTAGTACATCAGCAGACAGCCCACAGTTATTAAGAAAGTCCAAAGCCCTTGTGTACAATTTTGTAACACCGAACCATCCTTGCGAGCCCATGGAAAAAGGGAAGCAAGAGTGGCCTATGTGAGTCAGGACCCCAAGCTGCAAATAAATGCACAAGACAAGCTTGAAGGGCCCAGCTGGAACAGGCAGTGGATGCTTTCAAAAGCCACAAAGCACCACAACGTCACATGAATGCACAATAGACAAACAATATTAAACTATATGAACTAATTAAACTAACAATGATCAACCTACATAACCTAATTAAAATAACTATCAAATAGTTAATATTAACTAACTAAACTAAAAGCAAAATCAAAAATGGCCACATACGACCCGGGGGGGAGGCAACCAGGAGGGGGGAGCTGCAGGGTGCACCTCAACACCCACATGCGATGATGTTGAGACAAAAAAAAAACCTCCATGGACTCAACGCCTGCACAGCGTGACCTGTGTGGGAGATATCTCGTTGTCCTAGTCTGCCTCATCCTGATAAGGAGGATGTGGGCCAGGAGCCTGCCCACGCCTAGGCGCAGCTGGCCCCTCGTCGGCAGCAAGTCTGCTGGATGGGTGAGCCTGGTTCTGTGCGGCAATGACATGCAGGTCTGCATGCAGAACCTCCCGTGATACACATGCTTCCTCTTGCAAGGTAACACGTGTAACACAGAGTTCTTCCTGCATGGTCTGGGGCAAGCACGTAGCTCAGCTGAGATGTTACGCTCAAGCTGCTCAAACCTCTCCTCTGACCGCACCCTCTGGAACATCAAGAGGGCACCCAGAGTAGATCTGAGGGACTCATATTCAGCCCTCAGGGCCTCCATGTGTGCCTCTGCGTGAGCAGTAATTGCTTGACGCAGAGACAACATTTCAGCCTGGCTTGCCCTGTCAGAGGCCGCCATGCCCAGCCTGAGCGAGCGGGTCGTGGACTGCGCCGCCTGCCACTAGATAAGCACCTGCCTGGCAGGGGAGGAGCACGGATTGGGCCACACGTTCCATGCTCACAGCGATGTTATCAAGTGCTGCCACCTGACATTCTGAATTGGCAGTCGTGTCTTGCTCCCACTCAGTATACCTCGGTGGCGCGCGGCCACCGCGTTGCTGGGCTTAATACCTGCGGGACCCAAGGACCGGGCGTCCTTGTTGGGTTGGAACTGCCCACGGCTGCACGACTACATGCCCCTGTCTACGTGATGCCCCAGGCACATCAGCGACTGGTGTGGAGGGTGACCCTGCATCCCGATCCACCACAGGAGGAGGTCCCACCACTGTCTGGCCCCTCAGTACAGGTGTCGCAGACAGAGGAGTGTCCACATCAGAATCACTCATCCCTGACGTATTGCCTGATGCACATCCAATGGGACATGGTCGTCAGAGTGGTCATCTGGGCCGGACTCATTGACAGCCAAAGACAAGATGGTCTGTAGCACACGTGGGTTCTTGTGGTCTACCACCCCACAACCCCCACTTGTGCTGGGTTGCAGTTATGATAACAACCCTGTGCCTGGCATGACAAAACAATCCTCTGGCTCCATTGTGTCATCATCTGAAAACAGGAGAGAAAAAAACATTAGTACACATGTTAGAAGCACATAACACACTCACACATGGACATCACACAGACAGCCAACCCATGAAGCAGACATGTCACACACAATTTGACATTGCATCAGTGAGTATGCATGTAGAACGGTGTTACATGGCTCAGAAGTGGGTTGATGCAGTGCAGAACATGTGTACGTTACTCACTATCGACATGAAGAAGTACTTCATGATGTGTATCAAAAAACGTGAAGGCAGTGCATGGGCAAGTTCACGCATCATGTGCTACAAGCAAACCCCCCCAGTGAAAATGCAGGGATGCCTTGCATGGTAGCAAAAGGGTGACCAGAGACCTGTGTATTGGCAGACAGTGTTGACTAGCATCAATGTCATCAACTGAGTCAACTGACAACACAGCAGATAATGATGAGACAGTAAGCAGGACACATGACGAACACTCAGTAGTACAACCATGTGTGCAAAACCCACTACACCAATTGGACAGAGTCAGTGGGCTGAAACTGGGGGAGGAGTGTGCCGCACACAGACTGTGACAGCCTAAACATGTGTGTAATGTAGGACTGGGCCAGAGTGGGCATGGAATGGCTGAAGATATGCCATGAAATGTTGCTCATCAAAGACACGTACTACAATGATCATCCAGTCAAGGACACATAAGGGCATGCATGGAATGCACATGGAGCATGAATGGACACTCATATCCCTGCAGAGCATCTGCCATCTGCACAGTCCAAGAGACACACCCTGCATGAAGGGCAGAGGATGTTCCCCAATGCATGTGTCTGGCAGGTTGGCTGGTGGAAGTCAGCATGTACACAGAAGGCTTGAACAGGCCAATGCAGTACGCCAAAATGATGCACACCACTGCAATGGTGTAATTGGGGTGCAGGGAGGGTGGAGGGGCAAGGGGGCATGCCTACGTGGAGTTCCCGCATGCAGGCAGAGGACACATGCACGTCAGTCATTCAAAGACATAGACCCAGTGCGCAGAGGAAAGACACCCCTAGCTACATGAAGAAGTGCCAGTGAGCTGGAACATGAACCGGAGGGGCATCTGGGTGACTAGCATGTGATTAGGGTGCAAGTGTGGTGATGAGGACAGTCCCCGTCTGCTCTACATGTCCGCCATCCTGCACCGCATGCACGCATCAGTGAAGCATTGCATGATGCAACAACACTCACTGGACGGGGCATCAAAGTCCTGCATCTCTCCCACTCCTTTGACCAATTCTTCTGGTATGAACTCCGCAACAAGTGCCTCGTGTGGAGTGAGGTAATCCTCCTCAGGTGGTGGACCACCGCCAGTCACAAGAGTCATATTGTAATTTGAGGAACACTTGGCCTTAGCGCTGAATTTGAGGTCATTCCAACGTTTCTTGCACTCGGCAGCTGTGCGCACCTCAAGGCCGAATGCACTCACATTATCCTCAA
Source organism: Ambystoma mexicanum (assembly GCF_040938575.1). Classification (NCBI taxonomy): domain Eukaryota; kingdom Metazoa; phylum Chordata; class Amphibia; order Caudata; family Ambystomatidae; genus Ambystoma; species Ambystoma mexicanum. The sequence goes on from NC_090924.1 coordinate 1,196,193,373, forward strand.
CATGCTTCCAGTGGGTATTCTGACGGGCTGCCGTAGTTTTACAATTCAGCCCAACTAGCATGTCACGGCTGTGGGCCCGCACATAGTCCACAAGGCAGTCCAGTTCCTGCACACAGAAAGGCTTCTTCCTTGATGTGCAGGAGGCCATGGCTGTGTCTGGGGTCCCAGCCTGTGCTGCAGATGCAACCTTCCTCCTCTTGGATAGTGGCGCCGACCCTGGCTGGCGAATGCCACCCTGATCAGTATGGCCAGTGGCACCGGAGAATTGAACCAAGGGAGTGGCAGGTGGAAGGATGACCGAAGGCCTGACTTGCGTCAAAGGCTGCTGGGTACCCTGGAATGGACCCTGCGCAGCAACATCCGCTGTGCCAGGGTCATTCACCGTGACTGTCCTGGTTGGTAAACTCACAACCGGGATGTTGTTGGCTGCATCTGCCCCTGTACTTGCCAACACAAAGCTGGTCGGGGCAGCAGATGACTGCCCCCAGGGACACGTGTCTCGGTCGGGGTAGCCCTGCGTGCACCTACGGTCTTCCTCCTGACCTGCTGGAAATCCTCCATGGACTCTTCAAGTGCCAACGCAGCCTGCACTGGCAGACCCTGAGCCTGGGTGGTGGTGTCCACAGCTGCACCTGCAGCTACCACTACCCTTGGGCCTGTGGCAGTCGATGAAACGGACTGCCGGGACACATGGGAACCAGTGCCAGATGCAAGAACTGCATCTCCTGGAGCTGCAGGGGGTGGTGCATGACTGCACCAACATGTGGCACAACTTCGTCCCGAGCTTGCGCACCCCTGCCTCTTCCCCCTCTGCAGCCACCCTGGACACCCTGGAGTCCCCCTACTCCCTGGTCACCCCAGCCACGTCCCTGACCACGCCCGCCATGAGGAGTATGCCCAGATGAGGCGCCCCTCACCTTTGGTGGTGAACACGACAATTGTCCTGGGCAATTGGGGTGAAGTGGGTGGGATACAAGATGTTATAAGCACCCCTGCACCTGCAAGGCTGTATGTGACCCAGTGATGAAGTGATGGGTCATGTAATGCTCAGGCACCCCAAAACTGCAGTAAAACCGTGCACGCACCCCAGTAGCCCACGTGTGTGGAATTAACCTCCTGCAGTACGCGGTGCTACCCAGGGACACTAAAAACACGTATGCGTTGGACACACAGGCTACTATGACCTCGAAAAGAAGTATGCGATACACTGGGGCACCCGCAGTGGGAAAAATAGCATGCGCAACTCACCGTCAGACTAGCGTGATAATGAAAAAAACGCATAGCCAATACCCCCGCCAAAAGAAGAGATATGTCCTTGATCTGCTGTGAAGTAGTGAGGGTGCATGAAACAACACGAAGTAGCAACACACACGTCGGTCTCCACAAAAGGCATGTACAGCAAACTGCTGGGAGCCGCTCACCTTCAACCGGAGCTGAGGTGAAACGCCCACGCATGCCACGTCACTTACGCGCATAGGTCTTTTCCTCGGATTTCACGTGCCAAATCACTCCGTATCAAGCTGGCCACGCGACAACACACGGGAGACCATGCTCCTGTCCAAAAGGCCATTTCCTGCCCCCCAGATCCCCGAGCACGCTTCCACCTGCCATCTGCTGCTGCCTGCCTGCCTGCTGCCCATGTGCCCTGCTATTTGGTGCCTGCACGAAAGCCATCTGCAGGGGTCCAGTTGCTGTGTACACCCCTGTTGGAACAGAAGACTCCCGACTGGGATACCATTGCTCCAAAGCCCAGCCCCAGGACCAAGTTGCTCAACCACACCTGCCTCAGGGGTCACCATGTCAGGGCAAACACCATCCGAGACCACTGGCGACCCCCAGCCAGAGAGGCTGAGGGCCACCAGCTTCAGCAACATGGAAGTTGGTGTCCTGGTGGAGAAAGTTCAGGGGCATTATGATGCCCTCTTCACACCATCGCTCGCTAACAAGGAAGGACTGGAGAGGATCTGGGAGGACGTATTGGTTGCCATCAATGCGGAGGGGGTGGCAACACGCGACATCAAGCACGTCCGTAAACGCTGGGAGGACTTCAGGTCCAGGACCCTCAGCAAGGCCCGGCACCTCATGAAGGCAGAGCATGCAGATGGGTGCCGGGTCAGCCTGAGCAACATCCAGATAAGGGTCCTGGAATGCATTAGCCCAGCGCTCCACGCCCAGGTCCTTGACAGGCAGACCCATCTGGAGTTGAGCGGTAAGTGACCATGCATTGCTGTGTGAAACAGGGCATGTTGCAGTGTGCTGGTAGTCAGCTGCTTGCATGTGTGTGTAACATGGGCCATGTATGGATGTGTGTGTGCAGGGACATCATGGTGCTGCATGTGATACCAGTCATGCAGGAACCACATGGATGGTGCATGTGTTCCAATGCAACATGGTGAACTGCATGCAGAATGCACACATGAATGCATCCCTGTCTCTGTTCTTGGACATGGATGGGGGTGGGAGATGGGTGCTGCTCTCATGTACATGTATGGTGTACATGTCTGTGTGTCTGAGAAGCGTGTGCGTGACTTTGAAACACCATGGATGCATGACACATGTCCGTGACGATGTGTTGATTCACTTATGCAGTCTAGTCACCCTTGTATCCACTGTGTCTGTGGTGTACGAGCCCTGATGCATGACCCTCCGGTGATGTGTGTGCATGGGATCAGTATGAGCCATGATTCATGTGAGTTTGAAGCCAAACCTTTATGTCAATAGAGGCCCTTGTACATGGATGCTGATGTTTATTGCATGCACCGTGCCTGTTTCTGCATGTGTTTTGCCTGCATTGACCCATGTGTTGTGGAGGGACAGGATGGAAGTGACGTTTGACAGTGCCACTCATGTGTTATTCCTTCCTGTCTAGGGGACTATTGTACAGTACCCTGATGCATGTGTTCTATGTCTCCCTCTATGCAGCGTCGAGTGAAGAAGAGGGCGGAGACGGCGCTGTGGAGCAAAGCGACGGGGATGCCTCCACCAGGGAGCGAGGGGACTGGTGCCGCGTCTGCCACTACGGCTGTAGTGGAAGGGTCGGGTGAGCCCCCACAGGGGCTTGCAATGGCGGAAGACGGTGCAGAGACATCCAGCTTGGTGGTCTCAACAGAGGAGGAGGAGCCCGCTACTGATCCAAACATGGGGCCTGGTGGGGTCGTACCATCTGGCTCTCCACTACCTGTGGACGAGGAGTCCCATGACCGTATGGGCTCGGTCCTGATTGGTGTCACGTTGCGCACGCCTGTCATTCGTGATGATGTGCGTGCTTCCTGGGGGGACCACGCACGCCATCACTAAGAGCTGTGTGGTAACGTGGCACAGTTGGGAGGGCCCATGGTCGGAGGGTTCCTACATGTGTCGCGCACTCTGGCGGACCTCTCCTCCTCTGTGGAGACAATGCACCAGTCGTTCTCCCTGCCGTCTTCCGGCCCAGATTCCACCAGGGCCCCATGTGGATCTGGCCTGACCAACATAGCCAGCTTGGTGGAGATCTCATCCCTGCCACAGTCAGGAGTCGGAGGTCCAGCAGGGGTAGACACCCCACCAACTGGAGACCAGCAGATGGAGGATGTGCTATCATCATCGGAAAGGACACATGGACAGCAGCAGCAGCAGGCTCAAGGTGGGAGCAATGATGGCTCGGGGCCATCAACATCAGAGGGGCAGGCATCGGCCAGAGGGCAGGAGGACCCTGGAATGGGAGTGTCTTCCGTGTGGCTGCCGTTGGGCCAGCGGATAGATGCGGAGCGGCGGCGGGCGGAAGAGGCGCGGCTCACCCTGGTCAGGGCGGAGTTCTCCATGCGCCGGGCGTTGAGGCGGGCTGAGTGCCTCGAGGCAACTCGCAGGGAGTTGAACAGGCCATGACTACATCCCTGCGAGACCTCGGGGCCGGGGCAGAGGCCCACCTCCGGGACATCGACATGGAGTTCGATGATGCCCTGGCCCGGACATCACAGTGTGAGCCGTAGGACTTGCCCGCCGCCATTGTATATAGTTAGTTAGTGTTAGGTTTCCTTTCTGTTTTTATTTGTTTTGGGACGCTTGGACAATGCCCCACATTTTTGTATATAGTTCTTCATTAGGTAGGGTTTTTTTGATAGGTTTCATTTCATTCGTTGGGCTCTTGGACACTGGAATCAATCTTTGTACATGGTTGAACTGTGTATTTATGACAAAAAATGGATTTTAAATCACCATAGATCAATGGATTATTTGGATTGCTTTGGTGGACGGAGAGTTTGGACTAACTATCTTTTCGATTACTTTGGATTGAGACTTCATTTATATTTTTCATTTTTGGACATGTATTTCTTTTCTTGTTTAAATTATTTTTCATGTTTTCATTCCATTTACTTCATTTTGTGCAAAATACATTTTGATTAATTACTTCCATGTGCAGTATTTGCTAATTGGTTTACTGCATGTCACAATGTGGGTTTACACAATCACTGGCACCCAGTGTGTGTGTGTGACGGACATGTGTTGATGTACATAGTTGACTTTTGGTTTGTGTCATGCAATAGGCCTTTCAGTGTGGGGTGGATGGGAAACTTGATTGGGTCTCAAGACTGGGGTGGCATGCAGTGGTATTTTGTTGGACATGAGGCCAATGAATGTGCATCTTTATGACATGTTGGGGGGACATGAGTCGCGGCCTGCTGGCAGGTGCCCGTCAATGCTGGAAGGGTGGGGGTACTGGGGGACAAGAGTCGGGGCCTGCTGGCAGGTGCCCGTCAATGCTGGATGGGTGGGAGTGCTGGGGGACATGAGTCGGGGCCTGCTGGCAGGTGCCCATCAATGCTGGATGGGTGGGGGTGCTAGGGAGCACAAGTCGGGTCTGCTGGCAGGTGCCCGTCAATGCTGTTTTGGTGGGGGTGCTGGGGGATATGAGTCGGGGCCTGCTGGCAGGTGCCCGTCAATGCTGGATGGGTGAGGGTGCTGGGGGACATGAGTCGGGGCCTGCTGGCACTTGCCCGTCATTGCTGGATGGGTGGGGGTGCAAGGGGACATGAGTCGGGGCCTGCTGGCAGGTGCCCGTCAATGCTGGATGGGTGGGGGTGCTGGGGGACATGAGTTGGGGCCTGATGGCACTTGCCCGTCAATGCTGGATGGGTGGGGGTGCTGGGGGACATGAGTCGGGACCTGCTTGCAGGTGCCCATCAATGCTGGATGGGTGGGGGTGCTGGGGAACATGAGTTGGGGACTGCTGGCAGGTGCCCGTCAATGCTGGATGGGTGGGGTGCTGGGGGACATGAGTTGGGGCCTGCTGGCAGGTGCCCATCAATGCTGGATGGGTGGGGGTGCTGGAGAACATGAGTCGGGGCCTGCTGGCAGGTGCCCATCATTGCTGGATGGGTGGAGGTGGTGGGGAACATGAGTTGGTGCTCACTAGTGCATGGTGACATGTGGGCTGGCTGGGGTACATGCCCAGGGTGGATGGGCTGCCTACGGGACATGTCCATGGGTGCAGAGTAGTCCCCTGTGGTGTGGGCTGCCTGCAGGTGCTGAGGAGAGGGTAGAGGGCACACCTAGGAGGACCCACTCTGCCAATTCACGTGCGAAACTCCCGCGCACCCCTCAGAATAGTCGTACCCCGCTCTGCAAGCGGAATCGCGTGTGAGACTCCCCGCGCACCACCCAAATACACATAGCCCGCTTGCACAGGGCCTATCGCATGTGAAACTTCCTGCGCACCCCCGAAATACACATACCCCGCTCACACAGGGCCTATCGCATGTGATTCTCCACGCGCACCCCTCAGAATACACGTACCCCGCTCCCCAAGGCCCATCGCCTGTGATTCTCCACGCGCACCCCACAGAATACACGTACCCCGCTCCCCAAGGCCTATCGCATGTAATTCTCCATGCACAACCCCAAAATACACATACCTCGCTCGCACAAGGCTTTTTGTGTGTGATTATCCATGCGCACCCCTCAGAATACACGTACCCAGCTCCCCAAGGCCTATCGCGTGTGATTCTCCATGCGCACCCCTCAGAATACACATACCCCGCTCCCCAAGGCCTATCGCGTGTGATTCTCCACATGCACCCCCAAAATACATGTACCCCGCTCGCACAAGGCCTTTCGCGTGTGATTCTCCACGCGCACCCCTCAGAATACACGTATACCGCTCCCCAAGGCCTATCGCGTGTGATTCTCCATGCGCACCCCTCAGAATACACATACCCGCTCCCCAAGGCCTATCGCGTGTGATTCTCCATGCGCACCCCCGAAATACACATACCCCGCTTGCACAAGGCCTTTCATGTGTGATTCTCCCCGCGCACCCCTCAGAATACACGTATACCGCTCCCCAAGGCCTATCGTGTGTGATTCTCCATGCGCACCCCTGAAATACACATACCCCGCTCGCACAGGGCCTATGACGTGTGAAACTTCCCGTGCACCCCAGTAATACACGTACCCCGCTCGCACAGGGCCTATCGCGTGTGATTCTCTACACGCACCCCTCAGAATACACGTACCCCACTCCCCGAGGCCTATTGCGTGTTTCTCCACGCGCACCCCTCAGAATACACGTACCCCACTCCCCAAGGCGTACCGCGTGTGATTCACCACGCGCACCCCCAAAATACACATACCCTGTTCGCACAAGGCCTTTCGCGTGTGATTCTCCACGTGCACCCCTCAGAATACAAGTACCCCACTTCCCAAGGCCTATCGTGTGTGATTCTCCACGCACACCCCCGAAATACACGTACCCCGCTCGCACAGGGCCTATCGCACGTGAAACTTCACGCGCACCCCAGAAATACACATACCCCGCTCGCACAAGGCCATTTGCGTGTGATTCTCCCTGTGCACCTCTCAGAATACACGTACCTCGCTCCCCAAGGCCTATCGCATGTGATTCTCCACCCGCACCCCCTAAATACACATTCCCTGCCTGCACAGGGACTACGCATGTGATTCTCTGCAAACACCTCCCAAATACAGATACCCCGTCCGCACAAGTCCTATCGTATGTGATTCTCCACGCGCACCCCTAAAATACATGTACCCGGCTCGCACAAGCCCTGTCGTGTGTGATAATTCCAGCGCACCCCAGAAATACACGTTCCCCGCTCGCGTGATTGCAATGTAGCGGACCTGTAAACTGGTCCAGGGTTAGCGCGGTCCTTTGCGCTGTATTGGGGATTTCAATGGTATTTCCTTGCACAAGGGGCATTCTTGGGGGCGTAACTGGCACTGCGGGATGTTCTCTGTGCCAGCGCTCATTATTGCTTGGGAATTCCATGAATACACGGTGCGCCAGAATGCTGTTTAGCGCACACGGCTGGCACACGCTGGAGCACGATCCCTCTCTACGCTGCTCGCGTGCACTGCCTCTGCGCTGAAATCTATGAATTACCCCGTATGTGTATGAAACTCACTTGGTTTCTTAAGACTGTGTTATTGGATGTTAGGAGATAGAAGAAATAATGAAATACTTATTTTGCATTTTCTATAAGGTAAATGGCAGAAACTGTATAGAAAAGCATAGACTGTATGCATTTGTGTAGGTGTGGGTAATAAAGCAGAAGGTTGTTATGTAGAGGCAGTGGTGTTATTTCAGCTGGGAGTTTTTCAATGATAGTGTCTATCTGTGTGAGTGTATAAAGGTGCATGAACTTATCCTGGCTGTGTGTAATTTTATAATACACTACTAAGTGTTTTTCTACAATTATACTGTTATTTCTCCAATCTTTTAATGTTATAATTTTTTAGATGTGTGTGTAAAAAAAGAATTTAGATAGCAGACAGGGTTGGAAGTGACAGTTGATTATAGCAGATGGGAAAAATAATAGTAAGTTCATTTTATAGGTGATACAGGTTAAGTGGCAGTTACTCTGTTTATATGCATTTATAAGAGTTGTACATGTACTCTGCATAAAATATGCATACCCGTAGTTTGTATTCATGCATGTGGATATGCATGCATCTGCAAGTAGAAATCTTGGAGACTTGTACGGTAGTTTTTGTAGTAGGTGCTTTCCAATGATATGAGACTTGCACTCAGAGTGATCAACAGTACATTTGAAGTGCTGAACTCTGATGATGGAATTAAATGTAGAGGTCTTGAATGTGATTGGTAGATGGTTGTGTGACTGCTTAGCTGTATCCAATGAGGGAATGGGACAGAGAGTGAAGTGGAATGGATAGAAGGGCTGTCTAAGAGTTAAGTGCTCCGCGGACACCGCGGCTGTCCGCGGACAGTGAATGCCACGTCTGGGGTTTTTCCAGCAAATCCAGCATGGAAAGGGGACTGTAGGGATTAGCCAATCAGGTGTTGAGGTTGTGGATTTGTGTTGAAAGAGGCTGTTTGTAGTGAAGATAGCAGAGTTGGAGAAAGTCAAGGTGTTGGTGGTTGGAGATATGTTTGTGCATGGTTTACAGCAGTATGCTCAATGTAGGCATGTGGCAAACAATTTTGATGTTAAAGGAGTGTAGGTGGTGTGGAGCACTGTGCCTGATTGCAATGAACAGGGAATTGTACAAGCTCACGAAGATATGGGCAGGATGAACAGTCCTCATGTGGCAGTTTTGCACTGTGGTGCTTTGCATTCGGGCTATGTCAGTGCCCCTACTTTGTTGGCAGATTTGGAAAACACATGGTTCAAGCAGTAATGAACATCCTTCCACATGCCAAATTTATTTTTTCTGGATTAGTACCTAGGGCAATATGGGACAATATTTATGTTTTTTGTCCTCAGCTAAACATTGCTAGGTGTGCAATCAACCGAGGCACATGTCCTTTCATGGTTAGAGCTGGTATGTTCTTCTGTAATAATGAGAATATTGATTCCAGTAATGCTGTTTATTTTAAGGAAGATGGCATTTCTTTATCTTTCATGGGAAATGCCATGCTGTTTTGGAGTGTAAGGGTTGCTTTGGAGAAGGTTATGTGAAGATTTTAGGAGTAAAGTAAGAAAGAAAAAATACAAAATAAAAGGTGTCTGTCAAGCATCTGCAAAAAAAACCAAAAAAATGGCTCTTTTCAGAGCCAACCTCAAAGGGGAAATGGGGCACACTAATTTAAATTCATCACGCTCAGATTTCTCAATATGTCAGCGGACATGGCGGTAGTCCGCAGACACCGCATATTACATACAGGGATTTTGGGGTGGAGAGGCATGCAAATCAGAAAGAGTAGAGCAAGGGATTGGTCAATAAAGTTTACTGGGTGTATTGTGTAAGGAGAGTGTTTGTCAGAAAGTATTTTTCCTGAGAGAAGAACAGATAGCTATGGCTGTGTGTTTTAGAAAACAGATTATTTGGATTTTGGGAGACTCATTGATACATTTGTTGGAGGTGCATGATATGACATGATATGATATGATATGATCGGTTATGATTGTTTATTTATATAGCGACTATAAACAATGTGTTTCAAAGCGCTTCAAGGCAAGGGAGGGAACAAGGGAAAATACAGCCACATTCTTATAGGCCATGAACAGTAAGGATGTGAAATTAACTATCGTACTCGGCCTGCAACAGCTAAGACATAGATAAGGAAGAGAGGGGGAGAGTGGGAAGGAAATGGAAACAGACAGGCGACTACCATACTAGGCCTGACAACATTTCTGGTAGAGCCAGAGAAAAGCAAAAGGTGAGGGAGAGGGGTACAGAAAGGGAGGGGAGGAACAAAACAAGCGACTATCATACTAGGCCTGGCGACATTTCAGATAGTGCTGGAAGGGTGGTGGGGAGGAAAAAAACAGTAATGGGAGGGTGGAGGAAACAGATGAGGTTGCTATCATATTAGGTCCAGGGACAATTCTGATAGAGTAAGTGCATAGAAGAAAGTAAGGGGAGGAGGAAGGGAAAGGAGGAGAGAAAAGAGAGTAAGCAGTCAAAAAGAGTGGAGAAGCAAAAGTGTGAATACAATTGCAGAAGTCAGTAGTAACACATAATGTTGCAAGCCAGGATACAAGATGAAGATGGGAACAGCATGATTTAGGGCCACCATGAGTACAAGATGCAAAGGAAGTCCAGCATGAGAGCTGAGAAAGAGTGGTGCACCCTGAATGAATGAAGTCCATAAAAGTCAAATCCAGAATTGGCCACAACACAGTGATGGTGAAGGAAGGCACCAGGTGGGCAGGGCTTGCTAAGTGGTGAAAACGAGCAGCAGGCAGGAAGGTACCAGGTGGGCGGGGCTTAGGCCAGGTGACCTAGATCCACTTGCACCTGCTCCGCATCTGCAAAGGAAAAGAAGCTGGAGGACTCCTTAAGTAGGGAAACAGAGCGGCAGGCAGGAAGGCACCAGGTGGGCGTGGCTTGCTAAGTGGTGAAAAAGAGCAGCAAACAGGAAGGCACCAGTTGGGCGGGGCTTGCTAAGTGGTGAAAAAGAGCGGCAGGCAGGAAGGCACCAGGTGGGTGGGGCTTAGGCCTGGCCTGGATCTAGGTACCTGATGACCTAGATCCACTTGCACCTGCTCCCCATCTGCCATGCAGAACGCTGTGGAGTAGCTGCCGATCTTGGATTCCCTCATGTGGAAGTGCACTGGCATGGAGTGCATGGAATGAAGTGGCTTGACTTTGTACCTCTCTGTGCTACTTTGGAGTCACAGCATCATCCAGACATAATTATAATTCATTGTGGAGGGAACAGTTTAGGACATGTGTCTGGAATTTCTTTGCCATTTGCAATTAAAGAAGGACTTGGGAAGGTCATGGACATGTTTCCAAATTCCTAAGTAATTTTTTCTCGTATTGCGCAGGGACAAATGTGGCTGCGTTCTTCTTCATTTGGTCCACAAATGGAGAAAGCGAGGCGCAATGTCAATAAGGCTGTTTGTGCCTTTTTAAGAGATGTTGGCATGTCTTCTTTTCACAATGAAAATATTATGTTTCGTAGCACATATATTTTTCGCAGAAATGGAGTCCATCTTACTTATGGTGGCAATCAGATTTTTCTGAGAAATGTACAAAATGCATTGCAACCTTTTTTGGAATTACAACAATCCATTTTGCAGTAGGAGTTGACCATTTAAGTTTTTCAAACCCAAAAAAACACCACCAAAAGGCTCTTTTCAGAGCCACCACATTCCTCCCATAGAAAAGTGCAATGGTTATGATAGGGCAGCACCCCCCAAAAATAAATGTCTGCGAACTGTCTGCGGACTTCTAAAAAATGCACAGGGCCCTGCACTATTTATTTGTCACTTCTGTTTTTAAACTATGATAGGCGGCTCTGAAAAGAGTCTTTTTTTGTTTTTCTTGTTTTTTATTTGATTTGGTTTTTTAAACATGACACACAAGGAAAGGAGGGGAAAGGAGGGGAAGGAAGGGACACCAACCACAGGGATAAGAAAGGGCAAGTGGGGAGAGGAAGATGTAGGGTGGGCCTTATTCAGGTAGTGGGCAGACCTTCTCGTGCTCCTTGACCACAGTCTCGAAAGCACTCCGAAGATTCTCCCCCCTGCAGAGTACTGCGTCGCAGTACATACACAATATTGTGACCCTCGAAAGGTAAGGGTCAACAGCATCATGAATGGCCTGTGAGGCAGCTGGAGGGATAAGCTGTCCCACAGGAGTGTCTCTTGTGGTGGCATGAGCAGAAACGGAGGATGTTGTAGAGGAACTCAACCTACTACGTTTATCACAAGATATTCTCACTCTCGTACCCATAGTGTGTGTTGCTCATCTTCTTCATTCTCTTTCTCTTGGTGACAAGGAGAATTTGAAGACCTGAAACTAGTCGAGAAATATAAGTAAACCTCACTGTGAGATTCCAAAGGGGAGCAATGACTACTACAAGACTGATCAGCCCACATGCAGTGTCGGGGGGGAAATTCTGCCGGGGTCGGCCGGGCCGTCCGCAGACCTCCGGGCAGGGAGGCCCCAACTCCTCCCATATATCCCAAAAGAGATAGAGTATGAGACACACGCAAGAAGCAAGGTGACTCTGCTGTTTATTAGACAAAAACGGCAGGGATGGGTCAAGGATCGTACGCGTCCGTCCTGACACACACACAATCGTGGGGCTCGCAGGCCCTTTTTACCTTAGTATGACGCGCTACTTGCGTCACCTTGGAAAGTTAGCAAAAAACCTATCGCCACTCTTAATTGGTTGCTCGAGTGGTAGGGTTAGTATAGCATACGTATAGAGAACAATGTTAGTGGTCAAGGGTTAGTCAGGTGATATATCTGGGTTGTCCCTACAATTAGATACATGAGAATTGTTACATGAAGACCCCTGATGATTGGTTGATGTTAATGGCGTCAGTGATGAGAGCCCCATGTTCTGATTGGTGCGCCTGCGAGCTTCCCAGTCTGGGAACATCGCTGTTCCCAGCTCTCAGTGTACCTGTCATTTGCAACAATGTTTCACTATGAGTACGTGCAGACAATGTGAGGACTTATTCATAAGCTGGAAGGCCGACTACTCCCACTGTCGTAGATGTCCATTGAGCCTTTTAATTGTATCTGCCTTGTGTCTTGTAACGAGGGATCCAGACGCCTTTTCTGGCCTTGGCATCCTGTCAGGTTTGGCTTGGTCACGTGAGGTGGGACCGTGTTTGAGGCAGAATTCTGCACAATTAATATTGTTTTTCCACTGTGTGCCTGGTTTAATTTGCAGGTGTGACTTTGACGTTGGTGTGCGGCGTGTGAGGTTGCAACATCGTGCCCTTGATGGTCTGCTTTCGGAATGTGGGTTTGCAACATTGCGACCTTGGCTGTTTGCTTTCGCCGGGCTCATTCTGCAGGATCAGCAACCTGACTCTTGTTCTTTTAACGTCCATGGAAGCTCTTGCTTGTGGCCTACTTAGGCCTGGTGTATAGGTGGAACCGTTTGGTGCACAGGCGCTTTAGGTTATAGTATCATATTGTCTTATGACCAGTATCGTGTCTTTGTTATATTTCTCATTATGGCACCTGGTTTTAGGAGAAGCGTAAGCAAGCTCTTTAGATGGGTTCATGATGCGTCATGCGTTTCTGCATTTTGAGAGCCTATGTGGAAAATAATAAAGATGCACGTCCGTGAGTATGTCTGTCGCCTACGTCATAGCACTGAGTATATTCTTCGTGTAGATTGGTGCGGGGGTGTCCAGTGTGTATATTTGCACAGGTGTGCTGACCGTTGGCTAGGTCATCATGGCATCTCTAACGACGTGTAGGTTTTAGTCTAGTTGATCCGTGCTGCAGGTGTCGGCATGGCCAGGGCGGGCTGCTGGGCAGGCAGATGGACACATCCGTATGTTCCTGTACCAGGGTATTTGGTCATCTGGTAGATGGGCAAACTCTTCTCGTGGCGGGTGCCTGGGCCGTGATCCTTTAGGCCAAGCGCGAGAAGGGAAGGTCGGGAGCCTGGTCTTCCATTCTCCCACTTCAGTCCCCCCTCTGGTCGACTTGTCGACCACAAACATATCCTTTTCGTTATCTCCTCTTACTCTCCATATCTTAGTTATTCCTCCTAAATGTCCATAGTGGTTAACATGATCTTCAAATGACCAATACATATATTCACAGGTTCCTCCAGGAGTACAGTATACCCATTTCCCTATGTAGCTCCTGGGGTTTCTTGGGTTCTCGATCTTCACAGATGGTGGGTCCAGGTGGTTGGTGATGATCTGGTTGCGCAACTTCTCTCTCTCTTGTATGATTGTGCCTGTGTGTTGGCCGTCATCTGCTGGCATCAAGGGGTGCATACCGACCATTTCAAGCAACTCGTCAGTGGTGCGTGCCTTCCGGGCCTTCCAAAATCTTATTATGATCAGTGTAGCTCCAGCCAAAATAGTACAACCAACTATAATTTTCAGTCCATCTGACAGCCAAGATGGCATCCATGACCATAATATTGAAAACCAGCTCTCATCCTTTTTCACACCTTTACTTTCATCCATCATTTTGGAGTGCATCTGGGCCAATAGTGGAACTGCTTCTGTCAGTGTACCATTGTCAGCATCGTTGGCAGGAATGAACGTGCAGCATGATTGTCCTATCTTTGCGCAGACTCCTCCTTCCATGGCTGTGAGGAGGTCCAATACATATCTGTTCTGAAGTGCTACCATCCTTATAGCTCGCAGCTCCTCTTTTATTGAGTTAAATCCATTTACTGTAGAATTGATGGTCATCATTAGTTCCCATCTAGTTATCTGGAGCCATTTTGCATTTGCGTAAGCCTGCAGTCCCGGATGTATTATTGAGGAGAAGAACATTGCTGCTCTGCTGAATAGTCTGTGTTCTGGCGGAATTGAAGTGAGTGCCGTTTCCGACCTTCCCCATAGGTAATTTCCTGTCAGAGGTTCTCCTTGTCTTTTCCTTCTATTTAGGACAGTATCATTGCCGTTGTTCCTGTTCCCTGGCCCCTCCTGAGGTGGTGCAGATCTCTTCTTCCTCTTGTCCCCTTCATCCATTTTGGGAAAGTTCGCCACATTCACATGCTTCTGACGTGCACCATCGTGCATACACCATTCCACAGAGGGGGCAGTGTGTGGTATGCCTTTTCTCCACTGGCCCAGTAATGGTCCATTATCACTGCTGTTCCTGCTCCCCCCTCAGGTAACTCCATCACGCTTGCACAGTTGGTGTTGTATCCTACGTCCACCTCTCCTTTATGTTGGTAGCATACCTTAGGCGCAGTCAGCAGCAGTATTGTTATTGGGTCTTCATCCGTCTCTATCCACGTGAGCATGGGTACGTACTTGATCCAAGTCGTCCAACATCTGTGGTTGTGTGCATCGATAGTTGAAATAGTTTCTTTTGTTACCATGTTGCTGCCAATCACTCCTATCTCCCATTTGTTGTCCAGGTACACCTTCCCCGTTATCGTCACCAGTGGCCTCTCCCAACATCCTGGTTTACCAGGAACTTCAGTGGCGTACCAATCACATGGTAAATACTGCAGTGTTACTTTCTTTGTTTCCCCTTTTTCAGGACCACTTGTTATGTATCTGAATGCTTCAGCATGTAAACTGCTCTTGTGGTAACTCAAATAAGTCTTGAGGAAGTTGTTTTCATATGGGTACGAGTCTCGTGTTTTCCACACCACATGCACCACTGTCCCTTGAAATCTTCCTTTCGTTTGGAACAGTGCCAAGTATATTATGCATCGTGCTGTCTTTTCATCTATTTCTGTGGCAACGAATGTTCGAGAAGCGCTCATGGCGTATGGTATTAATGAGCAAACGTAGCAGCTGTCTTCTGTTGTCTGCTTACCGATGCGGGTCATGTGTTGGTACCATATGTTGTTTGAGACGTGTGCTGAATCTTGTATATAATTGTCAATACCTTTATTATCTGAGTATGTGCTGCGTTGAACTCTATTTTGCTTGTGTGCAATTTTACTAGTATCACCTGACGTAACACCTGTTGCAGCTGGGGATGGGGGTGTATTAGGTTTGGGTACAGCAATAAGATTTATAGCATAGCTGTACTGCCATACAGAGGCAGCCAAGAACCCGGTGATCATCAAAATCCCTATTATTTTTTTTACAAATGCTAATTTCACCGGCATTTTGCTCTTACCTTGCTGCAGTCCGGCAGCTTATTCTTGCGACGTTAAAGTTGCCCACCTGAAAATTCTCAATATGCTGGTTATTAAATGTTAGTTGTTGTTTTTTAAGCTCTCCCTATCAAATAGTCATTCAGTGCCCAGGCGAAGAGCTGTTCCCACGCTAATCTAAGAGATCTATCTCTTAGGACAGGCAAGTATGGGTGGAGGTGGGGCATTGAATATTCTATGGCCAAGAGGAATGCTGTGTAGTAGACACGTACCCTTCTTCTTTTCAGGTACGTTGGCCTTTTTATTTCATATACAAATTGGTGTGACAATTCTTCTGGGTAGTTATCATCTGAGGGTACCATCTACTCCTGGGCAGTGAATTTGTTAGTTATCTATTTTCTTAGCAGTACAATAATACGCAGTTCCTGCATGTGCGAGAGAAAAGAAAAGAGAGCATTCACGTGTTTACACGTGTACGTGTGCAAGACAATGTCCTTCAGTTCAGTTATTACTGCATTGGGCGTAGGGGTCAATGGGCAGGGGGTTTGGGGCTCAACTGGCGGAAGTATCTTTACTCTTTGAGCGTGTGACCATGGGGTGGGCAGTATGGGGATCACCCCTTTCTTCTTCAGTTGTTGTCTCTGGGGAATCTGGGGAGTGACAGGGTATGGGAACACTTAGGCCGTTAGCTGTGGTAGAACTCTCTTCCTCCGTTGGTGATGTTGTTGTTGTTCTCCCAATGGACCTGTCGGTGGCGCTGGGGCGGGTCTGGAGTTTGTAGATCTTTACATCATGTAGGTGGTTCCAGGCACGCTTGTCCTGTAGCTTTACTGCTCTCGTTGATACCTCCTCTACCAGATGGGGACCAGTGAATCGTGGACTGTTCCACTTCCTGTTGAAATTGCGAAGTAGTACGTGGTCACCTTTAGCAACTTTACACAGTCTTTCCTTTTCCAATTCTTTATCCACGTCTTCTTGTTGATTGCTGTTACACCCGCCCCGCGTGCGCTCGAGCTGTTGAGACACAAACACTACACTAGTAATCAAAGAAGACACATATTGGTACATTTCATCACCAAGAACACTCGCAGTACTTTCGTGGTCGGTAAATGCTCTTGATGTTGGCGTTAGGGGAAGGTGCATTTGACGTCCGGTAACCACCTCGTGAGGGGTGAGGTGGTGGTCGGATCCTGGTCTATTCCTTAGCTCAAATAGGGCTAATGGAAGGCAATATAACCAACTCTTTTTTGTTGTTTGCTGTATCTTTGCAATTGCCTCCTTTAATAGGCCATTCAGGCGTTCACATATACCGTTGGCCTGTGGGTGGTATGCACATGCAAATTTATGCTTGATGTTCAGCAAGGATGTGATGTGCTGGAACATTTCGTTTGCGAAATGTGGGCCATTGTGTGACCTTAACACCTCGCACACTCCCCACCTGGGGAAGACCTCTCTCACTAGGAATTTAGCTGCTCTAAATGCATCTGGGTGTGAACAGGGCCCTGCTTCAATCCACCTCGAGAATGGGCATACTACTACAATCATATACCTATTTCCTTGACATATGTTGATCATATCAACATAGTCAATATGGAGATGCCGGAAAGGTCCCTCTGGCCGGGGTATAGTACCTCTTATCACCTTTAGAGTATGGCCGGCCGTAAACTGTTGACATGTGAGACAATTGCTGATAAAATTTGACACATGAGAATTTAACTCGGGGCAGAACCAGTCTTCCCTAATTCGTGCTGCAATTACTTCCTTGCCTGTGTGGGATGGATGATGTAGTTGGCTCAGGGCGGTGTTCAAAAGTGCCAATGGTATTACAACCTTTCCAGTGCCACCCTGGCGCCATAGTGCGTCGGTTGGTGACATTGTGCATCCTCTTTTTACCCATATTTCTTTTTCGGCCATTGGTGCAGCCGCTTGTAGCTCCATAATCTGTGTGGCTGGGAGATGGGTGTACCCTTCTCTTATCAACATCTCCTTAGCCATTCCCCTCCCTCTCCCTCTCTGTGACTCTGGGGGGTTCCATATTTCACCAAAGTATGCAGCATACTTCGCATGTGCGTCTGCTGCTGCATTCCCTTTCGAGACATGGTCTTCACCATTGGTGTGTGCGGTGCATTTTACTAAAGCTAATTCTTGGGGGTCATTTATTACTTCAATTAGTTCAGCCAATAAGAGCGCATGTTGCACTGGAGTGCCATCAGCTCTCCTAAACCCTCTTCTTCTCCATTTCGACAGCCCTGAGTGGACAGTGGATGTAACATATGCGCTGTCGGAGTATATGGTCACTCGTTTGTCAAAGCTTTCCTTCAACGCCAAGATCAGTGCAACTAATTCCGCCGCTTGAGCGGAGTAATGCTGTGGTAATTGTACACATTTCATGGCCACACACACCGGTACCTCCATCATTTTTACCACTGCTGCCCCAGTCCTAATTATACCATCCCTTTGGTCGATAGTTGATGACCCATCAATAAACAGGAGCTCACCTCCCTCTAGTGCGTTTTCTTCAACCTTTCTAGTACATGAGTACATTTCAGTTATTTGCGTACAATCGTGGGCATAACCTCCTTCCTCAAGTACTTCTGCCAGGAACCTTGCAGGGTTGACCGTGCTACATCTAACAATTGATAGTTCAGCTCTGGATAGGATGATCTCATAACCTGATGCCGTCTGCGTGGTTAGGGTGGACTTAGGTTTATTCAATATTGCAAATAGTGCATGCTCCACAAACAGTGTAGTTGGGCACCCCATGGTTATTGCTGATGCTTTTTCCACCGCAAAAGCAGCTGCGGCGAGACCTTGTTCCCAAGGGAAGTGACCTAACATCACAGGATCCAAGTGGCCACTGTAAAATGCTACTGGTTTGTAGCCCATGCTTGTTTTTTGAGCCAACACTGCTTTCATTACTGCTGAATCGCAATGTGAAAATATAAAAAATTGTCGCTCATAGTCTGGGGATGCCAGTACCGGAGCAGTTGATATCGCATCTTTTAATTCATCAAAAGCCTCTTTCATTTCCATCGTCCACCCCAGCTTTTTCTCCCCTTTATTAGCTTCCCTTAACGCCTCAAGCAGGGGTCCTATGTACGAACTGTAATCAAATACCCATGCTCTACAGTAGTTGCACAGCCCCAGGAACTGCTGCAGTTCCCTCACTGTTTGTGGCATTGCAGTGTTTGAAATGGCCTGTGCTCTTTGTGGTGCAATCTTTCTTCCATGTTGGGATATAAGCTGACCAATGTAAAGTACCTGTTCTTGACAGTACTGTATCTTTTCCATGTCTACCTTGTAAACTTTTTCAGCCAATATTGTCAACATCTTTAAGGAGTCCTCTCTGCATGTTCTTTCGTTTGTACTGCAAATTATTATGTCATCCACATACTGCAACACTGTGCTTTCCACTTCAATGTTACCCAAATCCATCTGTATTACTCTGTTGAAAATTGAGGGTGATTCGCAATACCCTTGTGGCAATCTGGTGTGCTTCCACTTTGTGTTTCTGTAAGTGAAGCTTGTCAGATCTTGTGAGTCTGGGTGCAATGGTATTGAGAAAAAAGCATTTTTAAGGTCGATCACTGTAAATCGTGATGCTTCTGCTGGAATGCCACACAATATTGTGGCCGGGTTTGGTGCTATGGGATATTCTGCTTCTACTATGTTGTTCAAGGGCCTGAGATCCTGTATGAAGCGCCAAGACCCCCCTTTAGCCTTGCGCACTGGGTATACAGCCGTGTTACATGGTGATTCTGAGGGGACCAATATGCCATTATTTATAAGGGCCGTTATGGTTTCATATATGCCCTCATCTGCCTCTTTTGATAGTGGGTACTGTTTCACTCTGGGGAGTATTGCACCTTTTTTCAATTTTATCCTTACTCCCCCTATACTTTTTATGCACCCCACGTCATAGGGGCTAGTAGTCCACAATGATTTGGGTACCTTTGACATATCCTCCTTAAAGAAGGGGACTGGGGTGCATGCGGGTGCCTCAAGTGCCATTGCAATTTTCTGTGCTACTTGTTTGTAAGCCACTCTTAGCCATATTTCCACACTCATCATGAACACAATTTCACCTTCCTCCTTTTCTTCTGAGAACAGCTCCTCATCTGACACCTGGGTGAGCCTACATCCTTCTGCTAGTGCTATCACTGCCCTCGATGCTCTTCCTTCTCTGTTTTGGGCATGTACAGCAATGTAATCAGCTGTTGCAATAATGCTCTCAATGTCCATTAGAACCACCTTTCCTTCTGGTTCATTAACAGGTGTTTCTGGTCTGAACAGATAGGCTGCTGGCCTCCTCCATATTTTCCCTTCTATCCCTGGCATCCATGCAAATGCCATATCTGTCCCATACTGGAATAGTTCGCCATCTACTGGCTCCGCCCTAATCGCTGTCTGTCCGCAGTATGCTTGCATAATCTGTCGTGCTGTGAGCATGTTAATCCCTGGAGTAGAGCAAATTATGCCGTCCTCAGTAAAGGAGATCGTCATATTCAACCTGTTCATTATGTCTCTCCCCAGTATATTTACTGGTGAGGCACTATAATATAGAAGTGGAACTGACAGGTCATAATCTCCAATAGATAAGGGAATGTTATCAGTAAAGGGAACCAACCCTCTAGCCCCAGAGAATCCTTGGGTGTTCATGGCTTCGCCTGACATCTTAAATTTACCTTCCCTTATGCAAGACCGGGTCGCCCCGGTGTCAACAAGGAATGATAATTTTTTGTCACCTATCGTTACCTCTATGCGTGGTTCCTCCGCACTATTAGGTGTTACTGACAGGATGGGACACACCAAGGCCGTCTGTGGGCTGTCCTATTGAGGGTACAACGATTGGCCATTTCCTGTGTAAGGGTTGTGTCCCAAGACCGTCACCCTACCCAGTTGTGTTTGTTGTGCTTGGGGTTGTTGTGTCATCGCTACCTGTTGTTGTGGCAGTGAATATGTCTGTGGCTGTTGTTGTGTTATTAGTTGTTGTTGTTCATTTCCCTGTTTCAACGTCTGCTGTTGCTGTATGCCCTGCTGTTCCTGTGAGGGCCTTGGCTGTCCCTGTTCACTCCATGATGGTGTTCCTGGTCTAACTCTACACGTGCGTGACATGTGCCCTAATAGTCCACAACTCCAACACACCGGTGGTTCCCTACTCTGCCATGGGAAACTCCCTGTGTTGTCCTGGTATACTGGTTGCCCTGTGGGGTAGGAATTTCTAAGTCCTCCCACCTGCTGTTGGGTGTTATATCCGTATCCTCTCCCTCTCATAATTCCTCCTCTCCCCCTGTTATAATTATAATACCCAGCTCCTGGCCTTGGGTGTCCTCCTCCCATGTTGGTCGTGTATGGTTGGAGTGGCGGCGCCTGTTGTGTTATAGTCTGTGGAGGTGGTATTTGGGAGGAATCTTGTGCAGCCACTACTTGTGTGGGGCTTTGGGTCATTGTGGTAGGCGTAGTTATTAGTGCCCCTTCCATTGTGTATTTAGTAAGCTTTTTCTGTACTAGTTTAGCCTCTTCCGTTTTCCTGTCCTCTTCCTTTTGTTTCATTTTTCCTTGCCATGTCCTGCAATGATGCAATATAGTCAGTTGTATTTCTGGCCATGGTTTTGCTTCCATTCCCACTACTTTCTTTAGTTGTTTCTGAACTCCTTCTGGGAGCCCTTGTACTAGTATATGATAAAATATTGCTGGTGTTTTATCCCATTGCTCTCTAGTTTCCATGCGCCACTTCTCTTGGATTTCCTGGATATAATCAACAGGATCTTCATTCTCACGCATCTTGCGGGAGGTAATTGCTCCTATGTCTGATGTGTCTGGGTACTGTACCCTCAGTGCCTGCCATAGTGCATGTCTGCAGTTTGCGAATGGTGCCCCATTATGCAATGTGTTTGTTATTGTTACCCCAAGGAATCCCGCTCTCTTCCAAATGTCATCCGCTGTATCCCCTAATATCGATATTAGAAGGCCCTTTACATCCCCTACTGCCAGTTTCTGTCCTGCGGTGTGTTTTTCCATTTCATATATCCACTTACCCGCAATACCACTTAATGATGGGAGCCTGCATTTTATATTTTCTTTATCTGTATGCTTCCAAGGGACATACTGTGGTCTAACCCCTCCTCTCTCCAGAAGTGGCATTAAGTTATGTCTCGTTTTACCCTTTGTGTTCCATAATATCGAGTCCTCACACCCTTCCTCCTCTTCCCTTTCTTCTACATCGTCAATTTCGTCCTTATTTCCCCTGCTCGTAACTCTTTCTTCTCCATCTTTTCCCCTTCTTCCATCATTTCCTGTATTTAATGTGGGCATGTGTATTAGTCTTTCCTGCCTGCGCCTAGGGAGGTCCCTAAGCCGACATGCATAGGGTGTCAGTTCGTCTGTGAAGGGCGTGAGTTTTATTGTGCGTAACGAGCGTGAGGTGGTTGAGCATGTAGGGTGCGATGGGGGAGGGCGCATGTCCGTGGGGGGAGGGCGTGATGGGGATGGTGCGGCCTCATGTGTCTGTCTTTCCGCTATCCCTTGCTCTCCCTCCTCACTTCTCTCCAGCTCATCCTTTCTTCTACGGATCCATGGTGAGTCTGTGTTGGTCCGGGTGATGTATAGTTTATCTAAGCTTTCCCTTTCACTGTTTCTTCCTTCCTTCTCCACTCCTTCTTCTTCCTCACTACAAAAGTCAGTCATAAACGGCACCCCCGACTCGGTCTTTTTCCCCTTGATTGTTACTGTTTGTAAGTCTATTAGGTCCAGTTCTCCTTTTTCTCCTTTATCAACCGCTCCCCTTTGTGCTGATGTTGTTGCTACTTCTGTGTTTGTATATACATCCCCCCATGCTTCACTCTCCCTTCTCCTATCTTCTCTTTCTCCTTCATTTCTCTCCTCCATCTCCCTACTATTTTCCTCCCTTTTCCTTTTTAATTCCTCCATCACTTCACTGCTCATCTGTTCCAATATTCTTTCATCCTCTTTCTTCCTTTCCCATTTCACCCTTTCCCTTTCTACTATACTCTCTATCACCCTCCCTTCTTCGTATTTTTTAGTCGTTTCTAATAGTAATCTCCTCTTCCACATTGCCATTTCTTTTTCTTTTTCTTCTTCTTCCCTTTTCTTTTCTCGCAGCACTACTATTGATACCCTTTCTGCTGCTGCTTTTACCCTTTCAGCTTCTCTCCTTTGCTCCTCATTTCGTTCCCTTATTTTTTCCAATTCGTTCTTACCTTCTTTCCCTTTCCTCGCTCTCTCTCTGTCCTCCCTCTCGAGTTGTTTGATCAATTCATTCTGCTCATCCCTTAACTTTGCTAGTCGTTCCTCCAAAATCTCTTCCTTTTGTCGTAATAGCTCTTCCCCCCTCATTTCACTCTCCCTGGTATTATCCTCGTCTGTTTTCTTTACTACCTCCTTCTCTTCTCCTGTTAATGAACCTCGTAATTTTAATAATATCTGTGCAGCTACCCACTCATCATTTCCTATTTCCACAGTCTGTTCTTCTCCAGTCCTCCCCTCCCCTGCTGGCATCTTCCTATGAGCCACATATGGTGGAGGGCTGTATGCCGGGTTCGAGTATCCCTCAGCCGCCCTTAACTGTCCTTTTTCTATTTCTCCTAATTCTCTTAAAGGGTACAACCCCCCTCCCTCTGTTCTCACTCCCTTTGCTAGGGGTATATCGTTGCTCGGTTCCTTTTTTATTTCATCTGATGTATTATTCTTTTCTCCTCCCTCTCGTTCGTTCCCCGTGTTCTTTGGGTCTTTACTCCCCTTTTTCCCATCCTCTCCTTCCTCCTTAATCTCTTTTTCTTCCAGTATTTCCCCCACAGTGAACATTCCGTTTGGTCCTGGTCGGGACCCTTGGAACATCCTCCATAAGTTAAACACCTCCACGTGGTTTGCCAACTTCTTCCCCTTGTATGTATTGTGCAGATGGTTTAATAGTGAATGTTGGGCATATGGATCGAAGCTACCATTAGGCGGCCACGGTGTTAGCATTTTGTTATCCGTCCCCTGGGTCCATTCTATGCTATACTTAATCAGTTTCTCCCTATGGGGTGGCAGTGTTGTGCATATGTGTTGTAGTGGGGTAGTGAGGGTGTTCCCCCACCCTCCCGATCCTGTCCCGTATGACATAGTAGCGCTCCACTTGTTACCCTTCCCCTATCTGGTAGTGGTTCTTTCACTAGCAGTTTACAATATACAGCCTTATATCGTTACCTGGCCCCGTAAGTTTGGGGACTTACGATAGTCCGCTAAGGAAAATTATAAAAAATATAGTATTTTACATTTGTATATTTTCTTCTGTCTTTCTTTCTTTATACGACACCCTTACGGCCCCCTGCGGCCGAGGCGCATGTAGCCCCCTGCGGCTGCGTACCCCTTATGACGTTCTTATACAGTCGTCCTATTTTCACTTGCTCCTCCTCCTTCTTCTACACTTGCCGTGGCCGGCGTTCTCCGTGCGCAGCCACGTCCCCCGTTTCGCCTTTCCCCGATCAACTCATTTACCGTTTATCTCCGTTTGCACTCCCTTACCACAGTTCTCTTCCCCACCACTCTCAAAACGAAGATGCCTTGTGCTCGCGATATCCTATGAAAGCCCTACTGGTGACGTCACCGATCTCTTCGAGCTACTGGTAAGTTCTTC
The DNA here is from genome assembly GCF_040938575.1 of Ambystoma mexicanum. Lineage (NCBI taxonomy): Eukaryota > Metazoa > Chordata > Amphibia > Caudata > Ambystomatidae > Ambystoma > Ambystoma mexicanum. The sequence goes on from NC_090924.1 coordinate 1,196,217,468, forward strand.
ATATATTCTTTAAGTTCAAAATACACTTGCAATCTACCCCCGTTAACCTTACAGCTGTCTTCCTGTCACTCCTGGAACAAGGTAATCAATAATATAATCGGACTGTGCACGCTGCGTCGCCTCGCGTGTGATACGCCCCTCGACAGGAGGGCTTAACCAGCCAATTATCTTCCGTATTGGGCAACTAACTAGCTACCGCCTACAGGGAAACGTCATCTACCTATCGAGTTTCTTGCACGAACAATAGGGATCCTCATCTACTCATTGATCAATAAATGCCAAATCGTAGGAAACCACACACACCCACCCTGACACGTAGTCGCGACCTAGGCCAATCAGTTTCTACGAGCAGCCGACGTGATGTTTTCGTGCTCCGCCCCCCCTCGCGTAACGTAGCCGACTGCTCTCGCACTCGTTCGGCTACCATTCATTCCATTGCCAACACTAAATTGTCAAACCTTCGCCGCGCACCTGTGCAACACCTCCCACCTCCCGTATTTAATTCCTCCCCCCTCCCTCACAATCTCACATTGCTTGTTGTGCGTGGCATGCTCACCAAGTTCTCTTGATGCGGGGCTGCTCGACTGCGTGCACCCCTCCAAGCGGCTCGCCACCTCCCCTCGTCTGGACCACGTCTGGACACTCGCCAACCGCGGGCGGGATACTTCTCAACCGGCTCCCGAGGGCCAATATCCGGATTGCGCTGTCCGGTCTTCTCGCAGCTCCGCGATGGTCCTGTAGTCCTCAGAAGGGGGCAACGGCAGAGGGGGCCGCGCCTCCGGGCCTCCTCGCAACGGGAGTACCTGGAAAAAAGTAAAAATAAAAAAGCGGATCTTAAACAGATCTCAGCAGTGCCTCCAACTTGTCGGGGGGGGAATTCTGCCGGGGTCGGCCGGGCCGTCCGCAGACCTCCGGGCAGGGAGGCCCCAACTCCTCCCGTATATCCCAAAAGAGATAGAGTATGAGACACACGCAAGAAGCAAGGTGACTCTGCTGTTTATTAGACAAAAACGGCAGGGATGGGTCAAGGATCGTACGCGTCCGTCCTGACACACACACAATCGTGGGGCTCGCAGGCCCTTTTTACCTTAGTATGACGCGCTACTTGCGTCACCTTGGAAAGTTAGCAAAAAACCTATCGCCACTCTTAATTGGTTGCTCGAGTGGTAGGGTTAGTATAGCATACGTATGGAGAACAATGTTAGTGGTCAAGGGTTAGTCAGGTGATATATCTGGGTTGTCCCTACAATTAGATACATGAGAATTGTTACATGAAGACCCCTGATGATTGGTTGATGTTAATGGCGTCAGTGATGAGAGCCCCATGTTCTGATTGGTGCACCCGCGAGCTTCCCAGTCTGGGACCATCGCTGTTCCCAGCTCTCGGTGTACCTGTCATTTGCAACAATGTTTCACTATGAGTACATGCAGACAATGTGAGGACTTATTCATAAGCTGGAAGGCCGACTACTCCCACTGTCGCAGATGTCCATTGAGCCTTTTAATTGTATCTGCCTTGTGTCTTGTAACGAGGGATCCAGACGCCTTTTCTGGCCTTGGCATCCTGTCAAGTTCGGCTTGGTCACGTGAGGTGGGACCGTGTTTGAGGCAGAATTCTGCACAATTAATATTGTTTTTCCACTGTGTGCCTGGTTTAATTTGCAGGTGTGACTTTGACGTTGGTGTGCGGCGTGCGAGGTTGCAACATCGTGCCCTTGATGGTCTGCTTTCGGAATGTGGGTTTGCAACATTGCGACCTTGGCTGTTTGCTTTCGCCGGGCTCATTCTGCAGGATCAGCAACCTGACTCTTGTTCTTTTAACGTCCATGGAAGCTCTTGCTTGCGGCCTACTTAGGCCTGGTGTATAGGTGGAACCGTTTGGTGCACAGGCGCTTTAGGTTATAGTATCATATTGTCTTATGACCAGTATCGTGTCTTCGTTATATTTCTCATTATGGCACCTGGTTTTAGGAGAAGCGTAAGCAAGCTCTTTAGATGGGTTCATGATGCGTCTTGCGTTTCTGCATTTTGAGAGCCTATGTGGAAAATAATAAAGATGCACGTCCGTGAGTATGTCTGTCGCCTACGTCATAGCACTGAGTATATTCTTCGTGTAGATTGGTGCGGGGGAGTCCGGTGTGTATATTTGCACAGGTGTGCTGACCGTTGGCTAGGTCGTCATGGCATCTCTAACGACGTGTAGGTTTTAGTCTAGTTGATCCGTGCCGCAGGTGTCGGCATGGCCAGGGCGGGCTGCTGGGCAGGCAGATGGACACATCCGTATGTTCCTGTACCAGGGTATTTGGTTGTCTGGTAGATGGGCAAACTCTTCTCGTGGCGGGTGCCTGGGCCGTGATCCTTTAGGCCAAGCGCGAGAGGGGAAGGTCGGGAGCCTGGTCTTCCATTCTCCCACTTCAGCAGGATTGAAGCTCTTGTTATCATTGAAGGGCCAACCCATCGGATAGATTAATGTTAGTAAAGTGTCTTCTAGACGTATATAGCAGTACCCCGTCAGGCTACACATCACCTTAGTAAACAGAATCCTCTGGTAGCTATTGCATTTCCAGAGGTACCGCCTGCACAAAACATTTCTTTCTGATGGAAAAGTATTTTTTAGATAGCTACCCTCTGAAGAAGAAGAGATCTGTGTCTACTGATTGACTGGCATGGCCTGTGCCAAGAGCCACATACTTTCTGACTACTCCAACAGAAGCAGATGAGCTATGGCGGATTCAGAATTCCTAGAAGATACCTTCCTCACTCAAAGCTTACCTCATCCGCTACGAGGTTTGTGTCAATTCAGACATTATTTTCTTATATATAGACTGCCATTAAACGTACTTGTTATATTGGCACTTATATTCTTATAATTTTGATGGAACACATTTTATTTAACATCCTTATTTCAATTGACATGAAATGTCTTTAAATTACAGAAAAGTCAAAGGTTTTTCTATCATCAATATGTATTTTCCCCAGTGTTTTATCGGTTATTGTCAACACGTTTCTCTGCTTATCAGAAGGAAGGACTAGTAATGCGTGCACATTTGTGGTTAGTTAAGGCCTGACAATGTTTTTCTGTTTATGTCTTCATCTACATTTCTCTGTGTCTTGGCTCAGAAAGACTAAAACCCCATTAATAAAATACCAAGATGAACATTATTCGGAGCCCAATACAATACAACTTGCTATTCTTCCTGATGAGCGGCATGAGGACGTTGAAGGCCTTGCAAACCAACCAAGTGCAACAAGTCTATACAACAAAATTACATACATCAAAAGATTAAGAATATGTGTATTATTATAATAAGTAATAACACCAAGTAATAACACAAGAGCATTACAGAAGTGATGTCCATATAAATCGACATTAAGCACATACAACTATTAAGCTAACACTTACAAACCAAAAATATATGTTGCACAACAGAGGTAGCTTGTATCTACTAACAAACTTAAACTCTATATATTCTGATTCTTTAATTACATTCAGACTTCCATTCAGTTAATACAAATGGGGTTCTCAATAAATTGGGCTTCTCCTTTGCCTCGTAAAGGAACATGGGGTTCTAAGAGCATTTACCTTCTCCTCCTCCTTCAAAACGCTCCTGGGGTTCTCTGTGCCTTTGGCTTCTCTTCCAATGCGTGTGTGGTTCTCGGTCCTTTGGCCTTCTCCCCAACCTCATAAAAGCACATAGGGTTCTCAAGGTCTGGGCCTTCTGTGCTTACAAAACGTCCCCTCGATCCACAAATGCAAGTGGTTGGTTGTACTATGCCTACATCATCGGTTCACATCCCCAACTCACCTACACTGAAATCATGTACCCTTACTCCCCTCCCCCTAAAAAAAGAAAATCCAACGTGCTTCTACCTAGGAACTTTTAACAATTGAATTCTATTGTAGCATAATTTTTCTACAAATCCATTCCCTAAAACGCCTAAGCCACTCCTGCTGACTCCTCAAACATTATTCTGAACCGTCCCAGGGTTCTGCTTGCCTGTCTTTATATGGACACGAGGTTGAACGCGACATAACCCCATATGGCGAAACTTTAGGCATAACCTGTAAATTCTGCCCTGTGCAAAACACATGAAAATACCGCTCATGCACAATGGAGGGAACTATAAGCTAATTATAAACTAAAAAAGAAAATAGAATGGTATTCTGGTTATGACTAAGAAGCAACCTACAACAAGGACGGAAGCATGTAGTAACTGTTCCTGTCAGACGGAAAGTCTAACCAGCACTAAAGGTAGAACGTTAATCGTTTCATCTTCCATGCCACATAGGACTGCATTACATCTTTAACATCTATCACTAGAACGGCATGTTTGTTGATATTACGTATGTGAAGTCTGCAGCAAAAGATCTTACATGTGAGTAGAGTGTGTTCAATGTACCTAAATCAGTCTAGCTCATAATACATCTTTGCATTTGAACCACAAGAGTAACTGTGAAAGGAGTAGGTTGAAATCTGCTTGCCACCACCTGGGGTTGAGTGGAAGCAATTCAGTGGATAAAGTGGTTGGGAACGGTGCTCCTCTACTTTAAAAAAAAAAAAAGATTTTACTGTTCCTATACTATTAATTTAAAAAAGAACCCATTCCAGAATGGTTTCGTTTGAAAATAAACGTGTTGAAAGAAGTTGAAACCTCCACTTCAGTGCACTGCACTCAACATTCCCTTTAACAGCAGGTGTGTTTGTTTAGCTGTTTGCATTGTGTGTGGGAGGAGGCCTGGTGATGGGGTTTTTGGTGAGCGGGGGCAGGCCAGCTGGGAACATAGTTAAACTGTTTCTTTTTGTACATGTCGACCAATGGGAAGCATGCTTCCTCAAGGGGTGTATGGGTAATAGTGGCCAACACTCTTAATCAAAGGAACGGTCATTCTCAGAGATAAATTACAGTTACGGTAATGATTTTAACATCTGTAACTCTGTATAATGGGAAGAACATACAATTATCTAAATGTGGTGTGCATTTTGTGTCCCTTATAGCAACTACTAGGCCGCCTGGTGAGTTTGTGCTAAACTGTGCTTTGCAGCCCCTCTTTCTCCCAACTATCCTCAGCCACCCCTAGGACACTCACCATCTCCCCTATCTTCTCTAATTGCTACACTACCACCTATCCTCCCTCTCTCCCGAAGTCTGGAAGATAAATGCTCAAAAAAAGACATACTGACCACTAATCCTGGCCTACCTATCGCAGACCCCTATGTCAGTGCAACTTCCAGACAAATCTTCACTGATATCCTCTTTTCTGTCCCCTCTCCAGATCTATGGACTCCTCATCTCATCTCTACTCTCTCTCCTCTCAAATCCGCACCCATTCATGGTGGCACTAAATAGGATGTCTTCTTGGTGGGCTTCACATCACGCAGAGGTATCATTAATGTCTAATATTCTTGCACTATCTTGTTCAAGGTCCTCAACCCAACGTCCTCCTCTTTGACTGCCACGTGCCGTCCCTCATTAACTTCCTTCCCACACCTGGTGCTCCTTCTTCCACTCTCTCTGCCCTCCCCTCCGGCTGGTGTACCACACCCCTGTACCACTCCTCAATCGACCTTCAAATGGTGGAGACCTCTTCCATCTAGCCACGCTTAATGCTCATTCTGCCATCAAACGCTCTGCCAACATCTGCTTCTTCCTTGAAGACATTGACTTCGATATCCTTGCCCACACTGAAACGTGGTTCAATGCCAGTTCAGGCACTGCTTTTGACTCAAATCTTTCTGATGGCTATAAAATCATAACCAAGCCTCGCCCTAACCGTGCTGGCGTGGGGTTGCTCTGTTCTTCACTGAGTGGGTACATTCTTCCCTCATACCTGGCCACCCTTACCATTCCTTCGAGAGCTTGGTCTGCAAGCTGGTCATCTCCCCCACCTTATCTCTGACCATTGCCACTATCTAAGGCCACCTGGCTCTACCACCCTATTTCTCTCTGAATGGGCCATTTTCTCCTCAACCTCTAATCTCCTTCTCGTGAGTGATTTCAATATCCACCTTGACCCCTCAATCACAGCATCCACTCTCTTCCGTGACCTTTGCACCTCGCTCTCCCTCTCCTTTCTCCCTTCTGGTCCGATCCGCTTGGCTGGACACACTCTTGATGCCTTCTTCCACACTGATCTTTCACTCTCCTCCCCACTGATCACCCCTCTCAGCTGGAACAGGCAGTGGATGCTTTCAAAAGCCACAAAGCACCACAACGTCACATGAATGCACAATAGACAAACAATATTAAACTATATTAACTAATTAAACTAACAATGATCAACCTACATAACCTAATTAAAATAACTATCAAATAGTTAATATTAACTAACTAAACTAAAAGCAAAATCAAAAATGGCCACATACGACCCGGGGGGGAGGCAACCAGGAGGGGGGAGCTACAGGGTGCACCTCAACACCCACATGCGATGATGTTGAGACAAAAAAAAACCTCCATGGACTCAACGCCTGCACAGCGTGACCTGTGTGGGAGATATCTCGTTGTCCTAGTCTGCCTCATCCTGATAAGGAGGACGTGGGCCAGGAGCCTGCCCACGCCTAGGCGCAGCTGGCCCCTCGTCGGCAGCAAGTCTGCTGGATGGGTGAGCCTAGTTCTGTGCGGCAATGACATGCAGGTCTGCATGCAGAACCTCCCGTGATACACATGCTTCCTCTTGCAAGGTTACACGTGTAACACAGAGTTCTTCCTGCATGGTCTGGGGCAAGCACGTAGCTCAGCTGAGATGTTACGCTCAAGCTGCTCAAACCTCTCCTCTGACCGCACCCTCTGGAACATCAAGAGGGCACCCAGAGTAGATCTGAGGGACTCATATTCAGCCCTCAGGGCCTCCATGTGTGCCTCTGCGTGAGCAGTAATTGCTTGACGCAGAGACAACATTTCAGCCTGGCTTGCCCTGTCAGAGGCATGACAAAACAATCCTCTGGCTCCATTGTGTCATCATCTGAAAACAGGAGAGAAAAAAACATTAGTACACATGTTAGAAGCACATAACATACTCACACATGGCCATCACACAGACAGCCAACCCATGAAGCAGACATGTCACACAAAATTTGACATTGCATCAGTGAGTATGCATGCAGAACGGTGTTATATGGCTCAGAAGTGGGTTGATGCAGTGCAGAACATGTGTACGTTACTCACTATCTACATGAAGAAGTACTTCATGATGTGTATCAAAAAACGTGAAGGCAGTGCATGGGCAAGTTCACGCATCATGTGCTACAACCAAACCCCCCCCAGTGAAAATGCAGGGATGCCTTGCATGGTAGCAAAAGGGTGACCAGAGACCTGTGTATTGGCAGACAGTGTTGACTAGCATCAATGTCATCAACTGAGTCAACTGACAACACAGCAGATGATGATGGGACAGTAAGCAGGACACATGACGAACACTCCATGTGTGCAAAACCCACTACACCAGTTGGACAGAGTCAGTGGGCTGAAACTGGGGGAGGACTGTGCCGCACACAGACTGTGACAGCCTAAACATGTGTGTAATGTAGGACTGGGCCAGAGTGGGCATGGAATGGCTGAAGATATGCCATGAAAATGTTGCTCATCAAAGACACGTACTACAATGATCATCCAGTCAAGGACACATAAGGGCATGCATGGAATGCACATGGAGCATGAATGGACACTCATATCCCTGCAGAGCATCTGCCATCTGCACAGTCCAAGAGACACACCCTGCATGAAGGGCAGAGGATGTTCCCCAATGCATGTGTCTGGCAGGTTGGCTGGTGGAAGTCAGCATGTACACAGAAGGCTTGAACAGGCCAATGCAGTACGCCAAAATGATGCACACCACTGCAATGGTGTTATTGGGGTGCAGGGAGGGTGGAGGGGCAAGGGAGCATGCCTACGTGGAGTTCCCGCATGCAGGCAGAGGACACATGCACGTCAGTCATTCAAAGACATAGACCCAGTGCGCAGAGGAAAGACACCCCTAGCTACATGAAGAAGTGCCAGTGAGCTGGAACATGAACCGGAGGGGCATCTGGGTGACTAGCATGTGATTAGGGTGCAAGTGTGGTGATGAGGACAGTCCCCGTCTGCTCTACATGTCCACCATCCTGCACCGCATGCACGCATCAGTGAAGCATTGCATGATGCAACAACACTCACTGGACGGGGCATCAAAGTCCTGCATCTCTCCCACTACTTTGACCAATTCTTCTGGTATGAACTCCGCAACAAGTGCCTCGTGTGGAGTGAGGTAATCCTCCTCAGGTGGTGGACCACCGCCAGTCACAAGAGTCATATTGTAATTTGAGGAACACTTGGCCTTAGTGCTGCATTTGAGGTCATTCCAACGCTTCTTGCACTCGGCAGCTGTGCGCACCTCAAGGCCGAATGCACTCACATTATCCTCAACATGCTTCCAGTGGGTATTCTGATGGGCTGCCGTAGTTTTACAATTCAGCCCAACTAGCATGTCACGGCTGTGGGCCCGCACATAGTCCACAAGGCAGTCCAGTTCCTGCACACAGAAAGGCTTCTTCCTTGATGTGTAGGAGGCCGTAGCTGTGTCTGGGGTCCCAGCCTGTGCTGCAGATGCAACCTTCCTCCTCTTGGATAGTGGCGCTGACCCTGGCTGGCGAATGCCGCCCTGATCAGTATGGCCAGTGGCACCGGAGGATTGAACCAAGGGAGTGGCAGGTGGAAGGATGACCGAAGGCCTGACTTGCGTCAAAGGCTGCTGAGTACCCTGGAATGGACCCTGCGCAGCAACATCCGCTGTGCCAGGGTCATTCACCGTGACTGTCCTGGTTGGTAAACTCACAACCGGGATGTTGTTGGCTGCATCTGCCCCTGTACTTGCCAACACAAAGCTGGTCGGGGCAGCAGATGACTGCCCCCAGGGACACGTGTCTCGGTCGGGGTAGCCCTGCGTGCACCTACGGTCTTCCTCCTGACCTGCTGGAAATCCTCCATGGACTCTTCAAGTGCCAACGCAGCCTGCACTGGCAGACCCTGAGCCTGGGTGGTGGTGTCCACAGCTGCACCTGCAGCTACCACTACCCTTGGGCCTGTGGCAGTCGATGAAACGGACTGCCGGGACACATGGGAACCAGTGCCAGATGCAAGAACTGCATCTCCTGGAGGTGCAGGGCGTGGTGGCATGACTGCACCAACATGTGGCACAACTTCGTCCCGAGCTTGCGCACCCATGCCTCTTCCCCCTCTGCAGCCACCCTGGACACCCTGGAGTCCTCCTACTCCCTGGTCACCCCAGCCACGTCCCTGACCACGCCCGCCATGAGGAGTATGCCCAGCTGAGGCGCCCCTCACCTTTGGTGGTGAACATGACAATTGTCCTGGGCAATTGGGGTGAAGGGGGTGGGATACAAGATGTTATAAGCACCCCTGCACCTGCAAGGCTGTATGTGACCCAGTGATGAAGTGATGGGTCATGTAATGCTCAGGCACCCCAAAACTGCAGTAAAACCGTGCACGCACCCCAGTAGCCCACGTGTGTGGAATTAACCTCCTGCAGTACGCGGTGGTACCCAGGGACACTAAAAACACGTATGCGTTGGACACACAGGCTACTATGACCTCGAAAACAAGTATGCGATACACTGGGGCACCCGCAGTGGGAAAAATAGCGTGTGCAACTCACCGTCAGACTAGCGTGATAATGAAAAAAACGCGTAGCCAATACCCCCGCCAAAAGAAGAGATATGTCCTTGATCTGCTGTGAAGTAGTGAGGGTGCATGAAACAACACGAAGTAGCAACACACACGTCGGTCTCCACAAAAGGCATGTACAGCAAACTGCTGGGAGCCGCTCACCTTTAACCCGAGCTGAGGTGAAACGCCCACGCATGCCACGTCACTTACGCGCATAGGCCTTTTCCTCGGATTTCACGTGCCAAATCACTCCACGCCATTTCCTGCCTCCCAGATCCCCGAGCACGCTTCCACCTGCCATCTGCTGCTGCCTGCCTGCCTGCTGCCCATGTGCCCTGCTATTTGGTGCCTGCACGAAAGCCATCTGCAGGGGTCCAGTTGCTGTGTACACCCCTGTTGGAACAGAAGACTCCCGACTGGGATACCATTGCTCCAAAGCCCAGCCCCAGGACCAAGTTGCTCAACCACACCTGCCTCGGGGGTCACCATGTCAGGGCAAACACCATCCGAGACCACTGGCGACCCCCAGCCAGAGAGGCTGAGGGCCACCAGCTTCAGCAACATGGAAGTTGGTGTCCTGGTGGAGAAAGTTCAGGGGCATTATGATGCCCTCTTCACACCATCGCTCGCCAACAAGGAAGGACTGGAGAGGATCTGGGAGGACGTAGTGGTTGCCATCAATGCGGAGGGGGTGGCAACACGCGACATCAAGCACGTCCGTAAACGCTGGGGGGACCCTCAGCAAGGCCCGGCACCTCATGAAGGCAGAGCATGCAGATGGGTGCCGGGTCAGCCTGAGCAACATCCAGATAAGGGTCCTGGAATACATTAGCCCAGCGCTCCACGCCCAGGTCCTTGACAGGCAGACCCATCTGGAGTTGAGCGGTAAGTGACCATGCATTGCTGTGTGAAACAGGGCATGTTGCAGTGTGCTGGTAGTCAGCTGCTTGCATGTGTGTGTAACATGGGCTATGTATGGATGTGTGTGTGCAGGGACATCATGGTGCTGCATGTGAGACCAGTCATGCAGGAACCACATGGATGGTGCATGTGTTCCGATGCAACATGGTGAACTGCATGCAGAATGCACACATGAATGCATCCCTGTCTCTGTTCTTGGACATGGATGGGGGTGGGAGATGGGTGCTGCTCTCATGTACATGTATGGTGTACATGTCTGTGTGTCTGAGAAGCGTGTGTGTGACTTTGAAACACCATGGATGCATGACACATGTCCGTGACGATGTGTTGATTCACTTATGCAGTCTAGTCACCCTTGTATCCACTGTGTCTGTGGTGTACGAGCCCTGATGCATGACCCTCCGGTGATGTGTGTGCATGGGATCAGTATGAGCCATAATGCATGTGAGTTTGAAGCCAAACCTTTATGTCAATAGAGGCCCTTGTACATGGATGCTGATGTTTATTGCATGCACCGTGCCTGTTTCTGCATGTGTTTTGCCTGCATTGACCCATGTGTTGTGGAGGGACAGGATGGAAGTGACGTTTGACAGTGCCACTCATGTGTTATTCCTTCCTGTCTAGGGGACTATTGTACAGTACCCTGATGCTTGTGTTCTATGTCTCCCTCTATGCAGCGTCGAGTGAAGAAGAGGGCGGAGACGGCGCTGTGGAGCAAAGCGGCGGGGATGCCTCCACCAGGGAGCGAGGGGACTGGTGCCACGTCTGCCACTACGGCTGTAGTGGAAGGGCTGGGTGAGCCCCCACAGGGGCTTGCAATGGCGGAAGACGGTGCAGAGACATCCAGCTTGGTGGACTCAACAGAGGAGGAAGAGCCCGCTGCTGATCCACACATGGGGCCTGGTGGGGTCGTACCATCTGGCTCTCCACTACCTGTGGACGAGGAGTCCCATGACCGTATGGGCTCGGTCCTGATTGGTGTCACGTTGCGCACGCATGTCATTCGTGATGATGTGCGTGCTTCCTGGGGGGACCACGCACGCCATCACTAAGAGCTGTGTGGCAACGTGGCACAGTTGGGAGGGCCCATGGTCGGAGGGTTCCTACATGTGTCGCGCACTCTGGCGGACCTCTCCTCCTCTGTGGAGACAATGCACCAGTCGTTCTCCCTGCCGTCTTCCGGCCCAGATCCACCAGGGCACCATGTGGATCTGGCCTGACCAACATAGCCAGCTTGGTGGAGATCTCATCCCTGCCACAGTCAGGAGTCGGAGGTCCAGTAGGGGTAGACACCCCACCAACTGGAGACCAGCAGATGGAGGATGTGCTATCATCATCGGAAAGGACACATGGACAGCAGCAGCAGCAGGCTCAAGGTGGGAGCAATGATGGCTCGGGGCCATCAACATCAGAGGGGCAGGCATCGGCCAGAGGGCAGGAGGACCCTGGAATGGGAGTGTCTTCCGTGTGGCTGCCGTTGGGCCAGCGGATAGATGCGGAGCGGCGGCGGGCGAAAGAGGCGCGGCTCACCCTGGTCAGGGTGGAGTTCTCCATGCGCAGGGCGTTGAGGCGGGCTGAGTGCCTCGAGGCAACTCGCAGGGAGTTGAACAGGCCATGACTACATCCCTGCGAGACCTCGGGGCCGGGGCAGAGGCCCACCTCCGGGACATCGACATGGAGTTCGATGATGCCCTGGCCCGGACATCACAGTGTGAGCCGTAGGACTTGCCCGCCGCCATTGTATATAGTTAGTTAGTGTTAGGTTTCCTTTCTGTTTTTATTTGTTTTGGGACGCTTGGACATTGCCCCACATTTTTGTATATAGTTCTTCATTAGGTAGGGTTTTTTTGATAGGTTTCATTTCATTCGTTGGGCTCTTGGACCCTGGAATCAATCTTTGTACATGGTTGAACTGTGTATTTATGACAAAAAATGGATTTTAAATCACCATAGATCAATGGATTATTTGGATTGCTTTGGTGGACGGAGAGTTTGGACTAACTTTCTTTTCGATTACTTTGGATTGAGACTTCATTTATATTTTTCATTTTTGGACATGTATTTCTTTTCTTGTTTAAATTATTTTTCATGTTTTCATTCCATTTACTTCATTTTGTGCAAAATACATTTTGATTAATTACTTCCATGTGCAGTATTTGCTAATTGGTTTACTGCATGTCACAATGTGGGTTTACACAATCACTGGCACCCAGTGTGTGTGTGTGACGGACATGTGTTGATGTACATAGTTGACTTTTGGTTTGTGTCATGCAATAGGCCTTTCAGTGTGGGGTGGATGGGAAACTTGATTGGGTCTCAAGACTGGGGTGGCATGCAGTGGTATTTTGTTGGACATGAGGCCAATGAATGTGCATCTTTATGACATGTTGGGGGGACATGAGTCACGGCCTGCTGGCAGGTGCCCGTCAATGCTGGATGGGTGGGGGTACTGGGGGACAAGAGTCGGGGCCTGCTGGCAGGTGCCCGTCAATGCTGGATGGGTGGGAGTGCTGGGGGACATGAGTCGGGGCCTGCTGGCAGGTGCCCATCAATGCTGGATGGGTGGGGGTGCTAGGGAGCACAAGTCGGGTCTGCTGGCAGGTGCCTGTCAATGCTGTTTGGGTGGGGGTGCTGGGGGATATGAGTCGGGGCCTGCTGGCAGGTGCCCGTCAATGCTGGATGGGTGGGGGTGCTGGGGGACATGAGTCGGGGCCTGCTGGCACTTGCCCGTCATTGCTGGATGGGTGTGGGTGCAAGGGGACATGAGTCGGGGACTGCTGGCAGGTGCCCGTCAATGCTGGATGGGTGGGGGTGCTGGGGGACATGAGTCGGGGCCTGATGGCACTTGCCCGTCAATGCTGGATGGGTGGGGGTGCTGGGGGACATGAGTCAGGACCTGCTTGCAGGTGCCCATCAATGCTGGATGGGTGGGGGTGCTGGGGAACATGAGTTGGGGACTGCTGGCAGGTGCCCGTCAATGCTGGATGGGTGGGGGTGCTGGGGGACATGAGTTGGGGCCTGCTGGCAGGTGCCCATCAATGCTGGATGGGTGGGGGTGCTGGAGAACATGAGTCGGGGCCTGCTGGCAGGTGCCCATCATTGCTGGATGGGTGGAGGTGCTGGGGGACATGAGTTGGTGCTCACTAGTGCATGGTGACATGTGGGCTGGCTGGGGTACATGCCCAGGGTGGATGGGCTGCCTACGGGACATGCCCATGGGTGCAGAGTAGTCCCCTGTGGTGTGGGCTGCCTGCAGGTGCTGGGGAGAGGGTAGAGGGCACACCTAGGAGGACCCACTCTGCCAATTCACGTGCGAAACTCCCGCGCACCCCTCAGAATAGTCGTACCCCGCTCTGCAAGCGGAATCGCGTGTGAGACTCCCCGCGCACCACCCAAATACACATAGCCCGCTTGCACAGGGCCTATCGCATGTGAAACTTCCTGCGCACCCCCGAAATACACATACCCCGCTCACACAGGGCCTATCGCATGTGATTCTCCACGCGCACGCCTCAGAATACACGTACCCCGCTCCCCAAGGCCCATCGCCTGTGATTCTCCACGCGCACCCCACAGAATACACGTACCCCGCTCCCCAAGGCCTATCGCATGTAATTCTCCATGCACAACCCCAAAATACACATACCTCGCTCGCACAAGGCTTTTTGTGTGTGATTATCCATGCGCACCCCTCAGAATACACGTACCCCGCTCCCCAAGGCCTATCGTGTGTGATTCTCCATGCGCACCCCTCAGAATAAACATACCCCGCTCCCCAAGGCCTATCGCGTGTGATTCTCCACATGCACCCCCAAAATACATGTACCCCGCTCGCACAAGGCCTTTCGCGTGTGATTCTCCACGCGCACCCCTCAGAATACACGTATACCGCTCCCCAAGGCCTATCGCGTGTGATTCTCCATGCGCACCCCTCAGAATACAAATACCCGCTCCCCAAGGCCTATCGCATGTGATTCTCCACGCGCACCCCCGAAATACACATACCCCGCTCGCACAAGGCCTTTCATGTGTGATTCTCCCCGCGCACCCCTCAGAATACACGTATACCGCTCCCCAAGGCCTATCGTGTGTGATTCTCCATGCGCACCCCTGAAATACACATACCCCGCTCGCACAGGGCCTATGACGTGTGAAACTTCCCGCGCACCCCAGTAATACACGTACCCCGCTCGCACAGGGCCTATCGCGTGTGATTCTCTACACGCACCCCTCAGAATACACGTACCCCACTCCCCGAGGCCTATTGCGTGTGATTCTCCACGCGCACCCCTCAGAATACACGTACCCCACTCCCCAAGGCGTACCGCGTGTGATTCTCCACGCGCACCCCCAAAATACACATACCATGTTCGCACAAGGCCTTTCGCGTGTGATTCTCCACGTGCACCCCTCAGAATACAAGTACCCCACTTCCCAAGGCCTATCGTGTGTGATTCTCCACGCACACCCCCGAAATACACGTACCCCGCTCGCACAGGGCCTATCGCATGTGAAACTTCACGCGCACCCCAGAAATACACATACCCCGCTCGCACAAGGCCATTTGCGTGTGATTCTCCCTGTGCACCTCTCAGAATACACGTACCTCGCTCCCCAAGGCCTATCGCGTGTGATTCTCCACCCGCACCCCCTAAATACACATTCCCTGCCTGCACAGGGACTACGCATGTGATTCTCTGCAAACACCTCCCAAATACAGATACCCCGCTCGCACAAGTCCTATCGTATGTGATTCTCCACGCGCACCCCCAAAATACATGTACCCGGCTCGCACAAGCCCTGTCGTGTGTGATAATTCTAGCGCACCCCAGAAATACACGTTCCCCGCTCGCGTGATTGCACTGTAGCGGACCTGTAAACTGGTCCAGGGTTAGCGCGGTCCTTTGCGCTGTATTGGGGATTTCAATGGTATTTCCTTGCACAAGGGGCATTCTTGGGGGCGTAACTGGCGCTGCGGGATGTTCTCTGTGCCAGCGCTCATTATTGCTTGGGAATTCCATGAATACACGGTGCGCCAGAATGCTGTTTAGCGCACACGGCTGGCACACGCTGGAGCACGATCCCTCTCTGCGCTGCTCGCGTGCACTGCCTCTGCGCTGAAATCTATGAATTACCCCGTATGTGTATGAAACTCACTTGGTTTCTTAAGACTGTGTTATTGGATGTTAGGAGATAGAAGAAATAATGAAATACTTATTTTGCATTTTTTATAAGGTAAATGGCAGAAACTGTATAGAAAAGCATAGACTGTATGCATTTGTGTAGGTGTGGGTAATAAAGCAGAAGGTTGTTATATAGAGGCAGTGGTGTTATTTCAGCTGGGAGTTTTTCAATGATAGTGTCTATCTGTGTGAGTGTATAAAGATGCATGAACTTATCCTGGCTGTGTGTAATTTTATAATACACTACTAAGTGTTTTTCTACAATTATACTGTTATTTCTCCAATCTTTTAATGTTATAATTTTTTAGATGTGTGTGTAAAAAAAGAATTTAGATAGCAGACAAGGTTGGAAGTGACAGTTGATTATAGCAGATGGGAAAAATAATAGTAAGTTCATTTTATAGGTGATACAGGTTAAGTGGCAGTTACTCTGTTTATATGCATTTATAAGAGTTGTACATGTACTCTGCATAAAATATGCATACCTGTAGTTTGTATTCATGCATTTGGATATGCATGCATCTGCAAGTAGAAATCTTGGAGACTTGTACGGTAGTTTTTGTAGTAGGTGCTTTCCAATGATATGAGACTTGCACTCAGAGTGATCAACAGTACATTTGAAGTGCTGAACTCTGATGATGGAGTTAAATGTAGAGGTCTTGAATGTGATTGGTGGATGGTTGTGTGACTGCTTAGCTGTATCCAATGAGGGAATGGGACAGAGAGTGAAGTGGAATGGATAGAAGGGCTGTCTAAGAGTTAAGTGCTCCGCGGACACCGCGGCTGTCCGCGGACAGTGAATGCCACGTCCGGGGTTTTTCCAGCAAATCCAGCATGGAAAGGGGACTGTAGGGATTAGCCAATCAGGTGTTGAGGTTGTGGATTTGTGTTGAAAGAGGCTGTTTGTAGTGAAGATAGCAGAGTTGGAGAAAGTCAAGGTGTTGGTGGTTGGAGATATGTTTGTGCATGGTTTACAGCAGTATGCTCAATGTAGGCATGTGGCAAACAATTTTGATGTTAAAGGAGTGTTGGTGGTGTGGAGCACTGTGCCTGATTGCAATGTACAGGGAATTGTACAAGCTCACGAAGATATGGGCAGGATGAACAGTCCTCATGTGGCAGTTTTGCACTGTGGTGCTTTGCATTCGGGCTATGTCAGTGCCCCTACTTTGTTGGCAGATTTGGAACACATGGTTCAAGCAGTAATGAACATCCTTCCACATGCCAAATTTATTTTTTCTGGATTAGTACCTAGGGCAATATGGGACAATATTTATGTTTTTTGTCCTCAGCTAAACATTGCTAGGTGTGCAATCAACCGAGGCACATGTCCTTTCATGGTTAGAGCTGGTATGTTCTTCTGTAATAATGAGAATATTGATTCCAGTAATGCTGTTTATTTTAAGGAAGATGGCATTTCTTTATCTTTCATGGGAAATGCCATGCTGTTTTGGAGTGTAAGGGTTGCTTTGGAGAAGGTTATGTGAAGATTTTAGGAGTAAAGTAAGAAAGAAAAAATACAAAATAAAAGGTGTCTGTCAAGCATCTGCAAAAAAAAACAAAAAAATGGCTCTTTTCAGAGCCAACCTCAAAGGGGAAATGGGGCACACTAATTTAAATTCATCACGCTCAGATTTCTCAATATGTCAGCGGACATGGCGGTAGTCCGCAGACACCGCATATTACATACAGGGATTTTGGGGTGGAGAGGCATGCAAATCAGAAAGAGTAGAGCAAGGGATTGGTCAATAAAGTTTACTGGGTGTATTGTGTAAGGAGAGTGTTTGTCAGAAAGTATTTTTCCTGAGAGAAGAACAGATAGCTATGGCTGTGTGTTTTAGAAAACAGATTATTTGGATTTTGGGAGACTCATTGATACATTTGTTGGAGGTGCATGATATGACATGATATGATATGATATGATCGGTTATGATTGTTTATTTATATAGCGACTATAAACAATGTGTTTCAAAGCGCTTCAAGGCAAGGGAGGGAACAAGGGAAAATACAGCCACATTCTTATAGGCCATGAACAGTAAGGATGTGAAATTAACTATCGTACTCGGCCTGACGACATTTCAGATAGTGCAACAGCTAAGACATAGATAAGGAAGAGAGGGGGAGAGTGGGAAGGAAATGGAAACAGACAGGCGACTACTGTACTAGGCCTGACAACATTTCTGGTAGAGCCAGAGAAAAGCAAAAGGTGAGGGAGAGGGGTACAGAAAGGGAGGGGAGGAACAAAACAAGCGACTATCATACTAGGCCTGGCGACATTTCAGATAGTGCTGGAAGGGTGGTGGGGAGGAAAAAAACAGTAATGGGAGGGTGGAGGAAACAGACGAGGTTGCTATCATATTAGGTCCAGGGACAATTCTGATAGAGTAAGTGCATAGAAGAAAGTAAGGGGAGGAGGAAGGGAAAGGAGGAGAGAAAAGAGAGTAAGCAGTCAAAAAGAGTGGAGAAGCAAAAGTGTGAATACAATTGCAGAAGTCAGTAGTAACACATAATGTTGCAAGCCAGGATACAAGATGAAGATGGGAACAGCATGATTTAGGGCCACATTGAGTACAAGATGCAAAGGAAGTCCAGCATGAGAGCTGAGAAAGAGTGATGCACCCTGAATGAATGAAGTCCATAAAAGTCAAATCCAGAATTGGCCACAAGACAGCGATGGTGAAGGAAGGCACCAGGTGGGCAGTGCTTGCTAAGTGGTGAAAACGAGCAGCAGGCAGGAAGGTACCAGGTGGGCTGGGTTTAGGCCAGGTGACCTAAATCCACTTGCACCTGCTCCGCATCTGCAAAGGAAAAGAAGCTGGAGGACTCCTTAAGTAGGGAAACAGAGCGGCAGGCAGGAAGGCACCAGGTGGGCGTGGCTTGCTAAGTGGTGAAAAAGAGCAGCAAGCAGGAAGGCACCAGTTGGGCAGGGCTTGCTAAGTGGTGAAAAAGAGCGGCAGGCAGGAAGGCACCAGGTGGGTGGGGCTTAGGCCTGGCCTGGATCTAGGTACCTGATGACCTAGATCCACTTGCACCTGCTCCCCATCTGCCATGCAGAACGCTGTGGAGTAGCTGCCGATCTTGGATTCCCTCATGTGGAAGTGCACTGGCATGGAGTGCATGGAATGAAGTGGCTTGACTTTGTACCTCTCTGTGCTACTTTGGAGTCACAGCATCATCCAGACATAATTATAATTCATTGTGGAGGGAACAGTTTAGGACATGTGTCTGGAATTTCTTTGCCATTTGCAATTAAAGAAGGACTTGGGAAGGTCATGGACATGTTTCCAAATTCCTAAGTAATTTTTTCTCGTATTGCGCAGGGACAAATGTGGCTGCGTTCTTCTTCATTTGGTCCACAAATGGAGAAAGCGAGGCGCAATGTCAATAAGGCTGTTTGTGCCTTTTTAAGAGATGTTGGCATGTCTTCTTTTCACAATGAAAATATTATGTTTCGTAGCACATATATTTTTCGCAGAGATGGAGTCGATCTTACTTATGCTGGCAATCAGATTTTTCTGAGAAATGTACAAAATGCATTGCAACCTTTTTTGGAATTACAACAATCCATTTTGCAGTAGGTGTTGACCATTTGAAGTTTTTCAAACCCAAAAAAACACCACCAAAAGGCTCCTTTCAGAGCCACCACATTCCTCCCATAGAAAAGTGCAATGGTTATGATAGGGCAGCACCCCCCAAAAATAAATGTCTGCGAACTGTCTGCGGACTTCTAAAAAATGCACAGGGCCCTGCACTATTTATTTGTCACTTCTGTTTTTAAACTATGATAGGCGGCTCTGAAAAGAGCCTTTTTTTGTTTTTCTTGTTTTTTATTTGATTTGGTTTTTTAAACATGACACACAAGGAAAGGAGGGGAAAGGAGGGGAAGGAAGGGACACCAACCATAGGGATAAGAAAGGGCAAGTGAAGAGAGGAAGATGTAGGGTGGGCCTTATTCAGGTAGTGGGCAGACCTTCTCGTGCTCCTTGACCACAGTCTCGAAAGCACTCCGAAGATTCTCCCCCCTGCAGAGTACTGCGTCGCAGTACATACACAATATTGTGACCCTCGAAAGGTAAGGGTCAAAAGCATCATGAATGGCCTGTGAGGCAGCTGGAGGGATAAGCTGTCCCACAGGAGTGTCTCTTGTGGTGGCATGAGCAGAAACGGAGGATGTTGTAGAGGAACTCAACCTACTACGTTTATCACAAGATATTCTCACTCTCGTACCCATAGTGTGTGTTGCTCATCTTCTTCATTCTCTTTCTCTTGGTGACAAGGAGAATTTGAAGACCTGAAACTAGTCGAGAAATATAAGTAAACCTCACTGTGAGATTCCAAAGGGGAGCAATGACTACTACAAGAATGATCAGCCCACATGCAGGATTGAAGCTCTTGTTATCATTGAAGGGCCAACCCATCGGATAGATTAATGTTAGTAAAGTGTCTTCTAGACGTATATAGCAGTACCCCGTCAGGCTACACATCACCTTAGTAAACAGAATCCTCTGGTAGCTATTGCATTTCCAGAGGTGCCGCCTGCACAAAACATTTCTTTCTGATGGAAAAGTATTTTTTAGATAGCTACCCTCTGAAGAAGAAGATATCTGTGTCTACTGATTGACTGGCATGGCCTGTGCCAAGACCCACATACTTTCTGACTACTCCAACAGAAGCAGATGAGCTATGGCGGATTCAGAATTCCTAGAAGATACCTTCCTCACTCAAAGCTTACCTCATCCGCTACGAGGTTTGTGTCAATTCAGACATTATTTTCTTATATATAGACTGCCATTAAACGTACTTGTTATATTGGCACTTATATTCTTATAATTTTGATGGAACACATTTTATTTAACATCCTTATTTCAATTGACATGAAATGTCTTTAAATTACAGAAAAGTCAAAGGTTTTTCTATCATCAATATGTATTTTCCCCATTGTTTTATCGGTTATTGTCAACACGTTTCTCTGCTTATCAGAAGGAAGGACTAGTAATGCGTGCACATTTGTGGTTAGTTAAGGCCTGACAATGTTTTTCTGTTTATGTCTTCATCTACATTTCTCTGTGTCTTGGCTCAGAAAGACTAAAACCCCATTAATAAAATACCAAGATGAACATTATTCGGAGCCCAATACAATACAACTTGCTATTCTTCCTGATGAGCGGCATGAGGACGTTGAAGGCCTTGCAAACCAACCAAGTGCAACAAGTCTATACAACAAAATTACATACATCAAAAGATTAAGAATATGTGTATTATTATAATAAGTAATAACACCAAGTAATAACACAAGAGCATTACAGAAGTGATGTCCATATAAATCGACATTAAGCACATAAAACTATTAAGCTAACACTTACAAACCAAAAATATATGTTGCACAACAGAGGTAGCTTGTATCTACTAACAAACTTAAACTCTATATATTCTGATTCTTTAATTACATTCAGACTTCCATTCAGTTAATACAAATGGGGTTCTCAATAAATTGGGCTTCTCCTTTGCCTCATGTTTGTTGATATTACGAATGTGAAGTCTGCAGCAAAAGATCTTACATGTGAGTAGAGTGTGTTCAATGTACCTAAATCAGCCTAGCTCATAATACATCTTTGCATTTGATGCTTGACTGCAGCTGTAAGGAACCACAAGAGTAACTGTGAAAGGAGTAGGTTGAAATCTGCTTGCCACCACCTGGGGTTGAGTGGAAGCAATTCAGTGGATAAAGTGGTTGGGAACGGTGCTCCTCTACTTTAAAAAAAAAAAAAGATTTTACTGTTCCTATACTATTAATTTAAAAAAGAACCCATTCCAGAATGGTTTCGTTTGAAAATAAACGTGTTGAAAGAAGTTGAAACCTCCACTTCAGTGCACTGCACTCAACATTCCCTTTAACAGCAGGTGTGTTTGTTTAGCTGTTTGCATTGTGTGTGGGAGGAGGCCTGGTGATGGGGTTTTTGGTGAGCGGGGGCAGGCCAGCTGGGAACATAGTTAAACTGTTTCTTTTTGTACATGTCGACCAATGGGAAGCATGCTTCCTCAAGGGGTGTATGGGTAATAGTGGCCAACACTCTTAATCAAAGGTCATTCTCAGAGATAAATTACAGTTACGGTAATGATTTTAACATCTGTAACTCTGTATAATGGGAAGAACATACAATTATCTAAATGTGGTGTGCATTTTGTGTCCCTTATAGCAACTACTAGGCCGCCTGGTGAGTTTGTGCTAAACTGTGCTTTGCAGCCCCTCTTTCTCCCAACTATCCTCAGCCACCCCTAGGACACTCACCATCTCCCCTATCTTCTCTAATTGCTACACTACCACCTATCCTCCCTCTCTCCCGAAGTCTGGAAGATAAATGCTCAAAAAAAGACATACTGACCACTAATCCTGGCCTACCTATCGCAGACCCCTATGTCAGTGCAACTTCCAGACAAATCTTCACTGATATCCTCTTTTCTGTCCCCTCTCCAGATCTATGGACTCCTCATCTCATCTCTACTCTCTCTCCTCTCAAATCCGCACCCATTCATGGTGGCACTAAATAGGATGTCTTCTTGGTGGGCTTCACATCACGCAGAGGTATCATTAATGTCTAATATTCTTGCACTATCTTGTTCAAGGTCCTCAACCCAACGTCCTCCTCTTTGACTGCCACGTGCCGTCCCTCATTAACTTCCTTCCCACTCCTGGTGCTCCTTCTTCCACTCTCTCTGCCCTCCCCTCCGGCTGGTGTACCACACCCCTGTACCACTCCTCAATCGACCTTCAAATGGTGGAGACCTGTTCCATCTAGCCACGCTTAATGCTCGTTCTGCCATCAAACGCTCTGCCAACATCTGTTTCTTCCTTGAAGACATTGACTTCGATATCCTTGCCCACACTGAAACGTGGTTCAATGCCAGTTCAGGCACTGCTTTTGACTCGAATCTTTCTAATGGCTATAAGATCATAACCAAGCCTCGCCCTAACCGTGCTGGCGTGGGGTTGCTCTGTTCTTCACTGAGTGGGTGCATTCTTCCCTCATACCTGGCCACCCTTACCCTTCCTTCGAGAGCTTGGTCTGCAAGCTGGTCATCTCCCCCACCTTCTCTCTGACCATTGCCACTATCTAAGGCCACCTGGCTCTACCACCCTATTTCTCTCTGAATGGGCCATTTTCTCCTCAACCTCTAAACTCCTTCTCGTGAGTGATTTCAATATCCACCTTGACCCCTCAATCACAGCATCCACTCTCTTCCGTGACCTTTGCACCTCGCTCTCCCTCTCCTTTCTCCCTTCTGGTCCGATCCGCTTGGCTGGACACACTCTTGATGCCTTCTTCCACACTGATCTTTCACTCTCCTCCCCACTGATCACCCCTCTCTCCTGGTCATACCACTCTCTCCTCTCCTCTCACCTGGGTCCTCTCGGCCCTCTGCTTGCACTTCCCTGTGCAGTGCCAACTTTGTTCACGAACATCAGTCTGATGAAACAATGTCAGCTGCTGCATTCACATCTACCTTCATCCCCCCTATCTCCCCACTACAGACCATACCTCCGACTCTGCTCTCAGCAACCTCTATCATGCATTACAAAAACCCTTAACCTTCTTGCCCCAGTCATGAGGATCCGCCTGAAATATGCCCCCAAAAGTAACACCTGGTATGACTCAGAACTTGCATCCTTAAAATGCAAGTGAGGAATTGTGGAACAGAAGTGGCAGACCTCAGCCTCACCCTCTGACAAACTGGCCTGTGGCCTGCTCCAATACCAATACAGACTTTCCATCCGCACCAAGAAAAGGGCCCACGTCTAGACTTGTGTCTCGGGTGCATCCAACAACATGGCTGAACTCTTTAAAATCTGCAGGGAACTAGCCAACCCTTCCGCAGTCTTCTCCTCACCTCTTCCCTCCCAGGCCCTCTGCAACGCATTGGCCACACACTTCCTTACAAAATCCAAGGACATCCTGAGCACGCTTGTGTCCCTTTCCTCCTCCCTACCCCCCCCCCGCCCTGCCTCCTACAGCCTCCCATCCTCCCTCTGCCTTTCTTTCCACCTTCTTTCCTATGAAACCTGATTAGGTCACCAGAGTTGTCCGCTCCATGAAGGTCTCCTCCATAACCATTAACGACAGTATTGTCTCTCTTTCCCCTTCACTTGCTGATTTCTTCAACCACTCTTTTGCTACTGGATCTTTCCCCTCCTCCCCCAAGCACTCTGTAGTGCGCTGTAACTGAAAAAACCTTCTTCAGAACCGTCTTGTCCAGCTAAGTACCACCCCATATCTATCACCCTCTTCCTGGGGAAACTCTTGGAGAAGCTGTTCTTCCCCCAAATGACCCAGCACACTGAACTTGTTTGCCTCCACGACCATCAATCTGAATTCCGAACATCCAGATGCACGGAAACAGCTCTTCTGAACACCCGTGAGGAACTGCTCGCCTTTCTCCATTCCAACTCTCCTGCTCTTCTTATTCTACTTGATCTCTCCTCTGCATTTGATTCAGTCAACCACTCTATCCTCATAGAATAACTCCACGATACCCTGGCCTGTCTGACCTCCTTCCTCAATGACCACATGTCCAGGTTATTCTGAGCTCCTTCTCCTCAACCACTTCTATCTCCACCTGTCTTGTCCCCCAGGGCTCCAGCCTTTCACCCTGGCTCTTTAACACCTATCTTGCTCTGCTTGCACACCTTATCTACACCTTCTCCCCTAATTTGCAGTTTCATGCAGATGGCACATAACTCTTCTTCAAACTTCCCTCTGACCCTCTCATTACTACTTCCATCATTCCTGACTGTCTATCTGCCATCCAGTCCTGGTGTACTTCCAATGATTTCTGCCTCAACACTAGCAAGACTGAGACCCTTTCTATTGGGACTCCGGCTACCTCTTTCTTCCCCTCACTCTGGCCATCTTCTATGGGCTCTTCCCTTCTCCTTCATCTGAACCCAGAAACCTTGGCGTTATCTTTGACTCCTCTGTTTCCTTCCTCCCTCACATTCAGGACCCTGCCAAGAAGTGCCACTTTCAAAACCAACTCCTCATGGGAATTCTTCCTTTCCTCACTTTCCCACAGAATCTCAATGTCTCTAGAGCTCTGGTACTCTCTAGGCTAGCTTTTTTCTTAATCTAACCTCTTCTTCTTTCCAACCCCTCCAGCTAATCCATAATAGGGCTGTGAGATTTAGCCTTGGCCTCAAGCCCAGGAACCACATCTCTCCAGCCCTAAAATCTCTCCACTCTTGCTGCAAGGATCAAATTCAAATCCCTCTGCATCACCAATAAGGCTGCCTGGAGCCAGGGACCATGCTATCTACAACATTCCTCCAGCACCAACTCTCTGTGTGTGAAGCTTTTGGCTAAACAGTGAGCTGGTGGCCGATCTCTTTACTCTACAGGCTCCCTCTGATGGAAAAGCCTCCCCCTTCCTCTTCGTCTTGAGCTGGATCCCCTCAAATTCTGGACGCTATGTGTCGTCTTGGGCCCCAGCCTCCCACCCCAATCGCCTTTGGCCTCTGCCTGCTCCCAGCACTTAACTTGGCACCCACAAGCCTATGCCACCACATTCTTGCACTTACTTATTTATTGGCAGCTGACCACTCACTTAGGCACTTACACCTGCTCACCCCCTACTACTTCCCTCTTGGTACACCTAGCACTTAGCCCCCCCCACCCAATACCCACATCTCTTCTCTCTCTCGGCACTTGCACATTCTTAATGCTCCCAAGGCTCCCAAAGCCTAGTACAACTCTATCTTTCATTGTTATTTGATTTTCATTCCCATGCTTCCTCCCTGTTGCCCTGTGGGTGCTTTGAAACACAATTTACTTGATGTATAAGCACCTTACAAATGCAGAATAAAATAAAATAATCCCATTCCGGCATGGTCCAACATATTGATTTTTGAGGGCATATGTTGTGTATTAATAACACAATTGTATTAATGAAAATTACTAAAATTGTCTGAGAATTATGAATTATGGAAACTATTTGATATATGTTAAATGTAATAATACCACCAAGTCTGTCAAGGTTTCTGGTCCCTGTGTTTAACACAACAACAGCTATCCATCTATGAAATCTGGCTTGTAATTGGCCTGTGGATTGATTCTTGTATCCTGGGAGCATGCCTATTCCAACTAGTTTGTTTTCTGTGAACTTGGCTGGCCGCCTTTTAGTGCATTCACTCTGTACAATGATTTTCTTTCTTTTTTTATCAGTCTACTATAGCTTTGGCCGTTCAAATGCTTGTGATTCCATTGCTCCAGAGCCTACTGGTGTGATAAACCTTTATGTAGCTTCCTTGATTATAATGCTTAAGGCATGTATGTGTGGACAATAGAATATAAAATATAAATGAATCCCTTGATGGTGATAATCTCACATTATTCAATGACACAACCATACCATTAATTATATTGTGGCTGTGAATTACCCCATTATAAAGCATCATATAGAAATAATTCAACTGCCACACAAAAGGTGTACATGAAGTGCCACTCTTTGCATAATTTTCAGCATGGTAGTAAATACATTTCATGGAAAGAAGCATCCAATACTGCAACTTAGAAGGTACCCAAAAGATTCTGGAATCCACTATTGTTATCATCTATGTGACAGATTACAATTTATTTTGCAAGGGTACAGGAGCCCCGGCTTTATTGACTTTTATTAAATAAATAAAATGATGCAGGTAATTCCCTCTCTGGAATGAAAATCTGCTCCTTAGATTCCCCTTTCATAAACTCCATTCCAAAAGCATAACATGCACCTGTGTCCTGCGTCATCAGTATCCTGATTTGCAGCACCTGCTCTAACAGTGGCACCGAGCAGGTTCAGAGGTCACAATTGCCCATTTGCCAGCTGAACTGACACCAATGTGTCTGCAGCAAAGGGGATGCATTTAAGATATACCCCCTGTACCAAAACTATGATGATCGTAACTAGCCCATGGTGGTGTCAGGTTAAACTCTAAAAGGCAGTTAAGGCATGATGTATGGCACTATGTATGATCACTGCAGCCATATCCAATTTGATATAACATGTGTCAGCTACTATGAGTCAGCTCAGCTTTGGAAGATGACATGTAACATGTATTCTGATGAGATGAACTGAGCCTTCCAAATGACAGGACAGAAACCTGAATGGCCATGCCTCTTCTTTGATCTCTTTGTGAAGTAAGGTAACACCCTCCCTCAGAGACAGCCGCCCAGTAGGCAGCTGCCCTGAACATAGGCATCAAAAGAGCACACAGAGTCAAAGGATAGCGACACGCCAGGGTTCTGCATTTCTATAGGCCTTTGATCCTAGTGAGAAGCGGTAGGGCCAGGGTTAGAGTAGGCAGGATGGCTCTGTACAGTGGAAGGAGACTTCCACCATTTTGTTTCTCTCGGTCTAGCTTTCTGCTTCTTTTCCCCTACACTTCATCTAGAGCAAAGCACTTTGGGTGTAATGTCAGTAGGGCAAAATCTACTTCTTTCAGGAACAGGCATTGGACCACTAAGGCAGGTTAGCTTAAGTCCAATAACTGGCAGGCGTTTGCCTTTCAAAGAAGGGGCCTCCCACCACTTCTTTGATTCACTCTGGAACACCCAAGAAGCTTTTATTGGACCTCCTTTGGGAGAGTTGCACTTTCCAAAGCCCTCACCCACTGAGGTGAAGAAGAAGCAATTCAAGGCAGAGGAGAGCTCTGCCCCCTACACACTACCATGGCATATTGGGGTTGACACTTAATGTATACCAGGACCTGCCATTCCGCAGTGGAATGTCCCAGGGCAGGGAGAAGAGACCCTGAAATAACTCACCCTGTTGTTGAGCCCCTGAATTATGTTTCACAGCATATATAGAGCATCAGATATGCTATGGCACCCTGTTCAGCCTCCTCAAAACTTGTCAGACTGCAGACAAAGTGGAACTGAACCTCATCTTGGATGATCTCGATTTCATCAATGCCATGGGATCCCACTGGTGCTAACTTCTGCCAATCCTACGAGCCTTACAACAATTGCTTGCACATTGGGTCACTTAACGCTGCATCGTGAGC
The DNA here is from genome assembly GCF_040938575.1 of Ambystoma mexicanum. Lineage (NCBI taxonomy): Eukaryota > Metazoa > Chordata > Amphibia > Caudata > Ambystomatidae > Ambystoma > Ambystoma mexicanum. The sequence goes on from NC_090924.1 coordinate 1,196,245,269, forward strand.
CCGTCACCTGCTAGTCTCAAATCAACTGCTCAACACCAGGACCCAACACTAACTGCTGGCATGTCACTTGCTGACTCTAGTGAAACACAAAGGGTATTCTATATTTGATGACCTCTAGAAGGTCAAACTTGCATTCCTACCGTGTATTCATAATACATGTTAGCACTTAATCACGGTCTGTGGAGAAGAATTTATGTTGTACCTATTACATGTGTATACTCAGTACATCATATACTTTTAAACAACACTCACTGGGGGGGCCGTCACTCTACAGAGAGATATGGGACCCCCAGTCTAGAGGAGAAAACAAAAGGAATTAATACCGCTTCTTACAAAGACAAAACTCATTTATTAAAAATCAGACTTAGGCCCTCATTACGACCCTGGCGGAATTCGGAAAACGATGGCGGAAATGCAATACCGCCATCGAATAGCGCTCGGTGCGACTATGACCCGTCACCGCAAAGTACGAAGCCATTAGCGACACCGTAGTGAACGCCAACGCTAACTGCACCAAGCACGCGCGCGCGCGCCATGCCAAACCGTAAACACCACCATGGCGCAAGGGTACGCCAATTCCGACCCTAGCGGACATGTACCTAACGCCATCAAGCATGGCGGAATGTACCATTCCGCCATGGTGAGAAGTACGGCATCGCGAATCAACCGTAAACGGCCCCACTGAGTGCCTGTACACCGCTCCCTGCCCACAAAGTACAACTCCCCGTAGGTGCAATGAAGTCACAATGCAACCAGTGAAATGTACAAGTCACCCATGCATGCCAACGAACAAAAGAAACACAAGAGGGGCCAATGGGAGCTGCAGGGCACAGATGGCACGAATACAGAAGCCAATCCAATGGACATGACCACAGTCCCCCCCCCCCCGAAACGCACGCAAACACAGGCACCTGTGACCAGCAACATTCCGAAAATCACATCATTCCACCAGTCCACCTGGCTGACCGGCATCTGTTACACAAAACCCAATCCCCCGCCCCTGAGCATGACAACATTCAAACAGTCATATTGGCAGCCCCCATCCCTGACCTCACTGGGCTTCGTAGGCAAACGCGCCCAGTACAGTACCACGCAACTAAACTCCGAAGCTGGAACCCAATGCAGATCTCCTCACAATACATCGCTCCCCAAATAGGAATATGCCACATCACTTGCAAAGAAGAACGCTACACGGGCCAAATCATAATAGAAATTTAATGCACAACAAAATCACCAAGCCCATACAGCCATTAGGCCATGAACTCCAAAACACATTTCACCATTGTGGGCTGCATCCGCAAGAAATGACCAGCCACTACTTGTGTGACGCCCTGTTCCATCATGGTACACAGAGCCACATTCACGTACGAAAAGGCAACATGGAAGCGCACAGAACCGCAGGGCCGTCCCAATGGGGAGGCACTAGTCCAGCTGAAAGGCCGAAATGTTGCTCCGAGCCACTAGTACTGCGTAAGGGCATGTGGCCCATTGGCGATCGTCCCATAAGATCGTAATGCTGCTCCACTGATTAACACGAAGCAGCAGGTGTCGGGAGTAAAAGCCATCTGCAGGAGTGGCATACAGATGGCAGTGGCAAAAGGGGAGGAGATACCTGTCAACCAAAAGAAAAGAAAAAGAATAGAATGCCCATCAGAACTACATTCGAACAACTCACTTCAATGATCACACTAAATCCACAGCCATATGCATGCTAGCCCACTCCAAAGGATCATCACCACCCCAAAACCACTTGCGACTCATAACCATCTATATCGAGGTGTAAACACCATCACAAGCGATTGTACCTGTGCATGCGTCTGTCAAAACAGAATCCATCAGATGGGATTGGTAACGTGCATGGACACAAGTGTCTGAGGGCGCGTCGAGACAGGGAGGGCTCAACAAGGCCAGATAGACGATGGTCCCACCATGGCAGCCCTGCATCACATAGCGCAGGGGAGGCGGATAGATTCCAAGAAGCCCTGTACATGGCAAACTCTGTATCAAATCACCTGCCCATGCATCCATTCATCATTCCCTCATCCCGGGATTAAAACGCCTGAATATTTACTCACATAACATTAGAAATATCCATTGAGTCTGTGCGTTATGCAGCCTGCAAAATCCACAGTGCCCCAGCCCGTAATTCCAGTGTAGTGAAGTAACATGTATTTGGGAACGTCCGGCCTCATCGCCCACGTCGCTATTGCGCATCCCAAACCATTCATATCAATCATTGCATCCTCGCCATGGCCCCTGTCTCAAGGACATTGAACAATAGAACGTTATATTTGCAGTCAGACCTGTGGGCATTTCCTCGCCGCTAGCTGAAAACCGAAAGCGCCGCCCTTCGAATTCCTCATTTGCAACATCACGTCGAAGAGGCATCTGTGGCCGTTTGAAATCACTAATTAATCCATCTAGTGCGGCTGTGTGTGAAAATGGCAACTGCCTTCACCCACAAATGGGACGCCCCGCCCGTCGTTGCAACTCGGTACAGTGATGCATGAGGGCCCACCGTTACTCGAGTACTACGTACCACTGACCCTTCACAAGTCTGTGCGCGACTGCACAGATAGTACGTGAAACAATGGGACCACAGCAGAATGAACATATCAACCAATGTTACACGGCCATCGGGTACAAATACATGATTGCAATAGCAAGATGCCATTCCTCGAATTGCAGCGTTGTGTGCGGGACGTGCTCGGCCAAAGGGGAGAGCAGTTTGCACAGGTGGAATGAATCACCACAGGTGGAGGCCATACAGCCTGAAAACACATAAATTGCACACCCAGTCTCCTCCCACAACCACACCGAAATGCTACCGGCAGGACTCGCGATGTTGGCCCTGGGGGACCTGATAGCACTGCAAGTACTCCAACTCCAAGAAGAAGACGAACACCAACTACAACCGGCCGCACGGAGGAGACGCAGGAGGAGGAGGAGGCCAAGGCAGGGCCAGCAAGGGCCGCCAGCACAGCCACCACCACCACGCAGGCAGCCCGCAATCCCACGCCTCCGAGCACATCCGTTCAACCTCACTGATGAGCAGATCCACACCCTCTACCGTCTGGACCGGGACACCATAGCCGCCATTGTGGACATGACACAGGCTGACCTTGTCAGCATGATAGATAGCCCAACCGCCATCCCACCCCTACTGAAGGTGGTGTCTGTACTACACTTCCTGGCCACAGGCACCTACCAGCACACAGTCGGACAGTTGCATGGCATTTCTCAGCCACTGTTCTCACGGACACTATTGCACGTGCTCGATGCCCTCCTGCAGCACGCAGACGACTACATCTCTCTACCACGCTCGGAGCAGGAAATTACCAACACAAAAGTGGGATTCCATGCACTTGCCGGCATACCGGGTTGCATTGGTGCCATCGACTGCACCCATGTGGAATTGGTCGTCCCACATGCCATGGAGGCCCAGTACCGCAACCGAAAACAATTTCATTCCCTGAATGTACAAATGGTGTGCGACTCCAACAGGATCATTACACATTGTTGTGCCCGATTCCCTGGATCAACCCATGATTCTATGGTCTTGAGGAACTCTACAATACCACGCTACATGGAGCGACACGCAGGGAACAGATCCTGGCTACTCGGTGAGTCTCATTACATGCATGATAATGTGGGGTATGTGATTCGGCAATGACCTGGCAGGAAGGGGGGGGGGTGTGCGTACGTAGCAATGGCATTCCACATCATACGTTTCTCGTCCACATACAGGTGATGCTGGATATCCACTGAAGAGATGGCTCCTCACACCAGTCCGGAACCCACGGGACCAGCATGAGGAGGACTACAACCATGCCCACTCACGTACCCGTGTAGTCATTGAACAGGCATTCAGCCTACTGAAGGGTCGTTTCCGCTGCCTCAGCAGGTCTGGCGGGGCACTCCTGTACCGCCATGAGAAGGTTGCAAAGATGGTGATGGCATGTGTCATGCTCCACAACATGTGCGTACGTAGAAATGTGCCCATGCCCCCTGACGCAGAACTGCAAGCACCTGATGATGGTCATGATGAGGGTGGGGATGTGGCAGCACCTCAAGGAGTCTGCGAGGCACCGGAGGGCCGTGACATTCGTCAGCATCTCATTGATGTATGCTTCTAGCACTCACGCCTGGTGGCTGATACATGGACACAGGACTCGTGGCACTGTGTGTGTCTGGGACATGCACAATATGGACTGTACGCCTATGATGGCCTAGTACACAAAGATCAATGTCCACACATCTCATTGGTTGATCGTGCACTGTTTATGGCATATGTGATATCATGTTAAACACCCTATCGACCCGCCACCCAAGTGAGCCCAACACACCCCCTCCACCCTCCTACCTCCCCCCCGAACACCAGTGTCCAAAGATGCTCATTGTCAGTGGGCTGTCGCTATTGCAAGCCCCCTCTGCGGGTATCAGGGGCACCCCTGCCTGTGGAGCGCAGGTTCCTCCCAGATCTACGTTGGGGGCTGCCCTGGACGGAACTTGCAACGGATGATGTCTCTGCCTGCTCACGTCCATGCATGTCCCTAAGGGTCTGCGAGAGCTCAGTGAGCACACGGCGCACTGCGGCAAGTTCGGCACATACGTCCTTGGACGTCGCATGCAGTTCCCCCCTCAGGCTCTCGGTGCTTCTCTCCATTTGTGCCCTTAGTGTCTCTGTACCTCTCTCCATTTCTGCCCTAAGTGTCTCAGTTGATGTTTCTATGTCTGCCTTAGTGCCCCCACATTCATCGGCATGGTCCTTGAGGAGCGTGGCCAGTTGCTGCTGTTGCACGATTAACTGGTCGAGGGACTGTTGCCTCTGCTGGGCCATGGCCATTTGCGGGGGTGTCACAGAGGGGCTGTGGACCTCATGTTGCCTTGCCACAGGGCTTGTGGGGGATGGCCAGTCGTCGTCTTGTGGGTGCCCCTGCGTGGCATCCTCATGTTGTACGGGATGGGACAGACAGGGGGATTGGGACAGGTCATGGATGGATCTGACTTCGACATCCCCGTCTTCTGTGTCGGAGCATGCTGCCATCAATGGGGTGTCACCTATGGTGCTGCTGCCACCAGAGGCAGTGCCTTCTGTGGCATCCGTTGGGGGGACCTGTGGTGGTGGTGTTGTGGGCATGCTGGCTGCTGGGGTGCCTGTTGATGTTCCCTCCTCTGTGCTGCCACCTGATTTGTGCTGCTGCCGTGTCTTGATGCGTGCAGCTGAGGTGGAGGGTCTTTGGCCGTTGGTCTTGGCCCTCTTTGCAGGTGTGCTGGTAGGGGTGTCCTGATGCTCGTCGTTTGGATCGGACCCTGTGGTGGAGTAAAGGAGGGCGAGGGTTATTGATGGGTCTGTGGGAATTGGAATGGCATTGTATCACATGCATTGGGGTGGTACCTGAGGGTGATTTGGGTCGGGGCCTTGGAGGTGCTTTCATTTGTGTGTGGAGTGAGGGTGCAGTTGTTTGGCAGCCTGCAGTTAGGGTGTGCCTGCTGCACGTGTAGTGCGTGTTTTAGGGGTTTTTAATTATTTATGTATTTATTGTGGGTTTTAACGTGCGCTATCAGGCCGATGTGTGTGGACGTTCTCCTGGACATGTGTTTCTGTTGCACTATGTGGACACATGGTACTTCACATGGATGGACTTTGTGGATTTGGCATTGTTTTATCTGGCCCACCTACCTGAATCTTCGGATGTCTGCACTCCTTTCTCCATCCCTCCGACTCCCTCTATGCCCTCCATTCCGATGGTGGAGGCACAGATTTCTTCCCAGGGGGTCAACTTGATGGGTGATTCAGGACCTCCCCCGGTGGCTGTGGCAATGTTGCGGTTGGCAGAGAGTATGCTGCGGACGCGTATCCGCAGGTCGTCCCATCGCTTTCGGCATTGCTGTGGGGTGCGGGGTGCGGTCCCCACCGCACTTACCCGCTGTGCCACCAGAGCCCATATGGCCTTCTTGTTTGCAAGTGCCGTCCTGGTCATTTGCGTGGAGAAGACGACGGCAGCATTCTCCTGGAGGGTCTCTGTTAGCACGGTGAGTTCCTCACGGGAGTAGTGGACCTGCCGCTTGCGGTCGCACGCTTTCTTCGCTACTTTTCCCATTTTTCTTGGTTTCGCTAGGGTGGATGACGGGTTGGGGTGTGTCTCAGGGTAGTGTTTTTGGTGGTTGTGTGGTTTTAGTGGTTTTATAGGTGTACGGCGGGATGTTTCCCGTTCCGGGCCCATGTTTTTACTTCCGTTTCCGTATATTTACGGTCACCGTACTTTCCGGTAGGCGCACACTGCGGTGTCCGCTGTGATGGGTGGCGGTATTGCACCTAGGGCGCCGTACGGCGGCGGTGTGGGCCGTTTTGGGGTCATTTCTGCCATCGCGGACTTTGCACTTCCGCCATGCCGTGGTGCTCGTGCCCGATGGGTCGGAATGGGCCGCACTTTGCTCCTTCGTGCAATGGCGGAAACGCTATTTACGCTGTGGCGGTCCGGTCAGTCACTTTCCGCCAGGGTCGTAATGAGGGCCTTAGTGTTTTAGTAACAACAATAATTAATAAGACCAAATTGGAACAAATGGGGCATTTTACATTAGATAATGCCCGGTATTAGATTTTTTTAGATTTTTTTTTTTTTTTTTAGATTTTTTTAGGGCTTTCTATGCAGCACGTTGTATATTATTAAAATTTATTTAAACAACGTAATACTAGCACCTATAAAGATCTTACACCTCTTGCTGATATCACACACCTAAGGATCCTACCCAATAAGGTCCTTACATACATATAGACACAGTAAAACAGACCTATACCTAAGGTCACTTTCAATTCTTATTGATTATGTCAAGTTGTTTTATGACATAGATCATAGAAAAGCATGAGTCCAGCTCATACTCTAATAAGGTCGACCGGTTTCATAACCACACTTGTTTAGGTCATCTTCTTCAGGACATGTAGTTTCAAATGAAGGGGTGTTGACTCCCTAATGGAAAGACTATTTCCAGATGTGTGTTCTTACTCCTACAAGGAAGTAAGAGAAAAAAGGGGAGGTTTTATATCACTCCTCTGGTCCCTAAATTACATTTATATTTTATTTTAAATACAATGCTAATAAAAGTATTTCTGAATCTATTAGCCAAAAGGTCAATTTTTTATACTGAGGCTGCTGTTTGGCATTCAAAACAGCGCCAAGAAAGGCACTTAACAAGGGAGGGGAATGGGGATGGGACGTGCCCAGGGGGACTCCTTATGATTTAATTCATTAATACATGCATCAAGGGCTCTTGTTGGTACACCTTATAGCCCTATTGTGCAGCGAGTATATGCAAAGGTAGTTTAAAAGATAATGTTTTTCCTTACCGCCCACTTCAAACTAGTGGCACTGTCTTGTGTTGCCTGCCCATATACGCGTTGTGCAATTTGTCTTATCCCCTGCTGTAAACAAGAGAAAGCAATGGAAGAATCACCTTCCATACGTCACTTTAACTATATCATAGGTATTATCCTTATCATTAGCACGAATGCCTTTACAAAAATGTATAAGTTAAAAGAGCTTACCAGTTCTTTTAATACTCGTTGCTTATCGTATGCAAGAGGAAAAAGGGGGGGTGTTGTAGGCGCCGTTAGATCGCCTCATCAAGCGGCTATATTATTACTTTCCTGAAAGGAAAAACGAAAAACCCGCGGATGCACTCGCGTTATATAAGGCTCTCTGTTACGGAAAAGTGGTTCTTTATTTATACCGTCATGCTATCTCAATAAGGCTGTACCAGAAGAAGATAGGGCTGCAAATTCATACCTTCGGTCCTCGCGTATGTAAGCACTATCCGGGTCTGCTGCTCTGATTACTCTGCAGCGGCTGTTAGTAACGGGCCGCCCTGCAACACTATCCTATTTTGATTACTGGCATACGTGGCCACTCTATGGTTGCGACGCCATATTGGACAGGGAAAACTAGGTCGCCATCTTTGATCAGGTCAAAAGTGACCTGTTGTAACCTTGTATGCTTATTTATCAAAGTAAAATACGGATGCGTGTTTGTGGGAACTTACTATCTGTTCTATACTGTTTTTTCTTTGGGCAGGTCATACTTACACAGGAAAGGGCTTATAGACTTCTAATATATATCTCGGAGTTGGAAGATTCTAAAAGTAAAAAAATTCCCTATACAACAAAAGATTAATTCTCATCATTGAACAATTTAGTCAACATCTTTAACAGCAATGATATATATTACATATTCAATGGCATTTGTATTAACAAAAGTTGTGAGAGATACATAGCAAGCGAACACATCCCAGTTACAACTTTTATGCCAGGGGGTCAAAAACAGGAGTTTTAGATCGGTCTGAATGAACAAATCCAATGGAATGAGCTGGCAGTTCTACCACGTTGATTCATTGGTAATGTCTTTAGAACTCCTGTTTTTGACCCCCTGGCATAAAAGTTGTTACAGCCACTATAAGATAGGCATCTTTAATGATAGTAATTGACGCCTTGAGTTAGTCATTGTGTCACTGTAATGTACAGAATGTATTGTTTGCTATAATAGCTGCAACATGGGCCGATGTAACAAAAACATTCATTTTCCTTGTTTGCTTTTCTTGATCATTGATCTGGTATCATGTGATGAGAGAATGCTCTACCAAATAGGATCTCCCCGTGTTCCCATCCCATTTCAAATTGTTTATGTAACTGTGATGTGTTCGCTTGCTATGTATCTCTCACAACTTTTGTTAATACAAATGCCATTGAATATGTAATATATATCATTGCTGTTAAAGATGTTGACTAAATTGTTCAATGATGAGAATTAATCTTTTGTTGTATAGGGAATTTTTTTACTTTTAGAATCTTCCAACTCCGAGATATATATTAGAAGTCTATAAGCCCTTTCCTGTGTAAGTATGACCTGCCCAAAGAAAAAACAGTATAGAACAGATAGTAAGTTCCCACAAACACGCATCCGTATTTTACTTTGATAAATAAGCATACAAGGTTACAACAGGTCACTTTTGACCTGATCAAAGATGGCGACCTAGTTTTCCCTGTCCAATATGGCGTTGCAACCATAGAGTGGCCACGTATGCCAGTAATCAAAATAGGATAGTGTTGCAGGGCGGCCCGTTACTAACAGCCGCTGCAGAGTAATCAGAGCAGCAGACCCGGATAGTGCTTACATACGCGAGGACCGAAGGTATGAATTTGCAGCCCTATCTTCTTCTGGTACAGCCTTATTGAGATAGCATGACGGTATAAATAAAGAACCACTTTTCCGTAACAGAGAGCCTTATATAACGCGAGTGCATCCGCGGGTTTTTCGTTTTTCCTTTCAGGAAAGTAATAATATAGCCGCTTGATGAGGCGATCTAACGGCGCCTACAACACCCCCCCTTTTTCCTCTTGCATACGATAAGCAACGAGTATTAAAAGAACTGGTAAGCTCTTTTAACTTATACATTTTTGTAAAGGCATTCGTGCTAATGATAAGGATAATACCTATGATATAGTTAAAGTGACGTATGGAAGGTGATTCTTCCATTGCTTTCTCTTGTTTACAGCAGGGGATAAGACAAATTGCACAACGCGTATATGGGCAGGCAACACAAGACATTGCCACTAGTTTGAAGTGGGCGGTAAGGAAAAACATTATCTTTTAAACTACCTTTGCATATACTCGCTGCACAATAGGGCTATAAGGTGTACCAACAAGAGCCCTTGATGCATGTATTAATGAATTAAATCATAAGGAGTCCCCCTGGGCACGTCCCATCCCCATTCCCCTCCCTTGTTAAGTGCCTTTCTTGGCGCTGTTTTGAATGCCAAACAGCAGCCTCAGTATAAAAAATTGACCTTTTGGCTAATAGATTCAGAAATACTTTTATTAGCATTGTATTTAAAATAAAATATAAATGTAATTTAGGGACCAGAGGAGTGATATAAAACCTCCCCTTTTTTCTCTTACTTCCTTGTAGGAGTAAGAACACACATCTGGAAATAGTCTTTCCATTAGGGAGTCAACACCCCTTCATTTGAAACTACATGTCCTGAAGAAGATGACCTAAACAAGTGTGGTTATGAAACCGGTCGACCTTATTAGAGTATGAGCTGGACTCATGCTTTTCTATGATCTATGTCATAAAACAACTTGACATAATCAATAAGAATTGAAAGTGACCTTAGGTATAGGTCTGTTTTACTGTGTCTATATGTATGTAAGGACCTTATTGGGTAGGATCCTTAGGTGTGTGATATCAGCAAGAGGTGTAAGATCTTTATAGGTGCTAGTATTACGTTGTTTAAATAAATTTTAATAATATACAACGTGCTGCATAGAAAGCCCTAAAAAAATCTAAAAAAAAAAAAAAAAAAAAAAAATCTAAAAAAATCTAATACCGGGCATTATCTAATGTAAAATGCCCCATTTGTTCCAATTTGGTCTTATTAATTATTGTTGTTACTAAAACACTAAGTCTGATTTTTAATAAATGAGTTTTGTCTTTGTAAGAAGCGGTATTAATTCCTTTTGTTTTCTCCTCTAGACTGGGGGTCCCATATCTCTCTGTAGAGTGACGGCCCCCCAGTGAGTGTTGTTTAAAAGTATATGATGTACTGAGTATACACATGTAATAGGTACAACATAAATTCTTCTCCACAGACCGTGATTAAGTGCTAACACACTTGCTGACTCTAACCAGGAGTTACACCACAACTCAACCCGACACACCCTCGAACTGCCGCTTTGCAGAGCCATTCATCAGAGAAACAGGAACAGTATTTTGACAATCACTGTCACTCATTGACCCTTCCAGGTGGTTACATCCCAACCTGACCTCTAAGATATCCAGGTGAATGGCCTGACCTGAATCGTTGAATTCCACCTTTAATCCGCACAGAGCTACCAGATTTGAACCCGCTGGACATCTGCTTGCCACTTTGACACACACACAATCCACCATGCCCAAACTGTTGACTAATAATTACCCCCTTGGCTCAGGGGGGGCCCTAGAGTCTGGTTAGGTCACTCTTTCACCCGAGAAACATATCCTTTGAAAAACATTGTGGTTATCAGTTATCTTACACCCCTGTTTCGTTACCCAGATTGTAGTATTACGCCATCTTTGCTCATTCTCTACTCTTTCATCAGGGGTGGATTTTGCATTGTGTTCTATTTAGTTATTTTGCAGATGGTGTGTTTTATCAAAGTATATCTCTGCTTATTGAACCTTCATTGGACATTCCCTTTATGTTGCACTGTTATGCTTTACTTTTAATAAGTTATAATCGTATTAATATACACAGACACCAGAGTACCCCAATTTCAAACGAATCAATTTGTCAGAGCCATAAATAATAATCAATGTCTTCCTTAATCAAATGGAATTTGAGTTATGAGTAGTCAAGCTAAAGTGTCCACCTCACTATCTTCAAGGATTTCAACAGCATTAGCAGCACCCTGAGAGTCAAAACAGCCGGGATCCTAGTGGGTATCACAGTTGAACTGCTTGGAGTGTGTTTCAAGAACTGTTCAGCACATGTGAACCAGCAGGACCCTCCCATGCTGTCTTTCACTATGTCCTGAACTTCGCACAGCACCAAGAAGTCTGGTTCAGTGGTGCAGAACCACCAAGTGCTGCAAAGAAATTACTACAGTCTGTAAACTGCCCCCTGGCTCTAGTTATGAACCCTAGAGATTGGTTAGGTCACTTTGAATCCTTTTTGCTCACAAGTACATATCCTTTGTTAACAACATTGTTTCTTTTTCTTGCATTTCACCCCTGACTCATTACCCAGAGTGTTGCATCTACTATCCTTCCTTATTCTCTGATCTTTCCTTAGGGGTATTTTTTTGTGGGTGCTTTTATAGTTTGATATTATTGTACATGGTGTGTATAATTGAAGTGTATTTATTTCTATAGAACCTTGATTGGACATTCCTTTACTTGTTACTGTTATACTTTGTTGTTTGGTTTGCTGCTGAACCACATTCACACTCCTCGTAAGAGTATAACCTTCCCCTGGCCCATATTACCACACAACGCAAAGGAGTTACATCTCTTGACTGTGCCCGTTTATGATTGCGTTTGCGCTTGGTTTTCCGAAGTTTGAGGACTGATTGGGCATTTCAACCTCTACTTATCCTTCTACTCCTGCAGGGCAGAAATCAATGTGTCACACTCTGCTACAGGTTTTTCACAATGCAGCATTCAATGCCGATATTGGAGCACTGAAAACATTGAATCGGGTACATAGTAGACCAGCCAGCTACGCCCACAAAAGATTCATCTTGAAAACTAACAATTTGATTGATTCAGCATGTAAGGAACATTTCTCTATGATCTTGCCATTCAAATTAGAAGTGTCCTGAAATATGAGCTACAAAGATTTAATATGGGAAGGCTGCTTAAATTTGGTTCTTTGATTACAACATATTCGCAAATGATTCCGAGTACCTTAAAGCTTCAACAGAGACACATTAATCAAAGAACCTTGGAAGGAACCCTTGAAAATATTGCATATTTGCAATGGCATGATGTATATATTGCAGACTTCTTTTAAGAGTCTTATCTGTGTATACTAACTAGGCCACAGCAAAGACATCTGTTCATCGTGGGAACGCGGAGAAACTATATGTGGCCGAAAATTAATATCAGCTAATGCAATGTCTTTGCTGTCAGAGCCTTGTGGAGTATTTTGAAGATATTCTATTATTGTGTCCAAACTATGGTAATTTGAAGTCACTACTCGTACGCATTTGGCAAAGGGGGGCGGGTTTGTTGTTTGACTCATTTCCGTCAAATACTATAGGGGATTGTGATGCACATGTGGTGAAATCTGTGGCCACTTGTTTGCTAGCCACATGGATTATTAGAAACAATCATGTCAGAAATGTGTGTTGACAGACACGATAACAGGAGTAGGGAACAATTCTGAGTGGGATGGGTTTTATCTTTTTACTTTCCACAGATGCTAATCTAAGGGGGTTTCATTATTGTTGTTTTGTCATTGTATTCATTCCAAAAATGTTATCTATGTATTCTGTCCTTGTGATGTTTTATTCTGTTTTCAATTGTTTAAAAAAGAAAAATGCCTAACTGATATTTGAACATGTTTATATGAGTATATGTTTTGGATTGTTTCTGCCAGAAAAGGCAATTGGACCCAAAAGTGTAAAATATAATTTCAAGTCACAGCCGATGGCCATCGAGGCCATACAATAATACAAGTGGTGCGAACAGTGGGGTATAGCAGAGGCATACCTATTTGTAATGTGGTGCATATGATCTCTTGCCTAGAAATTAACTGGGTCATAAGTAAGTACTGTAGTTCATACTGGTGCATGGGTGGAACAGATGTGTTTCTAATGAAAATAACCTGTTTCAGAAGTAAGCATATGACCAAATGGGAAAGAAAGATACATAGACATGTATGATCATATCCATATCAATTAGTCGAAGATCATTAAAAATACCTTGCACTAAATCTCGTTTTTAGAACACTTAAAAAAGTAATGCCAGGCACTTCACTTATTAAGTTTGTTAATCTTCAACTAATTGTAATTTGCATGAAGGATTTATTCCTGTTTTCTTTTTAGCAATGGATCTTGCCCATTTGAACATTGATCCGTAGGTCTTATCACCTCTAAGATAAACCTGACACATCTGTGCTTTCATGGTGTCATAGAAACCAGGCTCGCCCATCAATTTTGGGTAATGGCAAACAGAGGCATTAATTCAGTGACTTGCAAGGAAAAAAACATTCTGCACCTAACAGGGCCTCCCCCCACTCCCATCACAGCCCTGACCCATTTGCCAATCCCCATAGAACACTAAATCACTGCTAGGCTTTCTGACACATCTATCCCACCTCGCGTCAATTCAATGCCCCCATATATAAACGAATAGTCAGTCTCAGCATTCATTTTTAACAATGACATCCTTTGATGTCTTCCGTCATTTTATCAGTTCTGTGGCTCATTGAACCTAAACGCCTTTGATGATTTACGGTCAGGAGTGAGCAGTTCCATTGTCTGTATCTGGTTCAACCTATTTCTGTTGAACAACACTTTTTTGTCCATCAATGAGTGCATACTTATAATGGTTCATTGAAAGAACAAATTATGGCTCAGCCAAGGGGATGGGGAAACTTATAAGGTGTAATTCACAGAAATTAGCGCACAAGTGGCGCACGCGGCTGGCGAACAGTGTGTGCGTGCAGCAGTCTGCGCCAGCCACATGCGCCAAAACCCATTTCAGCGCACAGCGTATTCATAGATTTCAACATCCATAACCAGCCGTGGCGCAGAGTGGCGCAGCGACCCTGCAGCAGCGCCAATTATGCCCCCAAACCCGCCCCGTGCGCCATGAACAGCGCACAAATCCAGTACATGGCGCAAAGGCCAGTGGACCAGCATACAGGCCCCCAACTACAAAAATGCGTGTAAAACTTGCACGACCCAGAATACACGTACCCCGCTCGCGGCAGTGAAAACGCGTGCAAAACTCCCCGCGCACCCCTCTGAATACACGTACCCTGCTCGCGCCAGCGAAAACGCATGCTAAACTCCCTGCGCACGCCCCTGAATACACGTACCCCGCTCGCGCCAGGTTAATAGCATAGAAAAAGCACCCCCACTGTGGCGTGGGCTGCCTGTGGGGCATGCCCAGGGTGGATGGGGTGCCTGCGTTTAATTGGGGGGTGCATGGGAAATTTCACACGCGATAGGCACTGTGCGAGTGGGGTACATGTATTTGGGGGGTGCGCACGTAGTATCACACGTGATAGGCCCTGTGCGAGCGGGGTACATGTATTTGGGGTGTGTGCGGGAAGTTTCACATGCGATAGGCCCTGTGTGAGTGGGGTACATGTATTTGGGGGGTGTGCATGAAGTATCACATGCGATAGGCCCTGTGCGAGCGGGGAACGTGTATTTGGGGGGTGCGCAGGAAGTTTCACACACAATAGTCCCTGTGCGAGTGGGGTACGTGTTTTTGGGGGGGTGCGTGGGAAGTTTCACATGTGATAGGACCTGTGCGAGCGGAGTACGTGTATTTGGGGGTGTGCAGGAAGTTTCACACGCAATAGGGCCTGTGCGAGCGTGGTATGTGTATTTGGGGGGGCGCGCAAAGTATCACACGCGATAGGTCCTGCGCGAGCGGGGTACGTGTATTTGGGGGGTGCACAGGAAGTTTCACATGCGATAGGCCCTGTGCGAGTGGGGTACGTGTATTTGGGGGGTGCGCTGGAAGTTTCACACACGATAGGCCCTGTGCGAGTGTGGTATGTGTATTTGGGGGGTGCGCGGGAAGTTTCACACGCGATAGGGCCTGTGTGAGCGGGGTATGTGTATTTGGGGGATGCGCGGCAAGTTTCACACACGATAGGTCCTGTGCAAGCGGGGTACGTGTATTTGGGGGGTGCGCAGGAAGATTCACACGCGATAGGCCCTGTGCGAGCGGGGTATGTGTATTCTGAGGGGTGCTCAGGGAGTTTCACACACGATTTGTCAGTGTGCGTCCTCCCGGGTATGCCACCTTCCCCCTCCCCAGGCCCTGCAAGCAGCCGACACCGCAGGGGACTACACTACACCCTTGGCCATGCCCTGCAGGCAGACCATCCACCCTGGCCATGCCCCGCAGGCAGCCCATCCACCCTGGGCATGTCCCGTAGGCAGCCCACATGGCACCATGCACTCATGAGCCCCAGCACATGTCCCACCCAGCATTGACGGGCACCTGCCAGCAGGACCCGACTCATGTCCCCCTGCATCCTCCCCCACCCAGCATTGACGAGCACCTGCCAGCAGGCCCTGACTCATGTCCCCCTGCACCCCCACAACCCCAGCATTGACGGGCACCTGCCAGCAGGCCCCGACTCATGTCCCCCTGCACCTCTGTCAGGAATATGGGATGGTGGAGGCGAAAGAGGTGTGTCAAGCTGAAAAGAGCTTATTATTGGTACATGGGCTGGAAAAAACTCCATTTCCCAGCAGCCCTTTGTCATATCGTAGTCCTTGCCGGGTGCGTTGGCCAGCTGTCTGTAATTAACAACAGTTTATCAAGGGCCAACGGCGCACGGCAGGTGTGGCTTATTGTTTCCACGAGGCGAAGCCACGGAGGTTTGTGCGGTCCAGCGCACGTTTACAGCAGGATTCAGGAGTCTTGGCAGCACACGGTGAAATATGCGGTCCTAACAAGTACGCGCAGCTAAGCACAGGAAGCAAGAAGACTCGCACAGCTTTGTTAAAGCTCCGCTCTTATCCCGGCACGGACACTGCGAGCGGCTCTCATTTCCATCAAGGCATCATCGTTTCTCGTCTGGGACGGCTTGCGAGTATCCCAGACGCACAGATAAGTGCTCAATGCTTTTGTTGCTTTTCGTGAATTAACGTGGGGCAATGTTTGCAGGACTTCTTTGAGCATATCATATGGGTCGAACTCTTGATTAGACCAGGTCTGGGAATTACTGAATGTTTAATACTAAAGAGACAATCAGAGGTCCTGCTGTACAACATACAGATTATCCTTTGGGGTCTGCTCCCTCATTATATATGTATGTTGGAGTTCATTCTATGTGGGTATGAAAATCACACCTTTGGTCCTACATGTTTTATGAGTGTTTATGTTGCTTTTGCTTGCCCAAAAGGGCCATGTGTCATGTTCTTCGTGTTGGGCAATCATAGTCCATGTGTTTGTTTCATTCACGTTTGCTTACATGGATTTCATGTCTTAGTAATAACTACATGTGCCTGTATCAAGAGGCTATTAGAGAAAACAATTACACTATCTAAGGTCCTTATTCAGCCTGTATTAAGGGGGCATATGGGTGATCTATGTGTGTGTGGGGTTTTTCCCTGTTGATTCCCCCATCCTATCCACTGTAGGTTTTTTCGTAACCCTCTACCCGGTCTTCCTTAACCTCCTATCCCCGTCCACAACTTCTCCCTAACCCTATTCCCCCCATTGGCTGCCACATGGTATCCTGTGTTTTGAATATCAGGTATCTGTGCCAACCACAGGTGGAGGGTCGACTTCATTTGGCTTCTGGGGTTCGGGGGAGAGTGTCAACACTTTCCTCCCCTATGTGTTTTTGACAACCTCCACCCACCCAGCATTGACGGGCACCTGCCAGCAGGCCCCGACTCATGTCCCCCTGCACCCCCGCCCAGCATTGACATCAGTGCATGTCTCTCACACACACACAATGTGTGCAAGTGAATGCAAAAACCCACATCGTAACATGCATGAAACCAATGAGAGAATACCACACAATTGAATTATGAAACCAAAATGTATTGAATGAAAAATCAATGGAATAAAAGGAAATCACATAATAGAAAATGATAACAAACAAAATGCTGGATGTCCAAACTATTTTCAAAAATATATCAATGCAGAATCCAAATAAAATGGAAATGAAAATGGTGCCAAAGTGTCGGTCCATCCAACCAAATCCAAAGGATGAAAATAGATAAATCCATTGCTCCATGGGAAAAAAAAAGAGGTCAAATCCAGTCTTCAACTATATACAATTAACAAATCCAGGGTCCATGAGCTCAACAATTCAAAGGAAACTTACAAAAAACACTACCTAATAACCAACTATATACAAAAAGGTGGGGCATAGTCCATGCGCCCCAAAAGAAAAGAAAATGTAAAGGAAACCTAACACTAATCAACTATATACAATGGCGGCGGGCAAGTCCTACGGCTCACTCTGTGATGTCCCGGGCCAGCGCATCATCGAACTCCATGTTGATGTCCCGGAGGTGGGTCTCTCCCCTCTCTCTGAGGTCTCGCAGGGATGCAGTCATGGCCTGTTCCAACTCCCTGCGAGTTGCCTAGAGGCACTCAGCCCGCCTCAATGCCCTGCGCATGGAGTACTCTGCCCTGACCATAGTGAGCTGTGCCTATTCCGCCCGCCGCCGCTCCGCATCTATCCGCTGGCCCAACCGCTGCTACACGGAAGACACTCCCATTCTGGGGTCCTCCTGCCCTCCGAGCCACCATCGCTCCCACCTTGAGCATGTTGCTGCCGTCCATGTGCCCTGCCCGATGATGCTGGCACATCCTCCATCGGCTGGTCTCCAGTTGGTGGGGTGTCCACCCCTGCTGGACCTCCGACTCCCGACTGTGGCAGGGATGTGATCTCCACCAAGCTGGCTACGTTGGTCGGGGCAGGTGCACAGGGGGCCCTGGTGGAATCGGGGCCAGAAGATGGCACAGAGTGTGCACAGAGGAGGAGAGGGCCACCAGAGTGCCTGACACATGTAGGAACCCTCCGACCAGGGCCCCTCCCAACTGGGCCACGTTGCCACGCAGCTCTACCTGATGACGTGCGTGGTCCCCCCAGGAAGCACGCACGTCATCATGAATGTCACGGGTGCGCAACGCGACACCAATCAGGATGGACTCCATACGTCATGGCTCTCCTCGTCTGCAGGTAGTGGAGTGCCAGATGACGTGGGCCTCCCCCCTAACTGCAGACGGGCTGGGTCAGGGCATCCCTGCTGGTGCATGGTGGTGCAGTCACACGGACAGGGACAGTGACATGCATAGGCCCCTCCGCAGTGACCTGTGCTGCCTCCTGCCCCTGTCCCTGGACTGCACCACTTGCACCAGTGGTACTAACCCCACCAGGCCCCATGTGCGGCTCAGTAGCGGCCTCCTCCTTCTCTGTGTACACCACCAACCTGGATGGCTCTGCACCATCTTCCGCCATTGCAAGCTCCTGTGGGGCACACCCACCCCTTCCGCTGCAGCCATAGTGGCAGACGCGGCACCAGTCTCCTCGCTCCCGGATGATGGTAATTCCTGGGAGGGTGGCTGGGCCTTGCGTCGCCGGCCAGTGGAGGCATCCCCGCCGCTTTGCTCCATAGCGCTGTCTTCGCCCTCTTCTTCACTCTACGCTGTAAAGCGGGAGACATAGAACATAAGTATCAGGGTACTGTATAATAGTCCCCTAGACAGGAAGCAATAGCACATGAATGGCATTGTCAAACGTCACTTCCATCATGTCCCTCCACAACACATGTGTCAATGCAGGCAACACACATGCAGAAACAGGCACGGCGCATGCAGTCAACATTGGCATCCATGTCCAAGGGCCTCTATTAACATACAATGTTGTCTTCAAACTCATATGCATCATGGGTCATACTGATCCCATGCACACACATCACCGGAGGCTCATGCATCTGGCCCTGTACACCACAGACACAGTGGATAAAAGGATGACTAGTGATTCAACACATCATCAGAGACATGTGTCATGCATCCATGGCGTTTCAAAGTCCCATACACACTACTCAGACACACAGACATGTACACCATACATGTCCATGACAGCAGCACCCATCTCTCACACCCCATCCATGTCCAAGAACAGAGACAGGCATGTATTCATGTGTGCATTCCACATTCTGCTCCGCATGTTCCATTGTAACACATGCACCATCCATGTGTTTCATGCATGACTGGTCTCACATGCAGCAGCATGATGTCCCTGCACACACACATCCATACATGGCCTATGTCACACATACAGGCAAGTAGATTACTACCAGCACACTGCTACATGCCCTGTTTCACCCAGTAATGCATGGCCACTTACCGCTCAACTCCAGATGGGTCTGCCTCTGAAGGATCTGGACGTGGATTGCTGGGTTTATGCATTCCAGGACCCTCGTCTGGATGTTGGTCAGGCAGACCCGGCACCCGTCTGCATCCTCTGCCTTCAAGAGGCGCTGGGCCTTGCTGAGGGTCCTGGCCCTGAAGTCCTCCCAGCGCTTCCGGACGTGTTTGATGTTGTGGGGTGCCTCCCCCTCCGCATTGATGGCACCCACTACGTCCTCCCAGATCCTCTCCCGTCCTTCCTTGTCGGCGCACAATGCTGTGAAGAGGGCATCATAATGCCCCAGAACTTGCTCCGCCAGGATACCAACTTCCTTATCGCTGAAGCTGGTAGCCCTCTGCCTCTCTGGCTGGGGGTCACCAGTGGTCGCTGATGGTGTTTGCCGAGACATGACGACCCCCGAGGCAGGTGTGGGTGGGCAACTGGGTCCTGGGGCTGGGCTGTTGAGCGATGGTATACCAGTCGGCAGTCTTCCGTTCCAGCAGGGATGGACACAACAACTGGACCCCTACAGATGGCTGACGTCCAGGCACCAAATAGCAGGGCACGTGGGCAGCAGGCAGGCAGGCAGCAGCAGATGGCAGGTGGGAGCATGCTCGGGACTCTAGGGGGCAGGAAAATGGCCTTCTGGGCTGGAGCGTGGCCCTCCGTGTGTTGTTGCATGGCCAGCTTGATATGGAGTGATTTGGCACGTGAAAAAACTGCACGTCAGCGTGTAATTCGAGGAAAGGCGCTTAGCGCCTAAGCGCATCTGTGACGTGACGTGCGCAGGCGTTTCCCTCAGCACATGTTAAAGGCGAGTGGGGCCAGCAGTTCGCAGTACGTGTCTTTCGTGGAGACCGACGAGTGTGTTGCTACTTCGTGTTGTTTCGAGCGCCATCACAACTTCACAGCAGATCAAGGACGTATCTATTCTTTTGGCAGGGGTATTGGCTACGTGTGTTTTTCATTATCACGCTAGTCTGACGGTGGGTCGCTCACGCTATTTTTCCCACTGCGGTTGCCCCTGTGTATCGCGTACCCATTTTCGAGGTCATAGTAGCCTGCGTGTCCCACGCGTACGTGTTTTGTGTGTCCCTGGGTGCCACCGCATACTGCGGGAGGTTAATTCCACACACGTGGGCTACCGGGAATTGCGCGCATGGTTTTACAGCAGTTTTGGGCTGCCTGAGCGTTGTGTGACCTGTCACTTCATCACCGGTGTCACATACAGCCTTGCAGGTGCAGGGGGGCTATTAACATCTTGTGTCCCACCCCCTTCACCCCAATTACACCTCCCATTGGCACTACTCCATCTGTGCCTGCACTACTCCATCTGTGCCATGGTTGGGAGGCCACGTAAGGTGAGGGGCGCCTCAGCTGGGTGTACTCCACGTGGTGGGCATGGTTAGGGACATGGCCGGGGTGACCAGGGAGTAGGGGGACTCCAGGGTGTCCAGGGTGGCTGCAGAGGGGGAAGAGGCAGGGGTACGCCCGCTCAGCACGATGTTGTGCCACATGTTGGTGCAGTCATGCCATCACCCCCTGCTGCTCCAGGAGATGCAGTTCTTGCATCTGACACTGGTGCCCATGTGACCCGGCAGTCCGTTTCATTGACTGCCACGGGCCCAAGGGTAGTGGTAACTGCAGGTGCAGCTGTGGACACCACCACCCAGGCTCAGGGTCTGCCAGTGCATGCTGCGTTGGCACTTGAAGAGTCCATGGAAGAATCCCAGGTGGTCAGGAGGCACATTGTAGGTGCACGCAGGGCTGCCCTGACCGTCATCTGTAATCTGCAGCCCCGACCAGCCGTGTGTTGGCAAGTACATGATGTGTTCTGCTGGTCAATGCCTGTTCCTGTGTTGTCTTTACTTTTCAGGTGTGAGGGGATTGGTGTGGTGTGACATGCTGGGGTGTGCACATGGGCAATGTTCACATGTGATGTGTACAGGATACTGAGGATCAATTGATTTCACATGCATGTATTGAGTGCATGTCCCTACTGACACACACAGTTGCACGATGATCCACCACATGTACAACCACCCTTCCATGGCCACTGGTGCACACAGATTGCCTTCTGGGGCCCGCTGTGTCCCTGCAGCACATGATCTATGGCCATTTGGGGATCCTGTACATGTGTCAATTGGTTATTTTTTAAATTTGTCCTTTTCATGTGATGCACAAGGTGTATCTTAGACACAATGGCTGCTCACTGTGCTGTGTGCTGAGCAGTGTGTTGCAGGAGACACACTCAGCCCACAGGTTCGAGAGTAGGGATTTTGCCTTGCCCAATGTGCATGTGAACAGGCCTTCAGTGTTCTGTTCATGCTACGACTGGTGAAAGGCATTTGTTTATGACTTGATATGTGTGGGAGGTTGTTGGTCATTCCTTTCATGTGATTCCATGTCAGGCGTCATTGTCTGGAGCCACTTTCCATTTATCACATGTCACTTCGGATCTTATTGGTCATGTGTTGGCCTTTAGGTATTGCTTGCCATGTCATGGTTTGGCAGGCAAGGGTGATGGGGTTTGGGAGGGTTAGGGTGACATACCAGGGATTGTCATGGGCTGTTTTGCGGGGGGGTGTGATACACACCTTGCATGTGTTCCTTTTGTTAACACAGGATTGTTTAGGTTTAAGTAGCTAGGGATGCACACAATGTAGCGCTTCCATGGCAACATTCTCAGGGTGGTAAGGTTGTGACAGTTGACTGTCTCTTTGTCATCATCGATTGTCATCTGGTATGTACCAGGCCTGTGTGCACTCCGCAGGGGTGGGCGTTTACGTGAAAAATGTGGCCACAAGCTGGGTCCGGGCTGCCTCGCCACGTGCCCTATCCCCTCCCATGGGCAGCGCCTGTGCCTGTGGTTGGGGAAGTGGGGGCACCACCATGTCCACCCTGCTGTGTTGCTACTTTGTGCAGGACACATGCTGCCACAATGATCCTGCACACTACTTGGGGGGGCCATATAGTAGCTGCCCGCCAGAGCGATCAAGGGAGCGGAAGCGTGACTTGAGCACTCTGAATGTGCGCTCCACTAAGCCCCTGGTTGCAATATGGGCAGCGTTGTATCTTATCTGGGGTGGTGTGGTGGGTTTCCGGATTTGCGTCATCATGTGGTTGCTCAGAGGGTAGGCACTGTCCCCATGGGTGGTAATAATGGTTGTGATTATTAGGGTTTGTGTATTTGTCTGTGTGTGACATGCATACATGTGCACAGGCATTTGTACTCACCTATGAGCCATGTGTCGCCATGCTGCCCAGCTTCCAGGGCCCGGCTCAGGGCGGACATTGAAACTGTCATGGGTGGAGCCAGGGTAGTTTGCATAGACAGAGGTGATGATTCCCTTTGCATCGCATACGACCTGCATATTGATGGTATGCCAGTGCTTGCGGTTTCGATAGATGTGCTCTGTGGCTCTAGGTGGACGTAGGGCAACATGGGTGCAATTTATGGCACCGAGCACTTTGGGGAAGTGTGCCACCCTGTAAAAGTCCTGGACCACGGTCTGCCTTTCTGCGGGTATTCTGGGTATGTAAATGTGCCTGCGGACTGAGGGGCGTGCAGTCATGATTGACAACACCTGTTGTAGGCAGCGTGACTGTGTGGCCTGTGAGACCACCCCCACTATGGCAGTAGTCCACTGAAATGACCCAGTGGGCAAAAAATGCAGGACATTGAGCACCTTCTCCAAGGGGCTCAATGCTTGGGAGCACAAGGTGGGGGATGTAAGGTCATCTTCCCACTCCCTGACCAGGTCTAGGAAGATACGAGGTGGAAACCTATACCTGCCATAGACCTGGTCATCATGCATCCCAAAAAGGCTGGTCCGGGGGGAAAAAATGCGGGCCCAGGCTATTCTCCTCCTCCTGCGGTGTCCCACGATAAGTGCTGCGACAAATGATGCATTCATCGTAGCTGTATATACGTGTTTGTTGTTTGCGTGCACTTTTATACTGTGCGCGGGGACGCTTACGCCTGCCTGCCTGTGTCAGACATGTTGACACCTGTGCGCGTTTTGTAGCGTGCACGTGTTTCCCGTATTCGATTCCATGAATATGTGTTGTGCGTGTGCATGTGGGCGTTCCGTGTATTTCCCTGAAGTACTTCCCAAGTTACGACTTCTTTTTCACACGTTGTTCCCCATTCCGCATGTTCTGCACCCTTTTTGGTGTGTGCGCCAATGTTGTGCGCATTCCCTGTGCGTGTCGTGCACAGCGTTTGGGATGTTGCAATGAAGTGTGAGCTCGTGTGCGCCATGCACGGATTTGGCACACATCCAGGGGAAAACATGCGCAGGCCCTTCCTTGAATCGCACGTGTGCGCATGCGCTTGCTTTTTCACGCTTGCACCAGCTTGCGCTGAGATTTTCGGTGCACATTTGTTCCATGAATTGGCCCCTTAATGTCTTTTAGGAAAAAAATGAACTTGCAGGATATGGGCGTTATGATTTTGTAGGGGCTGTACAATATCAGTTTGGTTCATATGGGGTTGTCAACCTGCAAGAAAAATCCCTCCACCTCTTTCTTTATTTATATACATACTAATTCATTTAAATCCATGCACCTTTCTTTATTCAAATATATGCTAATACATTTTATTAAAACACCTTACTCACATAATGATTTAGTTCTTTATTATGTGCCAAAAGACACAAATCACAATGTGTCTGATCTCATTTGTCAAACATCAAAGTGGTTCCGATACCCTAGGTTCCTTTGTAGCACTTGATTCAAACTGAAGCATAGGGGATGGCAAGTGTTGCAATCCTGTGTCCACAGGATTTGGGCATATGGGATGCAAGCAAGGGGATATGTATTTTTGGACTGAAGCACACCTGTTGTATATTTATTTATTTTGACAATTATTGAGCACGCCAAGCCCGGAGGCATCTAGGCGCTAAGTATATTTTCAGAGTATGTGCTGAACAAACCAGTACTTTGTCATTCATTGGTTGTGGGCTCCCATTTTGAACACCACCAATCAATGACAATAATAAAATACAAACATTTGTAATAATTGCAACAAAGCGACAGCTTCACTACTGAGTAGGAGCAAGGATAAAACTCACAAGGGTCTACAATCCGATTTTAGCTCTTTGTGCCATTCCAAAGGAGAAATATCCATTTACATACATTTATGGTCCTATTCACAAGGGCAGTTTGGAACCAAAATGTCAGACCCTTTAACAAGAATATGTAACATAATCACAAACACATGTTTCTGCCTTGTTAGTTCCGTCAGTTAATTGTCGGTGAGGGGCAGTATCTTTATAGGCACTAAAAGCAGACATCTGCAATACTACTACTGACTTAGTGTGAACCACAATCATTGTTGGCAGCTGCATAAGGACTCCAGAACAGCTCTCGGAAGACAGCATTTAGGAGACTGCTGGTCACATGACCAGACCCTGCCACTCAGTTGTTCCGCCCACCACCAGTTTTCAAACCTTCCAGGTAGCTTCTTAACGACTCTGGGCCAGATCCTTTCAGACAGCATTGAGCAGACTGCTGGCCACATGACATAAGCCCCACCCATCCACCGTGCCCTGTGCCTTCTTTTCCTTTCTTAACTCTTAGATCAAGGGTGGCTCTTGTCTGGGCATCATAATGAAGGGTAGATGAGGAAAAGGTCAATTCCTGTTTAGAATTGTTCACACCAGAACCCCTTCTCCTATTACATTAGGTAAGGTCTCTCAAATACGTGTTTCACCCCTCTATTCCAACAGCTCAACCCTACCATCACCACTCATCGTCAACCATGCTGCTCACTAGCAACATCATGGACACCACATTGCAGCAAACACACTCACGTCACCATAGACCCCACCAGCACTCCATTATCCACAACTACAAGAAAACTGAGGCTCGCAAGTGTCCTCTCAGCAACCAACTGGGCAGCAGACACTGACAACCTCATCACCACACATGACCTAGACACCATCTGCATTACTGAGACCTGATGACATCCACCTCCACCTATATCCTAGATGTCTTCATCCTCAAGACCGGACAAGCCCTCCCGCTTCTCAAGAAACCTACACTGAACCCTGAGGTCCTCAGCAATTAACACCCCATCATCCATCTTCCCTTCCTGGGTAAGATCCTTGAGAAAGCAGTCGCCAAGCAACCCCACAAGCACATCAAAGCCAACAACCTCCTTAAATCCTACCAATCTGGCAAATCACATCATATAAAAAGTCTGACAACTCTGAAAATGTTTTGAAATATTCAAATGACCATAGGTATACACTCTTGTTCCACTTCAATGCACCAAGCTTAAAGCCTTCCTCTGGAGTAAAGCTTAGAAGCTTCAAGACGTGCTCATTAGAGTGCCCAAACTGAAATCATCAAGTGCCTAAAACAAACCATGCCCAGCCAGAATGATGGAGGATTGCATTGCAGTCTTAGCAACACCTTTGACAAGAAACACTTCCTGTGATCGAGTTTCAGACTTCCCCAACCTTCTGCGATAGGCCCCATAACCAAAAGGGAGAAGATCCTGGAAATCCTAAAGAAAAATAAATGTCCCATCCTAATTCAGCTCGATCTATCAGAAGCATATACCTGAAAATACTACTACTAAGCAGATTAAAATAGAAAATGAGAATTGGTGGGTGGACCCCAGTCTAGCTGACAAATGTTCTTACAAATAGCAGACCTAGCCCTACAGAATGAAATCCCACTTTCAAATGCACACGGTATGGAAAATGAACATATACCTGAAAATGGCTCAAAAGGTATACAATGTGAAGGTTCTAGTACTCTCTAAACTGAGCTATTGTAGCAGAGTTCACAGAATACTGGACGCATGTTAAGTACACCAGTTAAAGCTCGTACAAAACTAGATTTCCAGAGCGGTGCTGCGACAAAAGTCCCAGGAATGCAGCAAACCCGGCCTTCCTTTGGTCAGGTCTGAAGTCATAGTGACTTTTTTTCTGAAAAAGCAGGAGATCTCTACTTTCTGGAGTGGAGAAGTGATCGTATACTGAAAGGAGATTCCAGAGGATATTATTTTATAAAGGTATCAAAAATATGTATTTAAATTGATCAACATCATTAGACCAAAAACAATCGTCAATTAATCTGGGGATCAACAATTACATATAGGTGTACTCACAACTGTGACCAAACAAAAATGGAAAGAAAACCAGAAGGAAAAAATGACAACTCATTCACACCCATCCAACAACCAATCTATCCTCATGCACTCATCCATAATCAATTCAACAATCACATGTATCTAATACACCAAGTAAAATTGCATATAAAAAAACATGTCGGCCCTCATTACGACCCTGGCGGAAATCGCGGTGCAAAATGCACCATGGAGCACGGCGGAAAGCTGCCGATAGCGCCATGGGGGTTGGCGGATTTTCCGCCCCATTCCGACCTTGGCGGGGCGGTAAATCCCCATTCCCCATTTTACCCTTCCCCATTCCCATTTTTGCCCCATAGGGTATAATGGGAGTGGGGAAGGCGTTAATTACGCCACCGTAAAATACGGTGGCGTAATTAACAACAAGGTCCCGTAGCGCCATGGATTTCTCCGCCCGGAAAAACCAGGCGGAAAACGCTCCATGGCGCTACGGGAACTCGTAGTAGGGCGGACGGGTCCGCCGCGAATAACGCTGGCGTAAACCCACTCCGCCAGGGTCGTAATGAGGCCCGTCATCTTATTAAAAGCAATGAACCACAATTAATATTTTTTTTTCTCTTTTTTTGCTTTTGTTCTGTCCGGGAATGTGTCTAAGTTGTTATCCAATATTGTGACATTTCCAAGACTCAAACAGGACCAAACCGGTTTCATTGTGAAGGTGTTGTTTCGCCAAATCTTCATCATGTGGTTAAAAGACATTCTGTGTTGGTTGACAGTCTCTTTCTCTGAGTCAATCCAGCCTAGTGGGAGTTATGTCTGCAAAAACATTGCCCAAAGTTGCAGCTGAGGAGTACCAGGGGGTCAAAGCTCACTGCGTATTGGACATTCCGCAAGGATAACAATTTGCTTTCATTTGTTGGTCCCTAGTTATTTCGGATGCAACTGCTGCCATCATTTTTTTGAAAAAAGTGTGTGGAACACCAATGGAGGAATCCAAGGTGTAGTTCAATATTCTTGGGGTGGCTGCGACTGTAGTAAACAGATTGCTGCGGCGTTGGGTAGAAATCCCTCAAATTCATATTGAGACATGTCCAGAAGCTCATGTTGGAACACAAGGTGTCAGTTAAGAGTTTCAGTGCAGAATGTCTCTAGGCATATAACTAACTGGAATTAGAGGATCAAGGGAGTGTTTGTTTAAGAGATTTGTAAAAAACGTTCAGGTTCAAAGAAGGAATGGGGCTGGCAACAGATGCAGTGCACTGTGTCTATCTGCTGAAAGAGACAGTCCTACTTCATTGACTGAAAGGGCAGGAGGGAAATAAGGATGTCGGGATTCTGCGTCTGGACAGGTGTGGGGAAAACCTCTTTTGAATCAGTTGCAGAAAGTCTTGGCTATATATATATATATATATATATATATATATATATATATATATATATATATATATATATATATATATTCAGTGAAAAAACTTTGTTAAAGGGACGTTATGGTTAAGTTGCGCTACTAAAAACCTATGAAATTCAGTGAAAAAACTTTGTTGAAGGGACGTTATGGTTAAGTTGCACTACTAAAAACCTATGAAATTCAGTGAAAAACTTTGTCAAAGGGACGTTATGGTTCCAAGTAAAACCGAAAAACCCTTGAAATTCGCCAGTTATGGTAAGCTAAGCAACCATAACTCGCGCCACCACCGTGCACTGCTAAGACTAACACCCAGGATATCAAAGATGACATCACAAATGTCATTGATGACATCACTGATGACATCACATGTCTGACTCGCTCTTTTCTCTTTTGCTGACATGTCTAGGCCACATGGTTTTCTTCAGTAACAGTCAGAAACTAAAAATGTTATTTTATTTGTAGACGTATCCTTCAAGTAGGTTCTTACAGTAATTCCCTTAGAGTCCAGTCACATCATATGAAACATATACATATGGGAAGACACAAGCTTGAAAGACAGCAATCCTTTTTGTGCATAAAGATAATCAATAGACTTATGAGCACTTCCTGATAGTTCTGTTTTTTTTTATTTTTATGGCTGTACTTTCCCTGTGGGTCCAATCACATCAAGTGATACATATACATAGGGTAAATAGCAGCTTTGAAACAGAGCAATCATTTATTTGCATGAAAATAATCAGTTAAGTTATGAATTGTTTCTGCTACTACTTGTGCTTTTTTGCTAACTTCACTTTCCCTGTATATACCCATATTGGTATGTGTTCTTGTGTCTTTATGTTTTGTCTATAGTAATGCAATTATGTAATACATGTGTTTTATTAGCTACATATTACATATTTCACAGTACACAAAAATCTATTAAGAAAACAATTATCATTTAATTATTCAACATATTAACATTGCGAATATTATACCTTCATCTTGTATGCTGCACACAATGTTATGTTTCTGTATGAGTAGCTTAGTATACCAGATAGAACCCCATAATAGAATGCTATTTATATCAATGCATCGTTCAATGCACTAATTAGGGTATGATATTTATTGCAATGATCCTTGACACTTTTTTCGCAACATTATAATAAGAATCCCTTGTACACATATTTCATGAAAAGTACATACACATGTGATGTCATCAGTGATGTCATCAATGACATTTGTAATCTGTCATCTTTGATGTCCTGGGTGTAAGTCTTAGCAGTGCACGGTGGTGGCGCGAGTGATGGTTGCTTAGCTTACCATAACTGGCGAATTTCAAGAGTTTTTCGGTTTTACTTGGAACCATAACGTCCCTTTGACAAAGTTTTTTCACTGAATTTCATAGGTTTTTAGTAGCACAACTTAACCATAACGTCCCTTTAACAAAGTTTTTTCACTTAATTTCATAGGTTTTTAGTAGCGCAACTTAACCATAACGTCCCTTTAACAAAGTTTTTTCACTGGATTTCATAGGTTTTTAGTAGCACAACTTAACCTTAATGCCCCTTTAACAAAGTTTTTTCACTGAATTTCATAGGTTTTTAGTAGTGCAACTTAACAATAATGACTTTCACTTCATATACATATCATATGGAACTGACTGAATCTCTTCTACTGTACTTGATGTCCGCGAACTCATTTAATGTTCGCGGACATGTTCGAAGAACAGTACCACTACCTAAAAAACTTGGGGGGGTATGTTTGATTGTTATATCATAACATAGGAACATTTAACAAATTCAAAAAAAGCACACAAACACATTATATGTACTAATACATAAGAAATGTAACCCATATATACAACACACTAACCATTCATTTAAATGCACTATGTTCTAAAATGGAATATACCACAAGAAAATAAATTGGCTTCCAACATAATTACTTCACAAACACAACAGAACTGAGAACAAGAGCAGACCCACTGAGTACATAGGACATATCTTACCTGAAATAGTAAATGTACTTAATTTTATTCATATATTTATAAACTTTCTGTATTAGATAAAAAAATATATTATCTTTTTTTTTTCTCTCACAGAAATGTCTAGTACTCTGGAATGGATAGAGGGACATTTCCCACATGAAGAAATGTCACTAGATAGTGAAACTAATGGTCAACACTTTATAATATAAACCATTTAATTATTATTATTTTGTATACATTTAACATATTTATATATTTATTTTGTATAGAGCATAACAAAATAGAAACTACCTCTGAAGAAGCTTTTATGGAAAACACGCTTGACAGCATAAAAGAAAAAATTGATTTATTGTTGACCAATTTTAATAATTTGAAAACTTTTGTTGAAGATCATTTTAAAACAAAAACGTCATACCATTGCCCCACACGTACCTGTCCCCTCTCACCATATACCAGTTAATTATCCCCAAACCCTCTCCAAAACCCAAAACGTTTTGATGAGACTTCCATCCCTTCTTCACCTAATAACAATCATGATGAAACCCCTAATTCTCCTGTTTTTGTATCTGTTTCTGCCTCACCTTCTTTGTCATAAATTATGAATATATGTTAAATAAAGTTTAATTTTATATTGTGTTGTAAATAGTTTCTTTTTTTTAAAAAAAAACAATGTAGGTGTCCGCGGACAGTGCAGGTGTTCTAAAATGTTCGTAAATAAACGAAAATGGAGGTGTCCTGAAGAACACTATACCTGTTCGTACTGTTCGCTAGCAAGATGAAACTATTCTAAGAACACACGCGGTGTCCTGAAATGTTTGTTAAAAAAAATTAAAGTGTCCTAAAGAACACTATATCTGTCTGTAGTGTTCGCTAGCAAGTTCAAACTGTTCTAAGAACACACGCAGTGTCCTGAATTGTTCGTAATTAAACGAAAATGGAGGTGTCTTAAAGAACACTATACCTGTTCGTACTGTTTGCTAGCAACTTGAAAATGTTCTAAGAACACAATTGGTGTCCTGAAATGTTCGTACATAAACGAAATTGAACGTGTCCTGAAGAACAGTATATCTGTCCTCACTGTTCGCTAGCAAATTTAAACTGTTCTAAGAACACACGCAGTGTCCTAAAATGTTAGTTTCACGTGTGATGTAATTTTAATTAGTTCAGGACCCGAACAGCGTCCGTAGAACATCAACGCGCATGCGCTAGCCAATATCTGTGCATTTGGTGTCCTGCGGACATGCGCTTCCTTCACGGACTTGTTCGTGAACGGATCATATGACCGCGCACACGCTGATCGCGTGTTCTGAATGCGGACACTGTTCGGGTCCCCGAACAAATTAAAAGTACATTTTCAATTAATCCATAATATTTTTCAATAAAATCTCACCATGGCACAAGTCCCACATAGTAATCCTAAGTTTATACATACCTTTTGAAACTTTTAAAACTTTTTTTTGTGTTCGATCTGTCCGCTAAGGGCCTTTCCTCGAATTGCACGCTGAAGTGCACTTTTTTCATGTGCCAGATCACTCCGTATCAAGCTGGCCACGCAAAAACACACGGAAGACCACGCTCCTGCCCTGAAGGCCATTTTCCTGACCCCAGAGCCCCGAGCACGCTCCCACCTGCCATCTGCTGCTGCCTGACTGCCTGCTGCAAACGTGCCCTGCTATTTGGTGCCTGCACATCAGCAATCTGCAGGGGTCCAGTTTCTGTGTCAACCCCTGCTGGAACAGAAAACTCCCGACTGGGATACCATCGCTCCAAAGCCCAGTCCCAGGACACAGTTGCCCACCCACGCCTGCCTCAGGGGTCGCCATGTCGGGGCAAACACTATGTGAGACCACTGGCGACCCCCAGCCAGAGGGGCAGAGGGCCACCAGCTTCAGTCAGAAGGATGTTGGTGTCCTGGTGGAGCATGTCCTGGGGCATTATGATGCCCTCTTCGGAACATCACACGCCAACAAGGAAGTATGGGATAGGATCTGGGACGACTTTGTGGTTGTCATCAACGCAGAGGGGGTGGCAACCCGCAACATCAAGCAAGTCAAGAAGCGCTGGGAGGACTTGAGGTCCAGGACCCTCATAAAGGCCCGGCGCCTCGTGGAGGGGGGTCGGGGCAGCATGAGTACCATCCAGATGAGGGTCCTGGAACGCGTAGGCCCAGCGCTCCAAGCCCAGATCCTTCAGAGGCAGGCCCCTCTGGAGTTGAGCAGTAAGTGGACAAGCATCGCTGTG
This sequence comes from Ambystoma mexicanum, assembly GCF_040938575.1. Classification (NCBI taxonomy): domain Eukaryota; kingdom Metazoa; phylum Chordata; class Amphibia; order Caudata; family Ambystomatidae; genus Ambystoma; species Ambystoma mexicanum. The sequence continues at coordinate 1,196,277,589 of NC_090924.1, forward strand.
TGAGACAGGGCATGTTGCAGGCTGCTGGTTGTCTGATACTTGCCTGTATGTGTGACATAGGCCATGTACGTATGTGTGTGTGCAGGGACATCATGGTCATGCATGTGAGAGCAGTAATCTGTGAACCACATGGTAGGTGCATGTTTTACAATGCAACATCGGAGCAGCATGCGGAATGCACACATTAATGCATGCCTGTCTCTGTTATTGGACATGGATGGGGTGTGAGAGATGGGTGCTGCTGTCATGGACATGTATGGTGTCCATGTCTGTGTGTCTGACTTACGTGTCTGTGACTTGTAAATGCCATGGATGCATGACACATGTCTGTGACAATGTTCAGATTCACTGATGCAGCCTACTCATCCTTGTATCCACTGTGTCTGGGGTGTACGAGGACAGATGGATGAAACTACGGTGAAGTGTGTGCATTTGATAGGCATGACCCATGATGCATGTGAGTTTCAAACCAGCATTGTATGTTTCAAGCGTCCCTTGGACATGTATGCTAATGTTCATAGCATGCACCATGCCTGTTACTGCATGTGTTTTGCCTGCACTGACCCATGTGTTGTGGAGGGACATGATGGAAGTGATGTTTGACAGTGCCACTCATCTGATATTGCTTCCTGTCTAGGGGACCATTGTACAGTACCCTGATGCTTGTGTTCTATGTCTCCCTCTACACAGTGGCAAGTGATGAAGAGGGCAGAGACTGCGCTGTGGAGCAAAGCGGCGGGGACGCCCCACCGGCTGGCGACGCAAGGCCCAGTCACCCTCCCAAAAATTACCATCATCCGGGAGTGAGGGGACTGGTGCTGCGTCTGCCACTACGGCTGCAGCGGAAGGGGTGGCTGAGCCCCCAACGGTGGAAGACGGTGTGGAGCCATCCAGGTTGGTGGTTTCCACAGAGGAGGAGGAGGCCGCTACTGAGCCGCACATGGGGCCTGGTGGGGGTGGTACCACTGGTGCAAGTGGTGCAGTCCAGGGGCAGGGGCAGGAGGCAGCACAGGTCGCCGTGGAGGGGCCTGTGCATGTCATCGTCCCTGACACTGTGACTGCACCACCATGCACTAGCATGGATGCCCCATCCCAGGCTCGTCCGCAGGTAGGGGGGATGTCCATGTCATCTGACACTCCTCTACCTGCGGACGAGGGGACCCCTGGCCGTATGGAGAAGGTCCTGATTGGTGTCGCATTGCGCACGCGTGACATTCGTGATGACGTGCGTGCTTCCCGGCGGGTGCACGCACGTCATCACGAAGAGCAGCATGCCAACATGGCCCAGTTGGGAGTGTCCATGGTCGGGGGTTTTGTACATGTGTCAGCCACTCTGGCGGCCCTCTCCTCCTCTGTGGAGACTATGCGTCAGTTGTTCTCCATGCCCTCTTCCGGCCCAGATGCCAACAGGGCCCACTGTGGACCTGCCCTGACCAATGCAGCCAGCTCGGTGGGGATCCCATCCCTGCCACAGTTAGGAGTCAGAGGTCCAGCAGGGGTGGACACCCTAGCAACTGGACCCCAGCAGATGGAGGATGTGCCGGCATCATCGGGCAGGGCACGTGCACGACGGCGTCGGTGGATTCCATCAGCTTGGATGCCGTCGTGCTGGCAGAGGCAGTTGCGTCGGAGGCAGCGGCAGGCTCAACGTGGGAGGCATCATGGCTCAGGGCCATCTACATCAGAGGGGCAGGCATCGGCCGGAGGGCAGGAGGACCCTGGAATGGGAGTGTCTTCCGTGTGGCAGCGGTTGGGCCAGCGGATAGGTGCGGAGCGGCGGCGGGCGGAGGAGGCACGGCTCACAATGGTGAGGGCGGAGAACTCCATGCGCAGGGCGCTGAGGCGGGCCGAGTGCCTCGAGGGAATTCGCAGGGAGTTGGAGGTGGACATGGCGTTATCCCTGCGAGACCTCGGGGCCAGAGAACAGGCCTGCCTCCAAGACATTGAACAGGAGTTCGATGATGCCCTGACCCATGACATCAACAAGTGAGCCGTTGGACTTGCCCGCCGCCATTGTATATAGTTCATTAGTGTTAAGTTTCATTTCTTTTTTCTTTCATTTGGGGCGCATGGACTTTGCTCCACATTTTTGTATATAGTTAGTAATTAGATAGGTTTCATCGTAGGTTTCATTTATGTCGTTGGGCTCATGGACCCTGGATTTGCTATTTGTACATAGTTTTACAGTGGATTTTCTCCTTCATCTTTTGTTTTCACCATGGAGCAATGGATATTACTCTTTTCTTTCCCTTTGGATTTGCTTTGTTGGACGGTGACTTTGGACACATTTTCATTTGGATTCATTTGGATTCTCATTTTATTTATTTATCCTTTTTTTGGACATGTTGCATTTTGATTATTATTGGCATTATTGTGTGTTTTGATTTCATTCCCTTTATTTGTGCGGTCTTCTCTCATTGGTTTCATGCATGTCACAATGTGGGTTTTCTCAGTCATGTGTTGCCATTGTGTGGGTCTGACAGACTTGTACTCATGCGCATACTGCTTATTTTTGATCTATCATGTAATGAGGACTTCAATTTGGAGTTGATGTAAAGCTTGGTTGGGTGTTTGGACTGGGGTGGCGTGGGGTGGGATTTGGGTGGCCATAAGAGCCAGGGATCTGGATTGTGATGACGTGTTGGCTGGGGACATGTTTCGGGGCCTGCTCGCAGGTGCCCTGCACTGCTGGGGGGTGGGGGTGCAAGGGGACATGTGTGGGACATGAGTGGGGGCCTGCTGCCAGGTGCCCCTCACTGCTGGGGGGTGGGGGTGCAAGGGGACATGTCTGGGACATGAGTGGGGGCCTGCTGGCAGGTGCCCCTCACTGCTGGGGGGTGGGGGTGCAAGGGGACATGTGTTGGACATGAGTGGGGGCCTGCTGGCAGGTGCCCCTCACTGCTGGGTGGTGGGGGTGCTGGGGGACATGAGTCGGTGCCTGCTGGCAGGTGCCTGTCAATGATGGGGGGGGGGCTGGGGGACATGAGTGGGGGCCTGCTGGCAGGTGCCTGTCAATGATGGGGGGTGGGGGTGCTGGGGGACATGTGTCGGGGCCGGCTGGCAGGTGCCTGTCAATGATGGGGGGGTGGGGGGGCTGGGGAACATGAGTGGGGGCCTGCTGGCAGGTGCCCCTCACTGCTGGGGGGTGGGGCTGCTGGGAGGCATGAGTTGGTGATCATATTGCAATGTGACATGTGGCTTGGCTGGGGGGCATGCCCATGGTGGATGGGCTGCCTGCGGGACATGACCAGGGGTGCAGGGTAGTCCCCTGTGGTGTTGCAGGGGCTGTGGAGGGGGTAGAGGGGACACCTGGGAGGACCCACACTGTCAATTCACGTGTAGGACTCCCCGCGCACCCCCGAAATACGCGTTCCCCGCTCTGACAGCAAAATCGTGTGTGAAACTTCATGGGCAGCCCAGTAATACACGTACCCTGCTCCAATCACGTGTGAAACTTCCCGCACACCCCCGAAATACATGTACCCAGGTCAATTGCGTGTAACACTTCCCGCGCACCCCTGAAATACACGTACCCAGGCCAATCGTGTGTGAAACTTCTTGTGCACCCCTGAAATACACGTACCCAGCCCAATTGCGTGTGAAACTTCCCGCGCACCCCTGAAATACACGTACCCAGGCCAATCGCGTGTGAAACTTCCCGCGCACCCTTGAAATACACGTACCCAGCACAATCGCGTGTGAAACTTCCCGCGCACCCCTGAAATACACGTACCCAGGCCAATCACGTGTGAAACTTCCCGCGCACCCCTGAAATACACGTACCCAGCCCAATCGCGTGTGAAACTTCCTGTGTAGCCCAGTAATACACGTACCCTGCTCCAATCATGTGTCAAACTTCCCGCGCACGCCAGAAATACACGTACCCAGCCCAATCACGTGTAAAACTTCCCACGCACCCCTGAAATACACGTACCCAGGCCAATCACATGTGAAACTTCGGGCACCCCTGAAATACACATACCCAGCCCAATTGCGTGTGAAACTTCCCGCGCACCCCTGAAATACATTTACCCAGCCCAATTGTTTGTGAAACTTCCCGTGCACCCCTGAAATACACGTACCCAGGCCAATCGCGTGTGAAACTTCCCGAGCACCCCTGAAATACATGTACCCAGGCCAATCGTGTGTGAAACTTCCCGCGCACGCCTGAAATACACGTACCCAGGCCAATTGCGTGTGAAACTTCCCGTGCACCCCTGAAATACACGTACCCAGCCCAATTGCAAGTGAAACTTCCCATGCACCCCTAAAATACACGTACCCAGGCCAATCGCGTGTGAAACTTCCCGCGCACCCTTGAAATACACGTACCCATCACAATCGCGTGTGAAACTTCCCACGCACCCCTGAAATACACATACCCAGGCCAATCACATGTCTAACTTCCCGCACACACCTGAAATACACGTACCCAGCCCAATCACGTGTGAAACTTCCCGCGCAGCCCAGTAATACACGTACCCTGCTCCAATCACGTGTGAAACTTCCCGCGCACCCCCAAAATACACGTATCCAGCCCAATCATGTGTAAAACTTCCCGCACATCCCTGAAATACACGTACCCAAGCCAATCACATGTGAAACTTCCCGGGCATCCCTGAAATACATGTACCCAGCCCAATCGCGTGTGAAACTTTCCGCGCACCCCTGAAATACACATACCCAGGCCAATTACGAGTGAAACTTACTGCGCACCCCTGAAATACACGTACCCAGGCCAATCATGTGTAAAACTTACCACGCACCCCTGAAATACACGTACCCAGGCCAATCGCGTGTGAAACTTCCCGCGCACCCCTGAAATACACGTACCCAGGCCAATCGTGTGTGAAACTTCCCGCGCACCCCCGTAATACACGTACCCCTCTCGCACAGGCCCTTTCGCGTGAGAAAGTTCCTGCGAACCCCGTAATACACGTACCCTGCTGAAATTGCGTGAGAAACTTCCCGCGAACCCCAGTAATACACATACCCCACTCGCAGAGGCCCTTTCACGTGTGAAACTTCACGCGCACCCCAGTAATACACATTCCCCACTTGGCGTTTGCTGTTTGGCAGCCCTGTAAACTGGTCCAGGGTTAGCGCAGCCCTTTGCGCTGAATTGGGAATTTTGATGGCTTTTCGTTGCACGAGGGCGTTCTTGGGGGCATAACTGGCGCTGCTGCAGGGTCGCTGCGCCACTCTGCGCCACGGCTGGTTTTGGAGACTAAAATCCATGAATACGCTGTGCGCAGAAATCAATTTTAGCGCACGCGGCTGGCACAGACATTCACACGCACACACTGTGCGCCAGCTGCGTGCGCCACTTTTGTGCGAAATTCTATGATTACCCTGATAATGAGTTGCATATTATATATGTCCTTAGCCACTCATTACAATGTACATGCAACAAAGATAGCCTCTAGAAAAAGAACACATTGTGGGTCATTACAGCCTGGGCACAAAGGGATACGGGCACCGCTAATAACACCGGTGCCGGTAATCCCTTTGCGCCCTATACCGAGGTCCCTTTGCGGGCCCTTCCTTAATGCCTGTTTTTAGCAGGCGTTAAGGAAGGGACCCGCAAAGGGACTTCAGAACTAATAACGTTACCGTAATTTACGGTACCGTTATTAGCAACCTCCCCATTCCCATTGAGCCCTATGGGGGCTCAAACGGCAATGGGGATTGACATTTTCAATGGGGACTTACCGGTCCCGCAAAAGTCGGACTAGACTGGTAAGTCCACATTGAACGAGGGCGGACACGGTACCGGTAATGGTGCTAGTCATGGCGCTAATAGGAATGAGGCCCATTGAATAACTGAGTTCTAAATGAAGGCCCAGAAAAAGCACAAAACCCAGGTTCCGGCAAATGTACCTCTTGCAAGAGGGATTGCAAGTGGTAACATAAGTGTTGGAAGGATCTATGAACGTTTACCGATAAAAAAGATTGCTTAATGACAAATTCGGAAAATTTATTTTTGGCTAATTTGTCCACTTTTGTTATCACAAACAAAAAGGGGAGAACAACCCATAGACCCCCGTGAGCCTCTCCCCTTCTATATATTTTACCCCAACTTATATCTTCATATTTTTGGTGAAAAAAGTGGCAAGAAAACAAATGTGGTAAAAATGGTCATTTACCAAAATTGGGTAATAACGTTGGAAGCGCTAGAACAGAGCAACCGTAAAATGGAATCCGGATGTTGATTCAAAATATTGCTGTTAATTACTGCTTACTTGTCCAGCTCATTTTAAAACTCAAATATGAACCATAAAGCAATAAGTCTAACAAGGTTTGACTATATTAACCTTTTCAGTGCATGTCTTACAGGTACTTAAACATTGTCAGCAATGTTACGCTAATAAACCTGATCTTAAACACTGCTAATCAAACCCTTTCTATCATCTCTCCGTGTTCTTAATACAGTTATTCAAGCTTAAAATAGATGTCCACAGCAGCTGCCGTGTTGATTTTCACTGAATTATCATCAGGGCTGCTGACAGACCTGCTTTAGAAATAAATATTTTAATCTAAGCAATTTGAACTATTTTTATCTGTTTTATTAATTCCTTGTTTGTTTAACCATCTGTAAACAGTTGAGTGGCGTTTCATTTGGCCTTGCATTTCGATTATCAGCAAAGTAGCAGAATAACATATTCAGTATATCAACAAAAAAAAATGCCGAACTGTTTAGGCAATGATTATTGCTAAATGTGTGCTTCTGTCTTGAAGCGTGTATATGCAATGAACTTGAGCTGCACAGCTGGATATTGATGTTCACATCTGCAGCACTAGCAAACAACACATCTTGTCCGTGCTTCCAATTTGTTTCGTGTTTTTGCAAATGACTGGGCCTATTCTATCTAAGAGCAGCAGAGGAAATGTTGGTGTGTAACCCTTTTGAATCAGTGCCACAATTTGTAACATGATACATAGCTCAAATTCTAAATCGGGATTTTTCTCCTATTAGGTAACAACAATATGAACTTAACAGGCCTTCTATGTGAGTTTGGATGCAGCCCGTGTTTCTACTGAATGAAAGTACCGCCAACTAAACAAAATTGGTGACATTTGCCAGCAATTTTATTCTACCAGGTGGGTGAATTTCTACCTTTTACGCCACGTCTTTTGGCATCTTATTATTTTTTAATGTAGAAATTTCGTTTTCCCTCCAAATTTCCCTTTTTTGGTCTGAAAGAAAAAAAACGAAGTTTAAAAAAAATAAAAATGTAAGAGAGCAAAATACCCAACATTTTGTTTTTCGAAAATTTTGACAAGAAAAGGCCACAAGCTCCTGATTCTTCTCTGCAGGCAAAATTGGGGGAATGAAAGGATGGCACCACAAAAACTGGAGAATAACAACATTACAAATGACATACTAATCACTGCACATTGCAAGGGAAAACAAGGTTTGTTACATGCAACAAGGGTTTCAGACCGTCCCATAGAGCGGAAATGACATGGAGCTCTCTTATCACAAGACTTTAAAGGGGGTAATTCATAGAATTTAGCGCAGAATCAGCGCACGCGGGCAGCGCAGACAGGGAGCATGCGCCAGCATGCGCCAGCTGCGTGCGCCAAACCCCATTTTCACGCACAGCATATTCATGGATACCTACATCCATAACCAGCCGTGGCACAGCATGGCACAGCGACCCTGCAGCAGTGCCAGTTACACCCCAATCCCACCCCATGCGCCAAAAACATTGTACAAATCCCCTACATGTATTCAATGCATGTCCCTACTGACACAAACACTTAGGCAACGCCCCCCCACACCAACTACGGTGCCACCATGCACACAAAGGCACCCAGATTGCCTACTCAGGCATTCTGTGTCCCAACAATCCATGTTCACTTCCGATTCATTGATCGTGTACATGCATGACAGGGTACTATTTGGTTGATTGTACTTTTTTTTCATGATGCTCAAGGGGTTTCTCCAACGCAATGCACACTCACTGTGATGACCGGTGAGCGGTGTGTTGCAGGGGACACACACTCAGCACCCAGTGTTTGTAATGACAATTTGCTACTGTCCAATGTGCATGGCAACAGGTATTCTGACTTTTGTTGCTTGCACCACTAATGGCATGCATTTGTGCCACTGTTTTTGGGGTGTGAGGTTTTGGTCAGTCATTTCTTCAGATTACATGTCAGGTGTAATTGTCTGGTGCCTATTTACATCTCTCACGTGGCACTTCATGACTACTGTTTCATGTGTTGTGCATGTGGTTTGATGTTTTGCCATTGCATATCATGGTATGGTGTGGCAGACAGGGGTCATGGTGGTTGGGAGGTTTTGGGTGGTATACCAGTACTTTCATGGCCTGTTTTGCAGAGGGGGGATATGCACCTTGCATGTGTTCCTTTTGGTCAAATGGGATTGGTTGAGTTTAAGTAGCTAGGTATGCACACAATGTGGCACTTCCATGGACACATTCTCAGGTGGTAAGGTTGTCCCTATCTCATCACCGATTGTCACCTGGTATGTGCCAGGCCTGTGTGCACTCCGCAGGGGTAGGAGTTTAGGTGAAATATGTGTCCACAAGCTGGGTACGGGCTGCCTCGCCACATGCCCTTTCCCCTCCCATGCGCAGTGGCCGTGTATGTGGCTGGGGATGTGGGGGCACCACCATGTCCACCGGTATGCCCTGCCATGTTGCAATGGTGTGCAGGACACATGCTGCCACAATGATCCTGAACACTACTGGGGGTGCATATAGTAGCTGTGCGCCAGAGCGGTCAAGGGAGCGGAAGCGTGACTTGAGCACTCCGAATGTGCGCTCCACTATGGCACTGCTTGCAAAATGGGCTGCGTTGTATCTTACCTGGGGTGGTGTGGTGGAGTTCCATATTGGCGTCATCATTTAGGTGCATAGAGGGTAGGCTCTGTCCCCTGGTAAGGTGATAATGGTTGTCATTAGTTGGGCTTGTGTATTTGTCTCTGTGTGACATGCATGCATGTGCACAGGCATTTGTACTCACCTATGAGCCATGTGTTGCCATGCTTCCCAGCTTCCAGGGCCCGGCTCACGGCGGACATTCTGTATATGGAACTGTCATGGGTGGACCCTGGATAGTTTGCATAGACAGAGGTGATGATTCCCTTGGCATCGCATACAACCTGCACGTTGATGGAATGCCAGGGTTGCGGTTGCGGTAGATGTTTTCAGTGGCCGTAGGTGGACGTAGGGCCACATGGGTGCAATCCATGGCACCAAGCACTTTGGGGAAGTGTGTCACCCTGTAGAAGTCCAGGACCACGGCCTGCTTTTCTGCAGGTGTTCTGGGCATGTATATATGCCTGCGGACTGAGGGGCATGCAGTGATGATTGCCAACACCTGGTGTAGGCATCGTGACTGCGTGGGCTGTGAGACGCCTCCCACTATGGCAGTTGTCCGCTGAAATGACCCAGTGGCCAAAAAATGCAGTACATTGAGCACCTTCTCCAAGGGGCTGAATGCTTGGGAGCACAGGGTGATGTGAGTTCATCCTCCCACTCAGTAACCAGCTCTATGAAGATATGAGGTGGAAACCTATACCTGACATAGACCTCGTCGCCAGGCATCCCAAAAAAGGCTGGTGCTGGGCAAGAAAATGCGGGGCCTGGCTATTCTCCTCCTTCTGCGGTGTCCCACGATCACTGGTGCGAGGAATGGGACATTTATTGTAGCTGTATATGCTTTTTTGTTGTTCGCGCACACTTTTATGCTGCACGTGGGCACTTCCGCCTGCTTTCGTGTGGTGGACGTATTTGTGCATGTGCGTGTGTTTTGACGTGCACTGGTTTTCCCTATTTGATTCCATTAATACGTGTCGTTCACTAGCGTGTGGGCATTGCATTTTCACACATTGTCCCCCATTCCCTGGGTTCCGCCCCCTTTTTAGGTGTGTGCGCGAGCAGTTGTGCGCTTTCCCCGTTCCTGGTGCGCACGCATTTGGAAAGTCGCAGTGACGTGTAAGGTAAACACAGATTTGGCGCATATCCCTGGAAAACCACGCGTAGGGCCTTCCATGAATTGCACGCATTGGATTTGCACGCGTGCCACAGCTTTTTCACGCTTGTGCCACAAATTTCAGTGCACATTTATTCCATGAATTACCCCCTAAAAGTTTTATAGTGGAAAAACGCAAAACTAACAATACTATGCATAATGAGTACAGCATAATACCTCCACCCTCATTGGCTACCACCTATAAAACATGCTAATGTCCCTATAGCCAACTGGCCACATCTATGATACCCCCATTCCCCACGGTATGCATAGGCAGGGGCCCCTGTCTTCCAGACTCTGGGAGCAACAACAGAACAACGTAAAAATTAAAGTCTGGAACAATAAACTTAATTAAATGATTTGCACAACTACTAAAACAAGTTTTATTAAGAATCTCATCAAAACTATATCTGAATAACCATAAACAAAACACGAAAATATTGTTCTCCACGCTCAAAAATCAATTCATGCAGCACACCCACTAAATCCATATACACAACCAACATATACAATCTTATTGTGCACATAAACCAATATAACAGAAAAAAGAAAGTGTAAATATCAAAACAATAAAGCTACAAAACAATATCAGTTGAAAAATGAACTAATATGTAGCCAGGAGGGATCTAATTAGCTCGACTGAAATTGACTTTGTGCTACATCAGAACAAAAACAAAAAAAACACTGACCATTTTCATTGTTGATACTTGATTTAGAAACATCTTCATCAGGGAAATGATTAAACATACTGGCCATATAATTCACAAACAGCCCATAACAATATAGCACAAGGTATCCATATGCTATTAGGAAACCTTAAAGGGACCTCCTCATTGTCACCAATTGAACACTGGAGAGGAACACAACACCCCTACGAGACTCACTGAGAGCAATTTCATCAGCCAAAGGAAATGTCCAAGCTGCCAAAACATTAAACAGCAGAAACGGGAGCCGCAGCAACCGTAGTTGTGAATAAATCAAACAGTCACATTGTAATCCCATGGAAAGGGACACACTTCATTACATGTGTAATCCTCCTTCCACCAGCCTCGGGCTAATCGCATAGATAATCTCCATTCTCCAAGACACGTGGTCCCCTACAACATCCCATGTATATTGTAATTGGTTATTTATAACCTGTTTAACAGACAGAGGTTTCTAAGCGCGGACCCTTGGATCGGACCTGTGTCGCTTGTTGTCGTCCTTCTTCCAAGGCAAGTGTTGTTTCCCCCCGAGCTATCCTCCCGATATATATTTTTGGTGGGGTCTTCTCAATAGGTTTGTACATTTTGGATCATCACGTGATTTGCACCCTCCTGTTCCAGACACAATAAAAATAACTTGGCGAGGCCAACCAATGAGAAACCTGAGCATATTCTCCCAAGTAGACCTCGAGAATACCTTATTCATGTGGCCAGGGAAGGGCTGCTGCTCTCAGATCTCATCCCTTGGGGTGGACAAGCGAGGGAGGATCACTTGGGTAAGAGAGTCCGGGGTTAAGCTTTGGCGAATGCCCCAGGTTAGACGCTGTATTCCATTGGGAAAGAAAACAAGGAGGACAAAGTCCTTAAGGCTTTTATAGACTGTTTCAACTCTACGGCCTTTCCACCCCAAGAATATCCCTTACCAGAATCCAACAACCCCTACGCATCTGGTCAATCCAATAGGAACTCAAACCCTGCTGCACTAGGAAACGACATCTCCCAGAATCCCAGTTTTCATGGTGCGTACCCGAATACTCCCAGTCATTCTTCTCCATGTCCCTGTTTTTATTATTTGCTGAATGCCCAGTCTGTTTTGACAAAACACTACATTACCCACAATTCCCCCTATTCATTTAACAACCCCTACAAATCTCACCTTTCCAAGTTGAACAACCACCCCCGAGCCCCTTTTCCTACACAAACACTTTCGCCCACCGTGACAGACAGCGTACTAACAGCAAAGCCTTTCAAATGACATGTCCTAACACAAAGGTCAGACAGAGTCAGGCAATTGACTAGAACTATGCACACTTGACTGCCCTTTCCATTTCCCACAGCGATAAAAGGCGGAGCATGAAAGTACACAAGGAGCAAGGCCAAACGCATGTTCAAACAGAGAAAAAAGGTGGCGAGATCTGATAGGATGAAAAGGAGGCAAGTGCCCTTGCCCTTTTCAACCCAGACCCCCAAAGCATCTGTAAAAAGAATCATAAGACCAGGGTTTACAGCTGGCGTGCGATTTAACAGATGTCCACAATGCACGGGGGCCTCCCGATTTGATAACCCAAGCCAGAAAAGGCACGCTTGCTACCGTGGCACCACCCTTGACTCCAAAGGCAAGACAAACCAGGTTCAGCACAGCCGGTGAGTCAGAGAGAGCTGATTGCAAACCAGACAGTGTTGAGCCCAAAGTTGCGAATAGCAACACTGTATGAACTTGTGAACAAGGAACTTGTGTGTGTTTTAGATTGAAAGAGAAAGTCTACTGAAGGACCATCTGCAGAGTGGTCAGGCGCCACGTGAGTCTCTGGCATGTCCCCTTTGTTGAAACTACATGTACCAGGAGGAGGCTGGCGTGAGTAGTCAGAGGGGTCATACAAGGAATGAGTCACACCCCTTGTACAATCAAAAGTCTCTGACAAGTTGACAAGAAGGAAAGCAAAGTAAGGTGAATTAACAGAAATGTGTGTAGCCTAGCTGAGGGCTTTATCGAAAGCCCTACTCAGGGCTGAGACCTGAACCTAAGTAGTCTGAAGTGAACATTGTGAACTGTGGCAAGTGTGAACCAGACAGAGGGATGGCCAAAGAAAGCTAGAGGAAGGGAAACCTGCTTTCTGATAAGAATGAGCAAATCATATGTTTGAATGACTATGTGAACCCAAAGGAGGGATACCTACGGGAAAGCTGAGGAGAGTGACTTGTTTATATTGATAAAGCAAAAGTGAACTTTGTGTTTGGTAAACGTGAACCCGGCTGAGGGATGCCTGCGAATCAAGGTGAATAGGAATACACCTGCACACATTGTATTGACAATAGTGAACCCGGCTGAGGGTTGTACACAGTGAATAGTTGTCTAAAAAGACAGAGACTCTTGAATGTTATATTGTGAAGGAAAGGTGTAAGTGAACCTGCGGAGGGAGGTCAATGTTGTACGAGGGATCCGAGCCTGGCAGAGGGGGATCCTAAGGCAAAGAGTAATCGCCCCGTGAAGAGTCATTGAAGGAACATTTTGTTGTTGGTGGATCATAACACATCAGGTCCTTTGAGGAAAGAGACTTTGTGTGAAAGAGACTTGGCCACAGAAGGCCCTGATATTTTGGAACAGAACTGTAACCTCGTGCTGGCGAGGCACAGAAGTCTGCTGTGCTCAGGAGTTCTGCCTTGTCCCATGCTAAAAATGTGGGCAAGGGAGACCCCAGCCATACCAAGAATTGGCAATGTTTTTTTTTTAGTATAGGCCCTTTTTATTTGACAAGGCGCCACTAGGACTGCCTTATTATTTGATGATTGTAGCTTGCTTCCATCTTAGATTTAGGTTTAGATTAGGTGTTTATCTCACCCATTATACAGTTTAATAAACATCCTTGAACTGTGATCTCTTGTGTCTGTCTTTACTGTTGCCACAAAGAGTTCCTTACAATCCCTACTTTTGATGAGACAATAGGCTTCTTTATTAACCCAGATGCTATGGTCCACACAAGCTGCAACCCCGACAATGTACTGAATCTAGTGGCATCACCTCCACTCCTTCTATCCCAATCACAACACGTTCCAGACACAGCTCCCCTCTTATCTCCTCCCAAATCCAGGTGCCCTGGGATGACATGACCAGGGCACTGCTCTTGAGTCTGAATTTCAAAGATGTGTTTACTTAAGCTGTGTGTCTAGGTGCGAGTAATATAGGGTGTCCTCCCCGGGGTATGGGCAGTAGTGTTCTAAATCTTTGCCTGGCTCATTGGCATCACAGAACCATATGCTCATGAATTTGTCCTTCAAAGGGTGCATCTCTTCCTGATCTTTCACCAGCTAACATTACATTCCCATCACATTCGGGACCCGCAGCTGGATACAATTAGTGCTTATCTGCGCACCAAGGGTCCCTCTGAGCTTTGCTTCTTTCCTGGGGGAATAGAAAGGGGGATTTGTTTTTGGAGCTGAACTACCAGAGCAACACCTCCACACCAATGCCTGTGTTTTCTTCTGGTCCTAATGCAATAGGCCTTAACACCAGATATGGCAGCACTTCTGACAAGTTAATACATGTACCTCGCTTCTACCACACTGTACCTCGCTTCTACCACACTGCCTTGCTGACTACATTTTCCGCTTATTTCAATTCCCACACATCTCGCTATCCTTCATCACTAGAATACATCAACTAAATACTGGGCCTATAGTACTGCCTTATCTATGACCTCTGCATTACATTAATACATGTGTTGCTCTTTCTGTGTTGCTTTATGTGATTATCTAATATGTGCCAGACATAAGTAGGACAATGCAAGTGCTGTCTATGGCATAACCTTCACTCTGCTCCCATGATGTTAGGCTTTCCTCAATCTGAACCTCTTTGCCTGGCTGGGACACTGCACGTGTATCCCAACATTCCCCCTTTTAGTTAATATTCCATTAACTAACACTTTTTCTTTCCTTCTGTACTCCTCGTCCTTTGAAACCCACGCTCTACACATGTGATGTAAACTCCGCCTCCCTTGGGCATATGCTTCAAGGGTTCATCATGAAACAGCACCCTCCGTCTCCAGCTAAGTTGATCCAACCCTCAATATAATTCTCTGGGTCTGGTCGGATTGTGGTCACCGTGCACGAGAGTTCCAAAGGCTGCTCTATTTAACCATTCTTGGGCTAACAACCCCATACCACTTATCAGTGTGGGTGTGCTTGTGTTTTGTGAGAGAAGGAGATTTAACTGCCTTTATTGAAATCAACATCATAGCGCTCTTTGGCATAGTCTTCGTGCAGTATCTCAGGATCATTTCACAGGAACAAAAAAATCACTAACAGAAATACTATGATGGGAACCAGCATTTTTACAGTTATATCTAACCATGATGGGCCCATGAAAACACGATATCAAACTAGCCATCTGCATTCACTCCAGCTTCTTCCTCCATGGCAATCCTCAAATTGTGAAGGGTCCCTATCACATTGGACAACAATCGGTTGTCAGCACCATTTGGGGGTATGTTTGTGCAGCAACACAGTGCAATTCTTTTGCAGATGGCACCTTCTATAGCTGTGACTTAAGTCCAGAAGATATCAGTTCTGGAGAGTCATGATCCTAATGGCTCTCAACTTGTTCTTTATTGATTTGAGGCCCTAATCTGTCTGGTTTGCCATCTGAATTATCTCACATCTAGTTATCTGCAGTCTTTTTGCATTGGGTGTAATCTGCATACCTGGCACCAGAAGGGAGGTAAAAAAAAGTTTATGTCTTGGTAAACAAACTATATTGATCCTGAATTTCTTTTAGTTTCTCAGAGGAGTCTTTGGCCAGGTAATTAGATATCTTCTGACGACAACCTCTTTGTAATACTAGTACTAGTAGTAGTAGTCATTTGTATAGTGCCTTTATGAAAACAAACAACAGTGGGGAAATGCTCCTAGATTCAAAACATACCCTGTAGTGGGAAATGCACCTAAATTCAAAACATATATGTTAGGGAAAATGTTCAGTTGCTGTACAAATTCACTTTAACCTGAGAGACCCCCAGCACTTTTGCTGCACTCTGGCCTTTTTTGATTGTAATCTCTTCTTAGTGGAACATTTAACCACTCACTTTTCTCTGAATGGGATGTAAAGTTGTACTGCTTTTATGTAGCCTGCTATACTCCATGGGCCTCATTACGAGTCTGGCGGTAACCGCAGCGGTAAAACCATTACATCCCCGGTTTCCCGGGAATCACGGAGGCGGAATGGTGTTAATCCCCATTCCCATTGAGTCCTACGGGACTCAATGGGAATGGGGATTGTGGAAACACCGGCAACATCTCGTAATGCTGCCGGTGTTTCCTCATCCGCCTGCAGGCGGGCGGTGTTAAACCCGCCAGGTCAGACCTGGCGGGAGTGACACCTCCCGCCTGCAGGAGTTGTGATCGCCCGGCATGGAAACAACGGTGGCGGCGGGTTTACCTCCACCGTTGTTTCAATACCGGGCGATTTGTAATGAGGCCCCATATGTTTAGTACAGGCATCTGCATTTTGTTTTGTGACACCCATCACCCTCTGTCAGTGTCGCTGATGAGTCCTGTGGACATCTCTATATGTTTTATTACATTCTCTTGTGAGAACTACAGTTCCTAAGATTAGTAAAATAACTATTATCTTACTTACCTTTTCCTTTGTGGGTCCAGTACACATCACCTTATGTGGGGTGCTGGGGGGTACCTTGTAACTCCTTTTCCCTCTACCCCTGTAATATTTGTTACAGTGATTAACCAACTTAAATGGCTGGTGGCAGTGGATACCTTTTCAACATTTTGTGCAGGTTACTAGCAGGATTATTTCTCAGCTGCAAGGCACCCATGGGTGACCATTTTCTGAAAAATGGCTTGTCCTCTTGTTTTGCCATTTTTAGTTTGTTTATACCTTCTGGGCTCTTCTATTGTTTCAAGTAGATTCGATTCCTTTGTGAGTTTTGCCATTGGCAGGGTGTCTAGGAAGGCAGAAAGTGAGTGTGGGTTCCAAAACATCACTGTCCTTTGTAGATATGACTGGCTGAAACCAGTTCTAACTGGATGGCTGGCTGTCCTGTAGGACAGTCAACCCCATGGGAGTGAAGCAATGGGTTCCAGCATACAAGGCAGGTAGTTTTGGATTACAGGCAGAGTCGAGCACTTCAACAAGGAATCCAATGCAGAAGACAATCAGAGACACCAGCAGCACCTTCAATATCTGTGGAAACACCAGTAATGCCCTGCAGCTGTGCTGACCCTGTTTTCATATCGACCGGGAAGCTCTGCCAGGGATTACTTCCTCCCTTAGGCTGGTGGGACCAGTTAGCCTCAAGACCTGCAATTTGGCCTTTTCTTTTGCACCTTTTCTTGGCTGCAGAACATCAATAACCAAGGTGCCTAGAACATTTGTGAGTACATCATCTTGTGAAGATCGAATTTTGCTGAAACTTTTCTGGCTTTCGTTTGGACCGCCAGAGACAGGAATTCCTCCCCGAAAGTCCCCTCTCCAGAGTTCATGACAGAGTAATCGAAGAGAATACAACCAGCAATATTTGTTTCCTCTTGGCGCTAAGAAAAAGGCGCCAAAACCATGAAGAGCTGCTTGAGTGAGCTGATTCCTTTGCATCTGAACCCTTCTCTCAAGTGCTGCCACAGAAGCCCACCGAAGGCCCCCCTTTCATCACCACGACCAAAGAGCAAGAATCAGGGTCCTCATCATTCCATCCAGAAGGCAACCAGCTACATTTCCAACTTTATTCTTTAGGTACTGTGAGGCTTGGGTTGTACTTACCTTAGGACATTTTCAGTACTCCTTTGCTTTGGGAGTGCTGCTTTCTTCAATTGGGAGTTGACCTCAACTCCACTGTGCAGGCCTTACAGTCTGTGTCCCATTAGTATGGCTTCCATTGAGCTCCTGTGTTTTCTACAAGAACAACTGACTGCTGACTGGTTACTTAACTTTCCTCTGAAGATTTTCATCCAAACTGGTTTTATTCATTTGACTGTGGGTTTGCTGGTGTCCCAAAGGTCCATATTCTTGATCCTACTTGCTTTGGCAATGCTGTTTCCTCTATAAACTTTAATTGTGAACACTTTTTTAGTTAGGAAACATATTGCCTACATCCCTCTTGGGAGTGTACATTGTTATTTAACAGTTGCTAGCTATGTTCTGTTGAACATTTTACTTCCTTCCAAACTGAATTTTGCAAAGGTGATACATATAAGTGATTTTACTGATGCCACTCTGTGTGCTAGATATTAAAAGCATATGAAAAGTTACACACCTGCATTATTGTTCATTTTATGATATTATTCCACTTCTGATTCAATCTTATTGTTAGTTGTTGCATTTTAGATTTGCTTGTGTGCCTTGTGTATATATATATTTAGTAAAAAAACTTTGTTAAATGGACGTTATGGTTAAGTTGCGCTATTAAAAACCTATGAAATTCAGTAAAAACACTTTGTTAAAGGGACGTTATGGTTCCAAGTAAAACCGAAAAACCCCTAAAATTTGCAAGTTATGGTAAGCTAAGGACCCATAACTTGCACCACCACCATGAATTGCTAAGACTAACACCCAGGACATCAATGATGACATCACAAATGTACCCTATAAAAGGCCACACCCCAGAGCTCATCCTCATTGTGCTTCTGGCTACCTGACAGAGCATTGTCTATATTAGCTTTTGCTGATTTTTCTGTTCTTGCTGCTTCCCATCATCAGACCTGATGGCATCTATGGTTGCTGCTGCTCCAACTGGTGCTACTAGTACCTCAGCACTACCCCACCCCCCACCACCAACTCCTCCCCAAGGGCCTGCGTAGGGGAAAAGGTGTGAGGATGTAGAGGAGGAGGATGAAGAGGATGAAGAGGATGAGGTAGTGGAAGTCCCTATGACCAGCACTCGCGAGTCTTGGGTGTGGCGGTTGTTTACCATTCAGGGTGGAGTACCAAAAGGGCGTGTCAACAAGCTCATCTGCAACCAGTGCAAAATGGTGCTCAGTCGTGGTAGGCCTGGTTTGTACAGCTTTGGTACGACATCCATGAAGCGACACCTAAGGCCGTTCCACGGTGGGGACGTTTGCAAGGTTGTACCTTGTGATAAACGTAGTAGGTTGAGTTCCTCTACACATCCTCTGTTTCTGCTCCTGTCACCACAAGAGACACCCCTGTGGAAAAGCGCATCCCTCCAGCTGCCTCACAGGCCATCCATGATGCTGTTGACACTTACCTTTCGAGTGTCACAATATTGTGTATGTAATGCGATGCAGTACTCTGCAGGGGGGAGAGTCTTCGGAGTGCTTTCGTGACTGCGGTCACGGAGCATGAGAAGGTCAGCAACCTACCTAAATAAGGCCCACCCTATATCTTCCTCTCTGCACCTGCCCTTGCTCATCCCCGTGGTTGGTGTCCTTTCCTTACCCTCCTTTTCCCTCCTTTCCTAGTGTGTTGTGTGTAAAAAAACAAAAATATATATAAAACAACAAAACACCCCAAAAAAAGGCTATTTTCAGAGCCTCCTTTCACAGTTTAAAAATAGAAGTGACAAATAAATAGTGCTGGGCCCTGTGCATTTTTTAGAAGTCTGCGGACAGTTCACGGACATTTATTTTTTAGGGGTGCTGCCCTATCATAACCATAGCACTTTTCTACAGGAGGAACTGGTGGCTCAGAAAAGAGCCTTTTGGTGGTGTTTTTTTGTGTTTGAAAAACTTCAAATGGTCAACACCTACTGCAAAATGGATGGCTGTAATTTCAAAAAAGGTCACAATGCATTTTGTACATTTCTCAGAAAAATCTGATTGCCAGCATAAGTAAGATGGACTCCATCTCTGTGAAAAATGTATGTGCTACGAAACATATTATTTTCATTGTGAAAAGAGGACATGCCAACATCTCTTAAAAAGGCACAAACAGCCTTATTGACATTGCGCCTCACTTTCTCCATTTGTGGACCAAATGAAGAAGAACGCAGCCATATTTGTCTCTGCGCAATACGAGAAAAAATTACTTGGGAATTTGGAAACATGTACCTTCTCAAGTTCTTCTTTCATTGCAAATTGCAAAGAAATTCCAGACACATGTCCTAAACTGTTCCCTCCACAATGAATTATAATTATCTCTGGATGATGCTGTGTCTCCAAAGTAGTACAGAGAGGTAACAATTCCACCCACTTCATTCCACGCACTCCATGCCAGTGCACTTCCACATGAGGGAATCCAAGATGTGCAGCTACTCCACAGCGTTCTGCATGCACCTCCAACAAATGTATCCATGAGTCTCCCAAAATCCAGATAATCTGTTTTCTGAAACACTCAGCCATAACTATCTGTTCTTCTCTCAGGAAAAATACTCTCTTATTACACAACTCACCCTGTAAACTTTATTGACCAATCCCTTGCTCTACTCATTCTCAATTGCATGCATCTTCACCCCAAAATCCCTGTATGTAATAACCGATATCCGCAGACTACCGCCATGTCCGCGGACATATCGGAAATCTGAGCATGGTGAATGTAAATTTAAATAGTGTGCCCCATTTCCCCTTTGAGGTTAGCTCTGAAAGAGCCATTTTTTTGGGGGGGTTTTTTGCAGATGCTTGACAGACACCTGTTATTTTGTATTTTCCTTTTTTTTTCTTACTTCACTCAGAAAATGTTCACATAACCTTCTCCAAAGCAACCCTTATATTCCAGAACAGCATGGCATTTCTCATAAAAGATAAAGAAATGCCATCTTCTTTAAAATAAACAGCATTACTGGAATCAATATACTCAATATTACAGAAGAACACACCAGCTCTAAGCATGAAAGCACACATACCTCGGTTGATTGCACACCTAGCAATGTGTTGCTGAGGACAAAAAACAGAACTATTGTCCCATATTGCCCTAGGTACTAATCCAGAAAAAATAAGTTTGGCATTTGGAAGGATGTTCATTACTGCTTGAACCAAGTGTTCCAAATCTGCCAACAAAGTAGGGGCACTGACACAGCCCAAATGGAAAGTAACACAGTGCAAAACTACCAGATGGGGACTGTTCATCCTGCCCATATCTTCACAAACTTGTACAATTCCCTGTACACTGCAATCAGGCATAGTGCTCCACACCACCTCCACTCCTTTAACATCAAAATTGTTTGCCACATGCCTGCATTGAGAATACTGTTATAAAACATGCCCAAACATGTCTCCAACCACCAACACCCTGACTTTCTCCACCTCTGCCATCTTCACTACACACAGCCTCTTTCAACACAAATCCACAACCTCAACACCTGATTGGGTAATCCCTACAGTCCCCTTTTCATGCTGGATCTGCTGGAAAACCCCAGATGTACCGCACCCTGTCCGCGGACAGCTGCGATGTCTGCGGACTGCATAACCTTTAGATGGCCCTTCTATCCTTTGCACTTCACTCGCTGTGCCATTCCCTCATGGGATACAGCTAAGCAGTCACACAACCATCCACCAATCACATTCAAGACCTCTACAGCTAACTCCATCATCATAGATCAGCACTTCAAATGTACTGTTGATCACTCTGAGTACAAGTCTCATATCATTGGAAAGCACCTACTACAAAAACTACTGTACAAGTCTCCAAGATTTCTGCTTGTAGCTGCATGCATATCCACATGCATGAATACAAACCACAGGTATGCATATTCTATGCACAGTACATGTACAACTCTTATAAATGCATATAAAAAGAGTAACTACCACTTAACCTGTATGCCCTATTAAATTAACTTACTAATATTTTTCCCATCTGCTATACTCAACTGTCACTTCCAAACCTGTCTGCTATCTAAATTCTTTTTTTTACACACACAAATATCTAAAACATTATAATATTAAAAGATGGGAGAAATGACAGTATAATTGTAGAAAAACACTAACAGGCCGATTCATGGAATAATTAGCGCGGCGCAAGTGGGCATAAACGTGCGAATCGCAGTGGAATAGCGAAAATCGCAGTGAACGTGCGAAAATCGCACGAAAAGCAGCGCACGTCGATTCATGGAAGGCCGTGCGCGAGAAAACCAGCGGATGTGCGATAAAAAGTGCGCGGCGCATGTTAGCGCACAGGCCATCTAACAGCGTGCGCCAGGTCACAGCGAAAATCGCACAGGCCACAGCGAAAATCGCACATAGCGCGGCGCACGCAATAAAAGTAGGCGGAACATGGGCGTAACACTCGGAATGGGGAACAACTTGCCAAAACGTGGGCGTCACGGGGGAAGTACAGGGCACAAGTGCGCGGAACGCCCACACGCTCGCCTACAACACGTATTCATGGAATAGAATAGGGGAAAAAAGCGCACGCTCAAACCAGCGCACAGGCACAAACACGACCGCCACAAGAAAGGAGGCGGTAGCGTCTCTGCGGCTGTAAGAAATGTGCGCCAAAAGGTGCGCCAACAAATAGCACCTATATACTGCCATGATGAATGTCCCATACTGTGGCCCTCCAGGAAAAATGACGTGCAAAGGGGTACCCACAAACACGGACACCCGCTGACAAAAAATATGTGTGCATGTATACCGGGGTGCGCGGGAAGTGTCACACGCGATTTGCAGGGTACGTGCATCACAGGGGTTCGCGTGAAGTTATTCACGCGATCAGGCCTGGGGGAGCGGGCTACGTGTATTACAGGGGTTCGCGTGAAGTTCCACACGCGATCGGGCCTGGGGGAGCGGGCTTCGTGTATTACAGGGGTTCGCGTGAAGTTCCTCACGCGATCGGGCCTGGGGGAGCGGGCTACGTGTATAACAGGGGTTCGCGTGAAGTTCCTCACGCGATCGGGCCTGGGGGAGCGGGCTACGTGTATTACAGGGGTTCGCGTGAAGTTCCTCACGCGATCGGGCCTGGGGGAGCGGGCTTCGTGTATTACAGGGGTTCGCGTGAAGTTACACACGCGATCGGGCCTGGGGGAGCGTGCTACGTATATTTCAGGGGTTCGCGTGAAGTTTCACACGCGAATAGCCTGGGCGCGTGAATTTGAGGGGTGCGCGGGAAGTTCCTCACGCGATCGGGCCTGGGGGAGCGGGCTACGTGTATTACAGGGGTTCGCGGGAAGTTCCACACGCGAATAGCCTGGGCGCGTGTATTTCAGGGGTGCGTGGGAAGTTCCACACGCGAACAGCCTGGGCGCGTGAATTTGAGGGGTGCGCGGGAAGTTCCACACGCGAATAGCCTGGGCGCGTGTATTTCAGGGGTGCGCGGGAAGTTCCACACGCGAATAGCCTGGGCGCGTGAATTTGAGGGGTGCGCGGGAAGTTCCACACGCGAATAGCCTGGGCGCGTGTATTTCAGGGGTTCGCGGGAAGTTCCACACGCGAATAGCCTGGGCGCGTGTATTTCAGGGGTTCGTGGGAAGTTCCACACGCGAATAGCCTGGGCGCGTGTATTTCAGGGGTGCGCGTGAAGTTCCACACGCGAATAGCCTGGGCGCCTGAATTTGAGGGGTGCGCGGGAAGTTCCACACGCGAATAGCCTGGGCGCGTGTATTTCAGGGGTTCGCAGGAAGTTCCACACGCGAATAGCCTGGGCGCGTGTATTTCAGGGGTTCGCGGGAAGTTCCACACGCGAATAGCCTGGGCGCGTGTATTTCAGGGGTGCGCGGGAAGTTCCACACGCGAATAGCCTGGGCGCGTGTATTTCAGGGGTGCGCGGGAAGTTCCACACGCGAATAGCCTGGGCGCGTGTATTTCAGGGGTGCGCGGGAAGTTCCACACGCGAATAGCCTGGGCGCGTGAATTTGAGGGGTGCGCGGGAAGTTCCACACGCGAATAGCCTGGGCGCGTGTATTTCAGGGGTGCGCGGGAAGTTCCACATGTGATTTGACAGTGTGGCTCCTCCCAGGTGTACCCTGTACACCCTCCACGGCCCCTGCAGGCAGCCCACACCACAGGGGACTACCCTGCATCCCTGGTCATGTCCCGCAGGCAGCCCACCCAACATGGGCATGCCCCCCAGCAAAGGCACATGTCTCCTTGAACTAATGAACACCAACACATGTCCCCTTGCACCCCCACCCCCCAGCACTGTGGGGCACCTGCCAGCAGGCCCCCACCCATGTCCAACTCATGTCTCCCACCACCCCCAAACCCCAGCCACCAGGGTCACCCTCCACCAGGGCCCCACTCATGTCTCCCACCACCCCCACCCCCCAGCACTGTGGGGCACCTGCCAGCAGGCCCCCACCCATGTCCAACTCATGTCTCCCACCACCCCCAAACCCCAGCCACCAGGGTCACCCTCCACCAGGGCCCCACTCATGTCTCCCACCACCCCCACCCCCCAGCACTGTGGGGCACCTGCCAGCAGGCCCCCACCCATGTCCAACTCATGTCTCCCACCACCCCCAAACCCCAGCCACCAGGGTCACCCTCCACCAGGGCCCCACTCATGTCTCCCACCACCCCCACCCCCCAGCACTGTGGGGCACCTGCCAGCAGGCCCCCACCCATGTCCAACTCATGTCTCCCACCACCCCCAAACCCCAGCCACCAGGGTCACCCTCCACCAGGGCCCCACTCATGTCTCCCACCACCCCCCAGCACTGTGGGGCACCTGCCAGCAGGCCCCCACCCATGTCCAACTCATGTCTCCCACCACCCCCAAACCCCAGCCACCAGGGTCACCCTCCACCAGGGCCCCACTCATGTCTCCCACCACCCCCACCCCCCAGCACTGTGGGGCACCTGCCAGCAGGCCCCCACCCATGTCCAACTCATGTCTCCCACCACCCCCAAACCCCAGCCACCAGGGTCACCCTCCACCAGGGCCCCACTCATGTCTCCCACCACCCCCACCCCCCAGCACTGTGGGGCACCTGCCAGCAGGCCCCCACCCATGTCCAACTCATGTTCCCCACCCCCCCACCCCCCAGCAGTGCAGGGGCACCTTCCACCAGGCCCCCACCCATGTCTCCCACCCCACAGCAGTGCAGGGGCACCCTCCACCAGGCCCCCACCCATGTCTGCCACCCTCCCACCCCCCAGCAGTGCAGGGGCACCCTCCACCAGGCCCCACCCATGTCTCCCACCACCCCCACCCCCCAGCAGTGCAGGGGCACCTGCCAGCAGGCCCCCACCCATGTTCCCCACCCCCCCACCCCCCAGCACTGTGGGGCACCTGCTAGCAGGCCCCCACCCATGTCTCCCACCCCCCCACCCCCCAGCACTGTGGGGCACCTGCCAGCAGGCTCCCACCCATGTCCAACTCATGTTCCCCACCCCCCCACCCCCCAGCACTGTGGGGCACCTGCCAGCAGGCCCCCACCCATGTCCAACTCATGTTCCCCACCCCCCACACCCCCCAGCACTGTGGGGCACCTGCCAGCAGGCCCCCACCCATGTCTCCCACCCCCCGACCCCCCAGCACTCTGGGGCACCTGCCAGCAGGCCCCCACCCATGCTTCCCACCCCCCCACCCCCCAGCAGTGCAGGAGCACCCTCCCCCAGGCCCCCATCCATGTCTCCCACCCCCCAACCCCCCAGCAGTGCAGGGGCACCCTCCACCAGGCTCCCACCCATGTCTCCCACCCCCCCTCACCCCTCAGCACTGTGGGGCACCTGCCAGCAGGCCCCCACCCATGTCCAACTCATGTTCCCCACCCCCCCACCCCCCAGCAGTGCAGGGGCACCCTCCACCAGGCCCCCACCCATGTCTCCCACCCCACAGCAGTGCAGGGGCACCCTCCACCAGGCCCCCACCCATGTCTGCCACCCTCCCACCCCCCAGCAGTGCAGGGGCACCCTCCACCAGGCCCCACCCATGTCTCCCACCACCCCCACCCCCCAGCAGTGCAGGGGCACCTGCCAGCAGGCCCCCACCCATGTTCCCCACCCCCCCACCCCCCAGCACTGTGGGGCACCTGCTAGCAGGCCCCCACCCATGTCTCCCACCCCCCACCCCCCAGCAGTGCAGGGGCACCCACCACCATGCCCCCACCCATGTCCAACTCATGTTCCCCACCCCTCCCACCCCCCAGCACTGTGGGGCACCTGCCAGCAGGCCCCCACCCATGTCTCCCACCCCCCCACCCCCCAGCAGTGCAGGGGCACCCACCACCAGGCCCCCACCCATGTCCAACTCATGTTCCCCACCCCTCCCACCCCCCAGCACTGTGGGGCACCTGCCAGCAGGCCCCCACCCGTGTCTCCCACCCCCCCACCCCCCAGCAGTGCAGGGGCACCCACCACCAGGCCCCCACCCATGTCCAACTCATGTTCCTCACCCCCCCTCCCCCCAGCACTGTGGGGCACCTGCCAGCAGGCCCCCACCCATGTCCAATCCATGCCCCCCTGCACCTGGGTCCCAACATTCCCCAATCATGTCCGTAATGCCCATCCTCCCCTGCCAAAAGGCCCAACCAACTATCACACCCACCCACATATCAAAGCCAATTACATGTTACACCCCCAATGTAAATAATGCAATTTAACACATGTCTGTCACACACAATGGCTGCAAGTGAATGACAAAACACCCAACATGACATGCCTGAAAGCAATGAGATGATACGACACATTGAAGATTAAAAAAATAATATGTATTGAACAGCAAATAAGAAAAAACACAAAGCAAATCAAACAAAACAAGATGAATGTCCAAGAAAAAATTATGAAAAATTAAAATAAGCCAATCAAGAAGATAATCCTGGGTCCATGAGCCCTACCAAATTAAACCTAACTGACTACTAACTAAAAAGGGAACTATATACAAAAAAGTGGTGCATTGTCCAATCGCAACCCAAAAAAAATTCTAAAAAACAAAGGAAACCTAACCCTAACTATACAACTATATACAAAGGCAGCGGGCTATTCGGACGGCTCACTGGTTGTCGTCATGGGCCAGGGCATCCTCGAACTCCTGGTCAATGGCTTGGAGGCGGGCATGTTCCCTGGCCCCGAGGTCCCGCAGGGATAACGCAGTGTCAAGCTCAAACTCCCTGCGAAGACCCTCGAGGCACTCAGCCCGCCTCAGCGCCCTCCGCATGGAGTCCTCCGCCCTGACCATCGTGAGCCGTTCCTCCTCTGCCCGCTGCCGCTCCGCACCTATCCGCTGGCACAACCTCTCCCACACGGAAGCCACTCCCATTCCAGGGTTCTCCTGCCCTCCGGCCGATGCCTGCACCCCTGATGTTGATGGCCCCGAGCCATGATGCCTCCCACGTTGAGCCTGCTGCTGCCTCCGACGCAACTGCCTGTGCCAGCACGACGGCATCCAGGCTGATGGAAACCACCGACGCCGTCGTGCACGTGCCCTGCCCGATGATGCCGTCACATCTTCCATCTGCTGGGGTCCAGTTGCTCTGGTGTCCACCCCTGCTGGATCTCTGACTCCCGACTGTGGCAGGGATGGGATCCCCACCGAGCTGGCTGCATTGGTCGGGGCAGGTCCACAGGGGGCCCTGGTGGCATCTGGGCTGGAAGACGGCAAGGAGAACGACTGGTGGATAGCCTGCACAGAGGAGGAGAGGGCCGCCACATTGGCCAACACATGCAGGAAACCCCCGAACATGGCCGATCCCAATTGGGCCACGTCGGCACGGTGCACTTCGTGATGACGTGCGTGCTCCTCCCGGGAAGCACGCACGGCATTACGAATCGCAGCCGTGCGCAACGCGACCCCAATCAGGACCTTCTCCGCACGGCCAGGGGTTCCCACGTCCGCAGGTGGAGGGGAGTCAGGTGACATGGACATCCCCTCTACCTGCGGACAGGCCTGGGACGGGGCATCCCTGCTGGTGCATGGTGGTGCACTCACAGGGTCAGGGACAGCGACATGCACAGGCCCCTCCACGGTGACCTGTGCTGCCTCCTGCCCCTGGCCCTGGACTGCACCACTTGCACCAGCAGGGATGCCCCCACCAGGCCCCATGTGTGCCCCAGTGGCGGCCTCCTCCTCCTCTGTGCAAACCACCAACCTGGATGGCTCCTCACCGTCTCCCACCGTAGCAGGCCCCTGTGGGGGCTCACCCACCCCTTCCGCTGCAGCCGTGGGGGCATCCCCGCCGCCTTGCTCCACAGCGCCGTCTCCGCCCTCTTCTTCACTAGCCGCTGCGTAGAGGGAGACAAAGAACACAAGCATCAGGGCACTGTACAATGGTCCCCTAGACAGGAAGCAATAGCAGATGAGCACCACTGTCAAAGTACACTTCCATCATGTCCCTCCACAACACATGGGCCAGTCCAGGCAAAACACACACAGTAACAGGCATGGTGCATGCCATGGACATTTCCATGCATGTCCAATGGACTCTTGAAACATTCAATGATATGTAACTCACATGCATCATGCCTCATGCCCATCACATGCACACACATCACCTCAGTCACATCCATCTGGCCCCAAACACACCAAACACAGCGGATACAAGGGTAATTTTGCTGCTTTACTGAATCTCTGCATTGTCACACACATGTGTCATGCATCCATGGCATGCACAAGTCACAGACACGCAGGTCAGGCACACAGACATGGCTACCATATATGTACCTGGCATCAGCACCCATCCCTCACCCCCACCCATGTTCAGGTACAGAGACTGGCATGCTCTCATGTTCATAATCTGATTAGGGCTCCCCATGCGGCATATCAACACATGCAACAACCATGTGCATCACACATCACTGGTCGCACATGCATTACCATGATGTCCCTGCACACATACATGCATACATGGGCTATGGCACACATACAGGCAAGTATCATAGAACCAGCACACCGCAACATGCCCTGTCTCACACAGTAATGCATGGACACTTACCGCTCAACTCCAGACGGGCCTCCCTCTCAAGGATCTGGGCGTGGAGCGCTGGGCGTACGCGTTCCAGGACCCTCATCTGGATGGTACTCATGCGGCCCCGGCCCCCCTCCACGAGGCGCCGGGCCTTCACAAGGGTCCTGGACCTCAAGTCCTCCCAGCGCTTCTTGATCTTCAGGACGTCGCGGGTTGCCACCCCCTCCGTGTTGATGGCAACCACACAGTCGGCCCAGATCCTCTGCCGTCCTTCCTTGCTGGCGCGGGACGATCCAAAGAGGGCATCATACTGCCCCAGGACATGCTCCACCAGGACACCAACTTCGGTGACAGTGAAGCTGGTGCCCCTCTGCCCCTCTGGCCTGGGGTTGCCACTGGTGCCAGATGTGGAAGTGCCCGACATGGCAACCCCAGAGGCAGGTGTGGGTGGGCAACTGGGTCCTGGGGCTGGGCTGTGGAGCGATGTAATACCAGTCGGGAGTCTTCAGTTCCAGCAGGGGTGGACACAGCAACTGGACCCCTGCAGATGGCTGATGTGCAGGCACCAAATGGCAGGGCACGGTGGCAGCAGGCAGGCAGGCAGCAGCAGATGGCACGTGGGAGGCTGCTCGGGGCACTGGGGGCAGTAACTCGGCCTTCTGGGCAGGAGCGTGGGCTTCCGTGTGTTTTCGCGTGGCCAGCTTGATACGGAGTGATTTGGCACGTGAAAATCCTGCACGTCAGCGTGAAATCCGAGGAAAGGCCCTTAGCGCGTAAGCGCGTCAGCACGCATACGCGATTCTATTGGACCAGAGTCCCTCAGCGCGTAAGCGCGTCTGTGACGTGACCCGCACGGGTGTTCCCCACTCAGGACGTGATGACGGGGCACACGTGGAGATACTGCACGTCAGAGTGTCATCGCGTGTAATTGGACAAAAGTGCGCGTACACGCGATTGGCCTATGTACGTGTATTTAATGGGTGCGCGGCCACTTACACACGCAAGTACGTCAGCGAACCTGTATCCCGTGGTGCGTGTGAATTTCCACACGCTATTGGACTGGGAACAGGATTCCAGGGCTGCGCGGGTCACACGCTGTATCCCGTGGTGCGTGTGAATTTCCACACGCTATTGGACTGGGAACAGGATTCCAGGGCTGCGCGGGTCACACGCTGTATCCCGTGGTGCGTGTGAATTTCCACACGCTATTGGACTGGGAACAGGATTCCAGGGCTGCGCGGGTCACACGCTCGCCTAGAACACGCGCTAAGCATAAATTGCGGACTTTAACAATAACAAGCTCAGACGCCAGGATGAACATACCGTTCCTAGCAGCAGTGGCAGTGGGCTACCAAAGGAGGAGGAGGAGGATAGTCAGGGCCAGAATATTCACACCCAGAACCAGCCTTTTCGGGATGCCTGATGACCAGGTGTATGGGAGGTACAGGTTTCCACCACAGATCATACTGGACCTGGTGACTGAGTGGGAGGATGACCTCACATCACCCACCCTGTGCTCCCAAGCACTCAGCCCCCTGGAGAAGGTCCTCAATGTACTGCACTTCTTAGCCACTGGATCATTTCAGCGGACAAGTGCCATAGTGGGTGGGGTGTCACAGGCCACCCAGTCACGCTGCCTACACCAGGTCTTGAACATCATGACTGCACGCCCATCAGTCCGCAGGCACATATACCTGCCCAGAACACCTGCAGAAAGGCATGCTGCCGCCCTGGATTTTTACGCAGTGGCACGATTCCCCAAAGTGCTAGGTGCCATCGACTGCACCCATGTGGCTCTACGTCCCCCCAGGGCATCTGAGCACATCTATAGGAACCGCAAGCACTGGCATTCCATCAACGTGCAGGTAGCATGTAATGCCAAGGGAATCATCACCTCAGTATATGCCAACTATCCCGGCTCCACCCACGACAGCTTCATTTACCGAATGTCCACCCTAAGCCGGGACCTAGAAGCTGGGCGGCATGGCGATACATGGCTGCTTGGTGAGTATGTATGCCACTGCACATGCATGCATGTTGGATACTGAGCAAGGTCACAACCTCACCAATGATACCAATCCCCACCTCCACAGGGGACAGTGCCTACCCTCTCAGCCCCCACATGATGACGCCAATTCGGAACCCCACCACGCCACCCCAGGTAAGATTTAACACAGCCCACATTACAACCAGGGGCATAGTGGAGCGCACATTCGGAGTGCTGAAGTCACGCTTTCGCTCCCTTGACCGTTCTGGCGGGCAGCTGTTATACGCTCCCCCAGTAGTGTGCAGGATCATAGTGGCAGCATGTGTCCTGCACAACGTTGCAACACGCCGGGGCCTGGCCGTGGACATGGTGGTGGCCCCACATCCCCAGCCACATGCACAGCCGCTGCGCATGGGAGGGGAAAGGGCACGGGGGGAGGCAGCCCGTACACAGCTAGTGGCTAATTACTTCACATAGAAATCACACCCCTGTGGAGTGCACACTGCCCTGGCACATTCCATCTGACAATCAATGATGACTCAACCTGACACTGATCCTGAATGTGTGGAGAATGAACCGGGAATTCCATGTCAGCCTGAGATTGTTCACCTGGAAGTGTCACAATGTGTGCATCCCTACCCACACAGACACCACCAATGCAGTTTTGTGAAGTTACACATTGAAGCAGCTAAAATGAATACCCACTTGCAAAATGCAACAAGAGGACAGTGCCATGTCAGCCAACCCAACCCCAGCACTGCCACACGACACACCGTGCCATGTCATGCTAATTGCAGGTAAACAAAGTAATCCCCACAACATGACATCACTCTCACTATGTACAGTGGCACTATTAGAAACCTGCAACACCTGAAATGCTCACTGCAATGCCGGACCAACAACATACTTGAGCACGTAGTACCATTAACATGACATCAAAAATGTAACATATTAGTAGTCTCACCACCTGGAAATGCCTGCACTCCCACCACTACCAACTGTGCAGTGTTGGCGCCATGTAGAGTTGTAGGTGCACTGCTGCCAACATGGTCCCCATCGCCAGACTAGAGGTCCTTGTGTGGACTTGAGGAAGGGACCTGCAAATTGGGAGGTAGACACAGAAGAAGAGTTACACATCAATGCAACATGCAGTGTACAACACAACAGCAATATGCACTAGGAATGTATACACAGTATTGACTACAGACTGGCCACACAGCTCATGGGAGTCCAACGTCACTGTGTAATTCACTGTCACTTGGGCACACCCTTTGCAAGCCCATGGAAACGGGAAGCAGGAGGGGTGTGTGTGACTCAAACCCAAGCATCTGAACCAAATACATTACAAGCCTGCATGTGCCCAGCCACAATGCAGCGTATGCGCACAGGAACCACGGGAGCCAACAGATCGGAGCCAACAGATCGGAGCCAACAGATCGGAGCCAACAGATCGGAGCCAACAGATCGGAGCCAACAGATCGGAGCCAACAGATCGGAGCCAACAGATCGGAGCCAACAGATCGGAGCCAACAGATCGGAGCCAACAGATCGGAGCCAACAGATCCTCCCAAAAAAATTGGGAATAAAAGAAATCAAAATCAAAATAAGAATAAGAAACAATCAAAAATGGCCATTGATGGGCCCGGGGGGGTTGGGGAGGCCACCCAGGAGGTCCGAGGACAGGATGCACACCAGAACCCACCTGCGTGGATCCTGGGAAAATAAAACACCTCCATGGGCTCATGGCCCACACGGCTACCCTATTGTGGGAGTGTCACTGCTGTCGCTATTATCACCCTGTGCAGCTGCATCCGGAGGTGGTTGCACTATGGGAGGCAGCCCACGCAAGGCCCTAGTCTGCTCCTCCATGGCTGCAAGCATGCGGGTGTGGTAGGTCTGGTTCTGGAGGATGAGTGTGCGGAGGTCCCCATGCAACAACTCACGGGATGCCCGGACCTCCGCCCTCGTTGCCTGCATCTCAGCTGAGAGCGTACGGGTGAGACGCTCCAGCTGCTGTTCTGTCCTTTGGTGTGTTGAAGCCTCAAGCTCAACAAGAGTCGTCCTGAGGTGTAGGAGCTCCTGCCTCAGGGCTTCCCTGTGGCCCTGGGACTCAATGGAGATGGCCTCCTGCAGAGTCGCCAGTGCCGCCCGCCTGTCCCTGTTGGACCCCAACATGTCCTCCCTGTGTGACTGGCAGATGGAGTCAGTTGCCTGCTCTAGTCGCTCCATCAGCCTTTCTGGGGGGACAATGGAAGTGGCCACCCTATCCATGGCCTGAGCCATCATCTCGGATGATGCAGCCTGTTGGGTAGCCATACCGTAAATGGATTGCTCCCATGCGGTATTGCCAGGTGGCGTACGGCCACCACGTCGGCGGGCACCACACCTGTCTGGGGCAAGGCGAACTGCGCCTTGCTGTGCCGGCACTGCCTGAGGCTGCAGGACTGCATTCCCCCTCTGATCTGCTGGCCCAGGAACAGGATCAGATGTCGCGGAGTGTGACCCTGCATCCGTAACCACCGAAGGCGTAGCTGCCAACACTGACATCCCCATGGAGGGTACTGACCCTGGTGCAGGTGGGTGAGACAGAACAGAATCCCTCCCTGGAACACTCACCTGCGACGGCACGTAGGTCTCATCCGAATCAACACCTGAGTACAGCTCGGGGGAGGTGCAGCCAGAGACACCCCTTGAGAGCACGACCTGCAGCACTTGTGGGTTCTCCCCCACCACCACACCACGTCCCTCACTGGTGGTTGGTCGGCCCTGGGACACCTCCTGGGTCTGCACCATCTCCACAACCCCAGCAGTATCAGGTGCGTCTTCCCCTGCAAAGACATGAAAACAAAGTAATGGAAACAGGCATTAGCACCATGGCACACATTGAGGGCTGAGAAGCAAGAGAACCAGTACTTGATTGACATGTCCCACATGACTAAAACCCTCCCATGCATGCACCCACACTGCGTATGAAGTGCAGGCAAACGGCACACACTGATGACACCAAGATGGAAGATGAACAAATTTTCTGCATGCTGCCTGGCAGTGGCATCACACATTGGCCTGTGATTGGCAGGTGAAACACACATGCCATCACACAGATGGCATGTACCATTGCTATTGAGTGAAGATGGAGAGGAGGGCAGCACCTATTCATTCAGTCCAGTTCCCGCATGTAATAGCTTTTCTGATTCTAACAGGTCAGATTTTTCACCTGGAGCTGCCAGTCTGTAATGGTCAAATTGCACAGGGACATGTGTGTACAAATGATATCCAGGTAACAAAGTCACTCCCCTTTACCATACCCATGTCAGACATGTGACTAGTGGACAGCGACATGCCTAGTGAAAGTGGTGGAATGCAAACAAACTGACTGAATGAACAGTGAAAAATAAGCAAATCTGTTGTGTCAAGGTGACACTTCAAGGGCAACTGGCGTGCAGTTGTGCTAGATGTCTACTGTTGGCAGAAGGGATACTGCTATGGCCAAATGCAGCTGCGCAGGAAGTATTGCATGAAGCACATGGCTGACCCATACGACTGAGGCGCACACACTCTCTCCTGCCACCCAAACAGAAGCCCTCACACACACACCATGCACATGTATGACACACACATGCATGTGCACTCACCGGACAATGCCTCGTAATCAGCCAGATCTCCCACGCCTTGGATCTGTTCCTCCGTGACGTAGGTCCCAGCGACTGACTCATGTGGAGTGAGTTCCATGTCTACTACTGGAGACCCACCTCCAGTCACTAGAGTTGCGGCATGACTTGAGGCCAGCTTACTCTTTGCCCTGCGCTTTAGGTCATTCCAGCGCTTATAGCAATCATTGGCTGTGCGCCTCACGATTCCAAGGGCACTTACGATGTCCGCAACGGTCTGCCAGTGTGCCTGGCGTTGTGCAGGTGTGGTCTTGGATCCTGCAACAATGACCATCTCGTTGTCATGTCCGGACACATACTCGACAAGTGCATTCAGTTCGTCATCCGTGAAGCTGGGCTTCCTGGACGGGCCGGACTGTGTAGCCGTGTCTGGGGCATCAGCCTGTGCCGGACGAGCACTCTTCCTCTTCCGCTTGGAAGGTGGTGGTGATCCTGAGTGTCCTGCGCCGCTCTGGACACTAGGGGCAGGAGCCCTGGTGGACTCTGTATCAGGAGTGTGGGATTGCACACTCAGCATGGGAGTTGGTGCAGGCATTGGCTCTAGTGTGATGGTGTCAGGGGGAATGTCAGCAGCATGGACTAGGACCGACACTGTCCTGGCTGGGTGTGTGAGGGCTGGGGTGGATGGAGCCGCAGCTGCCCCTGCAGCCACTCCGCCCTGCCTCCTTGGTGCAGCAGATGACCTTGCTGCCCCAGATCCACGTGGCATGATGGCATCAACGTGCACCAGCGCACGTGTCGTAGCCCTGCTGACCTGGAAGTCAGCCATGGAGTCAGCCAGGTCTGGTGCCACAATGGGCTGGTCCAACAAGGGCTGAGCATGGATGGTGTCAGCCACTTCAGCCTCAACGGGAGGGGGGGGGGGGGGGGGGATGATGGGTGCCCTTGACTGGTCCTCCACACATGGGGGGACAGGCTCACCCTGCAAGTTACGACCACGTCCCCTACCGGATCCACCACGGCCACCACTTGTGGCTCTTCCACCTTTGCCACCCTTACGGAATCCTCGCCTCCCAGCCATGGCACTGATATTAATGTGCGTATGGGAGTGGCTGTAGACAATTGTCCTGGGCAATTGGGGGTCAAAGGGGTTGGGTACCAGATGGTAATTGTACCCTAGTGCTCTAGCACGGCTGATTGTAACCCCTGGGGAAAGATGACGGGTCACGCAACGCACAGGAGGCCCAAAAAAGGGAGATGACGTGCACGCAACCCCTCCTAGACCACGTGTGCAGAAAGAAAAACCTGCACTACGCTGTGGCACCCAGTAACACAAGAATGAACGTATGCGTGTCACACGCAGCCTAGAATGACCTCTGAAGGGGTAGGCAACACACGGGGCAAGCACAGAAGTTGGATACGTGCGTGACTCACCGTCTGCCAGGTAAAAGAGCGTGAAGAATGAGCGCGTTTGGCTGGCTAAACCCCCGCCAAAAGAAGATGTGTACGCTGTCTGAGAAGACAGGACAACAGTAGAAGGGGACGCTGTTTGAGGGAACAGGCCCAGGTAAACCAGTAATAGAGAAAAAAGAGAAAAAGCTGTCAGAGGTAACAGGGAATACGAACTGGAAACGCCGTGAAGTAAATCGCGTGTGAAACGACAAGGAGTACAGATTTCACCCACTCGCTCTCCACGAAAAGCACGTACAAGGAAATGGTGTTCTACATGTACCTTATATACAGGCCCACACGTACAGCGTCACTTACGCGGCGTGTACGTTCACCAATCACACGCTTTGTCACTCCTGCGTGTAGATCCATTTTCACCAATCACACGCTTTGTCACTTCTACGTGTACATCCATTTTCACCAATCACACGCTTTGACACTGGGACGTGTCACGCAACAATTTCCTGCACGTGCAGGTGACTATAGGCGCGCATATGCTGTTGACGGGTTTACGCGCTAAGGGCCTTTGCTGACGTGTGGGATTTCACTACCTATCAGGCTGTCCACGCGTTCACACACGAGAGACCACGCTCCTGGCCAGGAGGCGAAATTACTGCCCCCCCAGAGCCCTGAGCACGCTCCCACCTGCCATCTGCTGCTGCCTGACTGCCTGCTGGCCACGTGCCCCACAGTGCTGGTGGGTGGGGGTGTTGGGAGACATGGGTGGGGGCCTGGTGGAGGGTGCCCCTGCACTGGTGGGGGTGGTGGGAGACATGGGTGGGGGCTTGGTGGAGAGTGCCCCTGGTGGCGGGGGGTGGTGGTAGACATGGGTGGGGGCCTGGTGGAGGCTGCCCCTGGTGGCGGGAGGGTGGGGGTGGTGGGAGACATGAGTGGGGGCCTGGTGGAGGCTGCCCCTGCACTGCTGGGGGGTGGGGGTGCAGGGGGACATGAGCAGGTGTGCAGGGTAGTCCCCTGTTTTGTAGGCTGCCTGCAGGGGCCGTGGAGGGTGTACAGGGAACACCTGTGAGGACCCACCCAGCCTAATCGCGTGTTAAACTTCCCGCGTACCCCTGTAATACACGTACCCTGGCTAATCGCGTGTATGACTTCCCGCGTACCCCTGTAATACACGTACCCTGGCCAATCGCGTGTTAAACTTCCCGCGTACCCCTGTAATACACGTACTAATCGCGTGTATAACTTCCCGCGTACCCCTGTAATACACGTACCCTGGCCAATCGCGTGTTAAACTTCCCGCGTACCCCTGTAATACACGTACCCTGGCCAATCGCGTGTTAAACTTCCCGCGTACCCCTGTAATACACGTACCCTGGCTAATTGCGTGTTGAACTTCCCGCGTACCCCTGTGATACACTTACCCTGGCTAATCGCGTGTTAAACTTCCCGCGTACCCCTGTAATACACGTACCCTGGCTAATTGCGTGTTGAACTTCCCACGTACCCCTGTAATACACTTACCCTGGCTAATCGCGTGTTAAACTTCCCGCGAACCCCTGTAATACACGTACCCTGGCCAATCGCGTGTTAAACTTCCCGCGTACCCATGTAATACACGTACCCTGGCTAATCGCGTGTATGACTTCACGTGTACCCCTGTAATACACTTACCCTGGCTAATCGCGTGTTAAACTTCCCGCGTACCCCTGTAATACACGTACCCTGGCTAATCGCGTGTATAACTTCCCGCGTACCCCTGTAATACACGTACCCTGGCCAATCGCGTGTTAAACTTCCCGCGTACCCCTGTAATACACGTACCCTGGCTAATTGCGTGTTGAACTTCCCGCGTACCCCTGTAATACACTTACCCTGGCTAATCGCGTGTTGAACTTCCCGCGTACCCCTGTAATACACGTACCCTGGCCAATCGCGTGTTAAACTTCCCGCGTACCCATGTAATACACGTACCCTGGCTAATCGCGTGTATGACTTCACGTGTACCCCTGTAATACACTTACCCTGGCTAATCGCGTGTTAAACTTCCCGCGTACCCCTGTAATGCACGTACCCTGGCCAATCGCGTGTTAAACTTCCCGCGTACCCCTGTAATACACGTACCCTGGCTAATCGCGTGTATGACTTCACGTGTACCCCTGATATGCACGTTACCCGCTTTGCGTTCCTTGTTTGGCTGCCCTGTAAACTGGTCCAGAGTTAGCGCAGCCCTTTGCGATGATTTAGCGATTTTGCTGGCTTTTCCTTGCGCGAGGGCGTTCTTGGGGGCGTTACTGGCGCTGCTGCAGGGTCGCTGCGATACTCTGCGCCACGGCTGGTTTGGGAGCATGAAATCCATGAATACGCTGTGCGCGGAAATCGGTTTTATCGCACGTGCCTGGCGCTGTCAATCGCACGCGGACACTCTGCACCAGCCGCTTGCGACACTTTTCTGCGAAATTCTATGAATTACCCTGTAAGTAGTGTATTATAAAATTACACACAGCCAGGATAAATTCATGCATCTTTATACACTCACACAGATAGACACTATCATTGAAAAACTCCCAGCTGAAATAACACCACTGCCTGTACATCACATCTTTCAGCTTTATTACCCACACCTTCACAAACACATACATGCTATGCTTTTCTCTACAGTTCCTGCCATTTACCTTACAAAAATTGCAAAACAAGTACATCATTCTTTCTTCTATCTCCTAACATGAAATAACATAGCCTTAAGAAACCAAGTGAGTTTCATGTACTTAGTATTCTACTCTTTTGCAAAGCATGTTGAACTAACATATTGTAAGTAAAATATAAATGCTGCACATAGTCAAAGGAAACTGCATGCACACATGTTCAGTTATCAAACATTAATACTACTACAAAAACATAAAAATCAATGTCTAAATTAACATCAGTGCTATAGACACACAAAATTACTAACTTCTTTCTTTTACAATTGCAGTGAAAACTCTCCTGAAAAGCAACAGCATCTGAAGTACAAACACCAACTCGGAAGACACCTATTCATTCCAAACCAAAAAAGTAAGTAGAATACTACCATAATATTCTTATTGTTACTGAAACACACTGTGGGGTTGATTCATGGAATTTGTGCGCCGAAAAACAGGGATTTGTGCACCATTCAACCCACAAATCCCCATTTGTTAAACAGGGATTTGCAGGCAGATTGGCGCCCAAATCCCCATTTTTCAGCACACAAATTCCATAAATCAGCCTCTAGAATGTTAGTATTGCAAAACAAAGAACTGTTTTAATTCTACACCGTTAGAT
Organism: Ambystoma mexicanum; assembly: GCF_040938575.1. NCBI lineage: Eukaryota > Metazoa > Chordata > Amphibia > Caudata > Ambystomatidae > Ambystoma > Ambystoma mexicanum. The sequence goes on from NC_090924.1 coordinate 1,196,316,338, forward strand.
TCAATATTAGTGCTTCTCCTTACCACTAGCTTACTTTGTACTGTCATCTGAACCCCAGTATAGTAACACAAAAATACAAGAACAGCCGTCCCAACTAGTTGTAGCTGCCCAATACATAATCACACACCACTACATGCATCCTTACCATCACACTCAGAAACTCATGCACACAGCACACATACATTGCAGTACAGCCCAACCCATACCTTCTTTTTTTTCAACAGACCCCAAAGAATGCCTACCAAAAAGCATGTCCATAGAAAGCAACGCAGAAGTAGAGCAAATTAAAATAAAAGTGTCCAAAATAAGCATCCATTTCTAGCAGAATTTGTACAAAAATGTCAAACAAAAGATCTAATCGAGTCAAATAAGTGAAACAAAACAAGTTTCAGGTACAAAAACTTTGCCACCTCTTTCAAAATGTACAACAAAACAGAAAATGTTTAACAAGAATTCAGCTACCACTACTGCTAACAGTGCTCCTATAAATCTTGATATAGTGGCAAGCAACCATACCAAAAAATGTATTTTACAAAAAATGTTCCGCCACAGAGTCCTTCACAATCTTATAAAAACAGGTGAGAAATCATGCTCAACCCTTAAAACCTACCGTAGAAAATTAATTTTAGAAGCTCTCATAGACAGTGCAATCCTTCTCAAAAGGAAGTTATTTATTTTAGTGTTAAACAGAATGAAACCACTAACAAAACTAACTACTAAATTACAAAAAAGACTTAGCAATAAACAGAATGTCAACAAAAATAACTTCTTAAATATCTGTGGAGATGAATGGAGTCACACCACAAGCACATAACCATATTTCAATGAAGAAGCATACAAACAAAAGCAAACAAACACAATTGCCATACATAGCAGCGGACGAGGGTATGAAAAACGTAATAATACCATTATGGAACAAGAAACGCTGCTCACAAAAATATCCCCAGACAATTCAGTATCACCTCTCCATCAGACTGAACCAAAACGTACAGTGTACAAATTGACGTGCACGTCAATGTGTAACATTGACAAAAAATCTTTAAAATCTTTACGCTAGTTCCTCAATCAATGTATAAAAGGCAAAGACAAATTCAATATGAAACCTCTACAAAATATGGATACCTGTCCAGTGCGTAAATACACAGGACGACAAGGACATTCATTAGCCTGCATTTCAGGACCTAACTGCATAAGCACTTTCCATCATATCAAAATGATATCAACACATCATTCAACTATAAGAAATCTAGTCCATAAACTGAACTATTCTAAAAGTCCATCTTTAGCATTAGACAATTTAATATGAATCTTCTGCATGGTACAATTAAGACCTATTCGAAGAAATAGAGCATATCCAGAGAAAATATTTTGGAAGTGAAAGCCACTTACAAAATGCAATAGCTTTACAACAGACTAGGAACAATTCTACAAATGGCAACCTTCTACTACACACGTACAAAAAAGAAATAATAACATTTAAAAGTACATCTGCTGAAGTACCAAACCATGTGTGTATGTGTTGACACAGTACTTTTTTTGATAAAAGTAGCACAAAATCTGTAGACATAACATACAAAATAGAAGACAATGAAGATTCCAAATGGTTTGAATTAGCTCTCTACCTTATAGCAGAAAACAAATACGAAATAAATGACCCCTTAATACTTTGCAGTTACTGCACTGCAAAACTTGACAACAACCAAACTCCTTCACGTGCTATCACAAATACCTTGGAATTATTCCCACTACCAAAACCCTTGCAACAAATCAATTTATATGAGAGCATCATAATTCAAACAGTGCATCCATTTCAAGCAATATTATGCCTTCAAACAAAAACAGCAAAATTACCTCCCTCAGAATTAGTGAAAGGCATTTGTGGCAAAGTAGTTTATTTACCATTAGATCTAGAAGAAAATGTACACACTCTAGGAGTGCAACGTACAATAGAGCAATCTTTAATTGTCTTAGTAAATGGTGTACCTACAAAAGACAAAAACATTTGGCAACAACTCGTAGACTTACATAAAGTTAGACAAGCCTTACAATATCTAAAAGACAATAATGAATACTACAAAGAAATTAATATTGAAAAAAATCTGAGGGAAACCACTGAAATAATTCAAGAGTCATCAGAAACTGGTCAAATTGAACTTCTAGATCCTACTACAGTATCCAATATTTTAGACCATTATACAATTAATCCATTACACTCTAAAGCCACCAATCACCAATCAGCATATGGAAAAAACATAGAAGCACATGCTTTTCCTCTACTCTTTCCTACTGGGAAAGGAGGAAGGTACAATGATAGACCCACTCAGATATCAGCATCAGAATACCGCTAAATATGAAAGTATTCTGAAGATCCCATATTTAGACAAAATGTGGAATACATATTCCATCTGCTCTTTGAAAGTGAACTAGCTACTCTATGCTACGGAGTTGCACAAACACTGAAATCAGGTACCCATTTTCAAAATATGTCATCTACGCAATTACTACAAAAAGTGCAAGAAAAACATGAAGTTTTACAATCAAGCATTACAAATCTGTTAGCAAACATGCGTGGTACTAAAGAGTACTGGTTCTGACGTCACAGAGATGTATGTTGTATGAAAAGAAACCTTGGCCCACCATCTTGGTTTGTTACATTAAGTTGTGCAGAATATGCATGGGAAGATTTACATGATTTCCTACACATATCAAACAAAAACAAAACAAACACAGTATACTAACACCTGGATAACTTTGCTCCCTAGATCCTGTTAATGTGTCAAGCTATTTCCATCATCGCTTCATTGCTATGCTACACTTTATTTGTAATATAACTGTTCCTCCCACTCGGAGAAGTGCAACACTTCTTCTGGAGAAAGGAATACCAAGCCAGGGGAGCACCACATATCCACATGCTTTTATGGATTAAAGATGCTTCTAAATTCGGTCAAGACAGTGATGCCACTGTTTTGCAGTTTATCGAAAAAATATGTCACTTGTGAAATTCCTTCAGAAGCAACAAATAGTGATCTTCATGCACACATTTTACACTTTCAAAGACACAAATGTGGGAAATATTGTCATCGCAAATACAAAAACAAAAGGAAATACTACCCCAAATGCCGCTTTGGTTTCCCTAGACCAGTTACAGCAACAGATAAGTAAACAACTTCATGTCTTCAGTTAGACACCTAAGAACACATATTACATAAAAAGAACAGATGAAGCAAAATATATCAATGATTACAATGCATTCATTGACTTCTTATGGAATGCAAACATAGGTGTGCAGTACATTGCAGATAATTCCACTGCAGTTGCACGATATGTTACAGCCTACTTAACCAAAGCAGAAAAAACAGAGCTTTAAGACCTCTGGGATGACCTATCATCAGAAAAAACACTATCTCAGAAATTGTACAGCTTAGGCATAAAAATGCTCTCTCATAGAGAATGTGGCTCCTATCAAGCTGCAGAGTGTTTAACTGGTACTGTTTTTTATGGAACATCTGAAAATATAGTATGGCTAAGTCTTGCTCCTGCTAAATCTAGAAAAAGAATTCTAAAATCATACGATGACATAGAAACAATAGCCAAAAATGATCCCAACAGCCAAGATATTTTGAGAAACAATTTACTAGACACATACTACCCAAACAGGAGTACCACTTTGGAAACCATGTGTCTATACCACATAGCCCAAAACTTCACATACAAAAATAATATAAAACCAGATGAAAACAAAGGTAGATACAGAGTGACAAATTGTGAAGGCAGCTTAGTGAAACAGCTTAATGATCATTAAAAACTCCTCAACATAAAGAACTATATTACATGTCCCTGCCACAACTTTATAAACCATGGAGAAAAGAAGAAGCGTTACTAGATATCTATGACTCCTATGAAGACGCTTTCAAAGCAAATGAAAGCACTATAACCGATGTAAACTTTACACAGTACAAAACAATGTTGCACAATGAACAGCAACACAAAGAAGAACTCCAGGCCCAACTAGAAAAGGACACTCCCGACAGTAGTCAACCTTCTGTAACAGGAAGCCAAGAACCACTGGGACAACCACTAATAGCAAATAAGGCAGAATTAGCTATGACAGAAGTAGAAAATACCATGTGTCACTATGAAAAAGATACAGAAGACTTAACTTTACTGCAGTCAAAAATGAACAATGAGCAGCGTAGCATTTTTCAAGAAGTAACAAAAGAAATTGCACAAGGTATACAACATGAAAATAAAGAATGTACCTGCCAAAATTACAAACCTATACTACTGTACGTCAGTGGTCAAGCTGGTTCAGGCAAAAAATTCTTAATCAAAATCATCAGCAAGTTCCTTCAACAATTGACAAACAACAAACTGTCAGCTGTTGTAACTGCCCCCACAGGTTTAGCTGTCTACAACATAGGCAGTGTCACTTTACACCGATTACTACTCCTTCCAGTAGAACACCAAAAGAAATTAGAATATTACAAACTTTCTACAGAAGCTGCAATGGAACTATACAGAGTGTTAAAACAAATGAAAATGCTACTAGTAGATGAAGTGAGCATGGTCTCCAATCTAATGTTGGCTTTGCTTCACCTCAGATTACAAGAAGTACTCAAAACAAACTACGAAGAGCTCTTTGGAGGAAAACATATTATTGTTTTCGGAGATCTTCTTCAATTGACACCTACTTTTTAAAACCTTAGGACACAAACTCTGCCGTAAAACTGTTGGCAGCATAGGAAATGTCAACCATTGGCAACATTTCCAATACAGAGAATTAACAGAAAACATGCACCAGTCTGCAGACCTCACATACGCCAACATTTTAAAAAGTATTAGAGTTGGTGTACTATCTCAAGAAGCACAAGCAATATTATAAACCCGGCACACCCCTTCACTCTATGGCCATAACTCATGTGCTACTGATGTCATGGAACAATTAGCACACAAAAATGTCAATTGTGTGTCCTTGATGCCATCTCTTGCAAGCTGTTCTAAATTCAATGAAACAATGTTGAAAAAAGAAATGCAACCAATAATTGAAATTTGCTCCACAGACAAGCTAGACGTACATGGTATGACACTACCCATGTGTCAACAAGCCACAACAAGACTAAATGCCTAGAAAACTCTTTCTCCAACACAGCTGGTTTAGAGAAAATATTAAAATTATCTTTAAACTGTAGAGTACTGCCTAAACATAACCTTGATTTAGAGCAATGACTAGTTAATGGAGAACTTTGTACAGTTGTTGGCTTTCAAACATACCCATGTGACAACAATATTCAGTTTGTCAATATTCTCTTTGACAAACTATCAGAAGTAAAAAGGATAGGATGCTCAACAGCTCAATTCCTTCTTTTCAAAGACATGTATGTACGCAGAGAACAATTTTCTCTAACTCTAGCATACGCAATCACCATTCACAAATCACAAGGTCTTACCGTAGATAAAGCATTGGTAGGAAAACCTTCACAACAATAGGTATGATCTACCACACAGGAGCCACAACCAATGCAGGTCACTAAACTGCACATATAAAAAATAATTGTGGATGGTTCGAATATAATAATAATACCATTACTCTAAAGCAGAGATTACCAGCAAATCTTATAAATGCTTATTTAATATTCTTAAAACCAAAATTTAATAACAAATCTGTGCATAAACATTAATAAAACTTCAATTAGAAAACTATAAACAGAATACGCCAACAGGTATCTAACTGCCCCAAGATTCTGCAATAACCAAACAGATAAATCAATACCACTAAATTATAAGAAGAAATAAACAGTTAGAATCTGCCAACAGGTATCAAACTGCCCCAAGATTTTGCAACAACCAAACAGATAAATCAATACCACTAAAATATAACAAGAAATAAACAGTTAGAATACATCAACAGGTATCTAACTGCCCCAAAAAGCTGCAACAACCCAACAGATAGATGGGCAACTTGAAAATATAAATAAACAACTATAGCCAGTTAGAATTCACCAACAGGTATCTAACAATCTGCAACAAGCCAACAGATAGACCATTAGCCAGAAACAACAAATACACACTGAAAAGAAAGAAAGAAATGTATTGTACCATAACAAAAAAGGTTGTTTTTTTAATACATCATGGATTTTTTTTTTTTTCACAGACCCAATGATTTAAGAAACAAACACAGAAACTGAGCAAATTGCACAGTACACTGGTTTGTAAACTATTAAATATGAGGGTCAAAATAATGCAAAAACGCCTATCATGCAATGCAATAACTCATTATAAACTACCTACGCTAACATGATCTTTTCTTTTATCACAGAAATTGAAAAAGAAAATCTGCTCCAGTTACCCAAGTAAAGAAAAAATATATCCAACCACAAAAAAATCAAACAGTGAGTATATTACAATTCAACTCACAAATACTGTTCCATAACACAACCATTGAAGCAAACATCTAACCATACACCACAATTCAAAATGTTTACTTCCATGGATATGTTATATTACAGTGCTTGTTACCAAACTTTACAATCTTAATTACATGACATAGACAAAACTTAACATACAAACTATACAAATCAAACAGTACACAAACTGTAGATTTGTGGATATTTGATGGATGTTTGATTCTATGGGTGTGTTATGCTGCAGTGGTTGTGGCCAGGGCCTAGAGTCTTGGGTGCATGGCCGAAGGACGTAGGACATAGGGCATGCACCCAAGACTCTAGGCCCTGGCCACAACCACTGCAGCATAATACACCCATAGAATCAAACATTTTATCTGTGCTATATGGGCATTTTGCATGTCCGTGGACAGTCGCGGTGACTGCGGACATGATGAACACATCAAGGGCTCCTGCCATCTAAACAAATACAGCATTTAACCCATCACTTACACCCCCACCCTCCCCAAGCACTCGTACACACTAACACACTCCCCAACTTGTATTTTTCCCACGTTCATTGCCGCGCTGTCCATGGATGTCCACGGATCCAAAATGGCGGGTGCAACAAAACAATATGATGCACCTCACGCTTCATACCAGCCAATCAGCAGACATGTCGCACTCCGTGGACATGACATAAGCCGGTTAAACAATCAAGTCCTGTCCACGGAGCGAACAGGGAAGTGGGTCCGCGGAACGGAAATGGAAATCATTAATTTTTTTACACCTACTTTTTGATGGTTTTTTTAAAAAACTACTAAACGGATTTCCACCAAATTTAAAAAATCACGCTTTCGGGATCAAGCTGCTGCTCCTGCCGCAAATTTGGTGGAAATCCGTCCAGCGGATTGGGCTGTAGGCGTGAGCAAAGTTTTTTTCCCATTCAATCTATAGGAAAAAAAGACATTTTGGGACCCCCGGACCAAAGAGAGGGCCATATACTTTTTTTGCAAAGGTCAGTTTGGATTCGTCCACGGGGAGCGAAGTTATAAGACGGCCAAAAAGTGTTCTTCTTATGGGATTAGCAACTTAACCATAACTACACAGCCACTACTGTGGGCCGTGTAATATATACACACTGACAAAAAACATTGTTTAAGGGACGTTATGGTTAAGTTGCACTAGTAAAAACCTATGCAATTCAATGGACAAAAGTTGTTACAGGGATGTTATGGTTACAGGTAAAACAGAAAAACCCCAGAAATTCACCAGTCATGGTAAACTAAGCAACCATAACTCGCACTACCACTGTGCACTGCAAGGACTAACACCCATGACATCAAAGATGACATCCCAAATGCCATTAATGACATCACATGTGTGGCTCCCTCTTTTTTTGTTTCGTGACATATGTACACCGGGTGCTTTTTTTCACTGGGAGCCAGGAAATAAAAATGGAAAAGGTACTATATTTGTTGACCTTACCCTTCTCATATGGTCTTACACTACTTTTTTTAGGGTTCAGGCGCATGCTATGGTACATTTACATAGGGAAAGAAGTAGGCCCGAAAGACAGCAATCATTTCTGTGCATAAAGGTAATCAGTTATGGTATGAACAGTTTCTGGTAGTACTGCTACTGTTTTGCTAACGGTACTTTCCTTGTATATGCTCATATTTGTATGTGTTGTCGTCTCTTTATGTTTTGTGTATAGTAGTACCATTATGTAGTAAGTGAGGCATTCTTAGCTACTTATTACATGTTGCACAGTACACAAAACTTTGAAACAAAAGCATTCATCATTTCACTCTCCAACATGGGAAGATTTTGAATAGTCCACCTGTATGATGCATGCTGCAGACAGTGCCTGCATTTCTACATGAGTTGGGTCATGTACTGGAAAGAACTCTGTAATGCAATGCTGTTTATAGAAATGCATTGGTTAATAAACTGTTTATCTCATAATAGTTCTTCCAATTATCTTTTATAGTGTTCTGTCAACATTACAATGCCAATCCCTTGTGGAGGCTTTTCATGAAAAACGAAATACCAATAAGCACCAATCTGCTTGAACAGATGTAATGTCTTGACTATATTTGCAGAAATACCAGCTCTTTCTCTGATCTTGTCTAAGGACATCAGCAGGGTGGCCTTCCCGGACAGAGAGTGTTGGGATATTAGCCTGCTATTTCTTTCTTCTCCTTCAGTTAAGGAACTTATTCTTACACAGATTGGGACTCTGAGGGACCTGGGCTTCGATGTGGAACCCAGACTATCTTGGGAAACAGAGAAGTACCAGTCAGCTACTGTCCATCTTTCTGTTAACCCTCTATGGGGCGTTCAAGAAAGGGCAGAAGTAAAGAAATCACCAAAAGAGCAGGATTCAGATGTTGACTGGGCCACCAACATCTCGACCCTGTGGCAGAAACTTGTCCCCTGGTCAGTCTATCTCTGGGACTGATCCGAGTGGTGCCTCTGATCTATGTTTCAAGTCATGGAACTCCAGAGGCAATCTCCATCTATTTTCTAATCCAGATTGCCTGTTGTTGCTGAGAGACACCAATATTGTATGCCTACAAGAGACCTGGATGACGTCGACCCCATACCTAGATGGCTACCAAATCTATGATCAGTTGGCCAGGCAGAACTTGAGGGGTAGACCAGCAGGGTGTCTTCTGTTCGCTTTACCACTGCTAAGGCCTTGATGGTAATGCACTCTTGGGACTCCACTTTGGGACCCTGGGGTGGAACTTTCATCCAGAAATGGCGATTTGAAGTTACTAATTATTGATATCTATTGGCACAGTGGTATGGCAGCGGTCGATGCTTTTGTTACAGCTATTTCTCAGGTTATACTTAATTGGTCCTCCATTAATGACTCTGGGCATGTTCTGCTAGCGGGGGACTTAAACTGTGATTGTGTATTTGAGAAGCCCCATGGAAATTTGTGAGATGAATATGTTGGCCCTATGTTGCACTAGGAAAAAACAAGCAAGCTACATATGGTGTGTTGGGCTGGGCAATGTTGGACTACAGCCCCTGGTGGGCTACTCAAAATTCCAAACTGACAATTCCATCTGGCATACCAGGCGACGTGGAGACTCTACCCCCAAGCTTGATTATATCTTTGTGGATGACCATTTATGTAAAAGGTGTACATCGTTTAAAATTAATATGAATAACTGGAGTGATCATGGTATTTTAGCAGCCACCTTTAAGCTAAACTACCTTTATGGGACACTGCAGATTCATTTGCAGGTCACACCTAATTCATCTGGTACTGCTGTTCGATGGACACCAAAAAACATTATTCTCATTAAAACTGTGTTAAATAATACACAGATTAAGGAACAACCCTAAAAACAGGTTATCAAAAAACAGGACGATTACATACACAACATCAATGTAAAAATAAAAAAACAACCATACCACATTAACTAAAAAAACAACATTTACCATACAAATATCAGTGAAAAATCCATTTGTTGGTATCTATATATAACCCAACATGTTTCTGTCTGTTGACTCTTAGATGTCTGACATTCATCAGGGGTAGCTCTTCTTAAAATTCTACAGTGATCGTCCCCTCCAGTCCTGGTGGGCATGGATCTGAACTTGATCCTTAATGCAATCTATAAAAACATACAACCATATTAAAAATTGTGTGTGCACCAACATTTCCCAAGATTTACCTACTTTTAATGTCATATGTCAACATTACACAAACACGGAAGCCTGAATTAATAAAGCCACCCGTACCTAGTCCCCATTCGGGAACCCTTAGCACCCTTAGCACCAAAAATCTGCTGTAAACATATATACCTTGGGATCTGTGTATTCCAAGGATCCAATGTCGCCAATAATACAGTCACATCAAGCCGGATATCAGCCGCTTATAATAGTAATCCTTTTCAATGGATTTGAGTAAGAACACACTTGAGAAGAAAACATAACAACACACTGTGTCACACTATAATCATACCGGAGTATAAAAAGAACATGCTTGCACATACCTTGCAAAATGTGGTAGCCAAATGTGTTCCCAAAAGAGAATAAACCTTTGAGGAGAATAATCAGTCTTTAACGTGAAACGGCCACTGTGTCAAGATCTAACTCTTCAAACACAATCTGTGGAGATTAAACACAACAAGAAGTAATCAACCGCTGTGTTCACTAGTGTTCACTAGGGTATTATTTAAATAAACAATTTTCCTGCAGTTCCAAGGCCACGAAAAAAGGCACATAAATGATCTACAAAGTGTGTCCCCAAATAAAGGCATATACGCCAATAGTGAGCCTCAATATACACATCCTAAGCACAAGCTCAATATATTATTTAGCCCAAAAAACGCATCTCCATTTGGCCTAGAATAACAAAATGCTACACACTGCTGAGCCGCCGTATAGTGTTTATCCCAAAAAAAAGGGTTTACATGCCGCCTGTCAAAAGTTGTTAAACTTCGTGCCGCCTCCAAAGTGCAATATCACTCCATTTGAAAATAACACTTGCACGTTATGCTCCACACTCCTGAGCCTCTGAAAACTGTTTAACTCAAAGACTCATCTCCATACTGCATCGCAAGAATTCTTAAAATCAGTGCTGCATCCACTGTCCAGTTTCTGCTCAGTTTAAAAAAAGAGCCTGCATGCATGTAACCACGTTACCTAAGAACTACTGCATGCATCCCCAAAACAAAGCACAAGTTACAACACCTCATAACGGTAAATTTACCCGTAATGGACCAACAAAAGCCCAACGTTTTTTTTCAACTGCCGATTGCCGTGGTTCAGGTGCCACCATACAATCCTCTCAACGCCATTGTTGTAAACACACAAAAAAATGCCAGGAAGAACTGCCTACAAGTAGCTTTTACCCATAATGCAAATGGCAAGGTAAAACAACACTAAAAAGGGACTCATGACCGGAAAATAAGTTGAAATCCCTCAGAAGTAGAAAACGAACTGTGAAAAAGGCACTTAACACTTCTACATCTTGAAAATTCATGCCAGCCTTCAAACTGACTAAAAAAGAAAATAACTTGGACAAGGAAGAAAACAACCACTAATGGAAAATACAAGGCAATCACCCACAACAAAGGGCATGGAGAAATGCCACACTTAGTCTAAAAAAACCGGGGGGGGTAGGGGGTGAGTAATCAAAAAATGTTTTTTGTCCGAGTAATTCAGAAAGACAACTCCTTGGCCTCTCTACACCAATGAGAACAGTAAGACTAGAGCCCCAATCAGGCATGAAACAGGGAACAACATAATTAATCATCTTAACCCAGGTTAATATAAGGCAAGAACTGTTTATAAATATGCAGTCATCGACATGAGAAACAACAGAGCATGACAAATGTGTACAATGGATAAAGCCAATAAAGTCCATTATAACTCGCATGATAAGAAGAGCACGGCAAGCTGCACAGGGAGGACTAGGGTGCCCAGAAGCATGGGCCCTCATCATTATATAGCCCTAACATTATGCCACTCGACATCTTCATTTAATCCAACCAAATGGCTGCGGGTTTTAAAGATGAGTTTTTGTTCTAAGGTGACTAGTCTCTGATCTATAACTTCTTTGCTGGGTCCATTAACCCGTTTAAGGATCACCCACCTCAAATCTTCGTGTGAATGGCCATTAGCAATGAAATGTTTGACCATGGGTGCCTGTAAAGTCAGTGTTTTCTTCTATACTATAAAATATTGTCTTGGGGTCCCCAGACAGTGAAAACAGTAGGTTTATGTAACGGACCTTGCTGTGGGGATTGTTTTTGTTTTGATTTGACCTCATTTGTACTGACACCAAAAAACATTGACACCCTTAATCAAAACCTAAGGGCAACACTCAATCAAACTACTCTCAAGTGGAAAATGGCCACCTTTAACACTACGGCTGTCATGTCTCTTGGGAAGGCAGAGGTCGATGAATTGGGTAACCGGTCTGCTAGCTATGTCCCTGTTGCTAAGCATACCCACTGCTATAATTCTGACTTAGCGCTGGCTAAAACTACCATGCATAAAGACCTTAGGAGACTTAGGTCATTGAATCGTGATGGGGCCACACTATCTGGAGCTCTAAGAAAGATTAAACAAACGTATAAAAATCTGTGCAAATCACTTAAGCATTGGCTTTTACAACAGGACACTGAACTAATGTTGCAGATCCATACAGGTTGAATATGGGGGCATTTTGGTCCATGTTTAATGGACAAGATACCCATTTGGCTACCACCCTATCAAATCCGATCATGGAACAAGTATGGTTGGACTTCTACATCAATAGATTTGCCCTTAAACCATCTCAGGGGGATGATAACTTCATAGTCAGTATACCAAATTGTCCCACTCCTAAATGAGAGCCCTCCATTGAGATCGATACTGTCTTGGGCTTATATACAAAAAGTAAAAGATCTAGAGCTCCTGGCACTAATGGGCTAACTAACAACACATTTAAGTCTGACCCAAATCTATGGGTCAACCTTTTGTGTTATGAGTTTAGAGACATAATACAATCTGGGGTTTGCCCAGACTCATGGGGCCTCATTACGACCCAGGCGCTAATGGGATAACGGCGCCATAAGAGGCTGCGGCGCCGTTAACCTATTAGCGCCTAATTACGAGGTCCCTTTGCGGGACCCCACCTTAACGACTGGTTTTAATAGCCGTTAAAGTAGGGTGCCGCAAAGGGACCTTGGTGCTAAGTATGGTGCCGCAATTTGCGGCACCGTACTTAGCGCCTTCCCCATTCCCATGGAGCCCTATGGGGCAAAAATGGGAATGGGGAAGGACCCATGGTGAATGGGGAATTACCGCCCCGCCAACCTTGGAATGGGGCGGTAATTCCGCCATTCACCATGGTGGACCCCGGCATGGACCATGGTGCTAATAGCACCATGGTTTAGCGCCGGGGTCGTAATGAGACCCATGGTCATTAGCAAATGTCATACTGATCTTTAAATGTGGCAGTAGGTCCGATCCAAAAAACAATCAGCCTATTCTCTTGATTGACTGCCCTACTTCTTTCTCACTTTAAGGAATGGGAAAAAACTGCCATCCTTGAGCCCTTTCCAGACTGGCTTTCGCAAATCTCATTCTACTAACATCAACAGAATCGTGGTCAAATGCATCCAGGATGCTGCCTGAAGCAGGGACAGGGGCCCTATCTTTATGGCGTTGGTGGGACTCTCTGCAGCCTTTGATTGTGTTGACTGCCAAAGGCTGTGGCGCAAACTAGCATTTTGGGGTCTGCCAAGGGGCCTATTGAGCCTGCTAGAAGTGATCTACAACAATTCTGGCATTAGAATACGCTTAAACCAAAAGGGAGATATGTCATCTATCATTCGCACTTACTGTGGGGTCAGACAGGGGTGTGTCTTAGCTCTGAGGGTGTTTAACCAGTATGTCTCAGATGCAGCTGAACACCTTGACAAGGGGGGCTTAATAGCCCCAAGAATGGGCTCCACCAAGGTCATATGGTTTGCATGTGTGGATGACTTCCTGCTGTTTGACTCAACAAAGGTGGGGCTCCAGCGCCTCTTGGACATTTTTGCCAACTATGCCAAGACCAACCGCTTGATTATTAATCCCTCTAAGACTAAAACCCTCACACTATCAAAAAGATCTCATAAGAAATTAAGTTATTCTTGGAACTTGGAGGGGGTTATGGTGCCAACCTCCAACAGCCTTATCTATCTGGGCTACTATGTTGGTGCATTCAGGGACTCAAGTGGGCAGCTTGATGTGCTTCTTAACAAAGCTAAGGCACTGGAAAATCTAATTTTAAAAAATCAACCGCAAATATGGTTGATTTTCTATAAAACCAGCCCTCCTCTTCTTTGAAGGGAAAATATCCCTCAAATTGACATATGGCTTGGAACTATGTACGGAGCTTACTGTTTCTAAACTTGATGCCATTGAAGGTGCAATCTGAAGACGGGTCCTCTATCTACCGAATGCGGTCCCTTTGAGTGCAATCCGCTATGACTTGGATATGTCTCCTTAAAGTCCTGTGTGCATTGGAGGATGCTTACGCTCTATTCAAAAAGTAAGGTCCCACTACCTTACACCCTATACAAACTTGTTGGAAAGAATACTGAGTACTTGGGTTTTTAATCAAATAGTGTAACTCGTGTGAAATGATTCTTCAAAATGTTGATTCCGATCTAGAACAACTAACCACTAATCCAACAAAAACCAAAAAAAAGCTGTTGGAGTATGATTGGTGTCTCACTGTTGATTGCTTCCATTCTTATAACTCTATGAATCATTCATCACATGAACACAAGAAAAGAGGTTCTCTCTCCCAGATTCTCCCAATTTTTCCAAATAGAATCCATTGATCTGCCCTGTTAAGATTACACTGGAATATCCTTCCTACCTTAGATATTAAGCTGAGAAGAAACCAAATCAAGGTGCAGGACAGCCTATGCAGATTTTGCCAGTTACTACCTGAAACGGCCAAACATCTTATTTTACACTGCACGCAACTTAATACTCTAAGAGACTCCTGTCTGAGTTCACCGAAGGATCTGTATTTGGGGCTCTCTGTTGACCTGGTATGGCAACGTTGCCTATGTATTCAAAATACGCGAGAGGGTTTGGCACTATCTGGATTCATCCAAAATCTTCAACGGGATTGCCCCAGATAAATTGTTTGGCCACAAATATATACATGCCACCTTTGCCATTTGCTGTCTGACCTGTGTCTCTTGACTTCTTTTTTACTCTCTTCATTCTCTCTTTTCTGTCTTCCTTTTCCTACTCTGTTATTAGTATAGGTAAAGCAATGTTTACCCGGAAAGGGTTTACGGATCTGATTTCTTTTGGTCTTGTACTTCTTTCTAGCTTTTCCTTTATCGTTCTTTTCCTTCTGTCTTCTGCTGTACTTTCTTTTTTTAATTAATTGTTCTTAATATATAATTGTTATATGGCGATACTTTTGTTCTGCTGATTACTCTTATTTTGTTTTTTGTAAATTTCTAATTTTTGTAAAGGTTTAATAAAACCATATACAATTTTTTTTTTTACAAAAATAAATACACATCAATGGCATTTGTGATGTCATCTTTGATGTCATGGGTGTTAGTCCTTGAAGTGCACAGTGGTAGCGTGAGTTATGGTTGCTTACCATAAGTGGCACATTTCTGTGGGTTTTCGGTTTTACCTGTAACCATAACGTCCCTGTAACAAGGTTTTTCCATTGAATTGCATAGGTTTTTACTAGTGCAACTTAACCATAGCGTCCCTTTAACAACGTGTGTTGTCAGTGAATTGCAAAGGTTTTCAGCAGGGCACTGTAACCAAAACGTTTCTTTAGCATTGTTTTTTCAGTACCATAACGTCCCTTTAACAACGTTTTTGTCAATGAATTTCATAGCTTTTTGAGAGGATACTCTTATTTTGTATAGATGTACTGTACAGCATACTGAAGCTGGTGCCTCCATACTAATAGCCACAGTGGTTGCGAACAGTGTGTTTGTTCGCGGACAACAGGTGGCGTCCAACCTGCCGAGAAAGGTAGGGGTTGTCGTACAAAGTGCTACAATGCAACAAAGGCAAGAAACATATACAAACAGCAGCAAGTGCGAGAATGGTAATGGAAAATGCAGTAGGTGCACAAAGTCAGTACTTTCGAAACAAACAACGCAAAGACATAGGGTATGCAGTGTAATTGAATGCACCAACAAGAGAAGTAACATCTGCTTTCAACAATCTAACTGAACACCTGCTTCACATTCCAACAAAGGATGAAGAGACAGAGTTAGGAACACCAACTACTGAGAGCAGAACGTAAATGCAACATACTAAGTACACTAAAGTTTATGTTATAATTGCAGTAGGAACGCATAATGTTTTCTTTTTGTGCCCAGCAATGGCAACCACCCTAGAGTGGGTGGAAGAGAATTTTCCACATGAAAACATGAATGATGACGATAACCCCATTGGTAGGCACCGCAGTGTCAAAAGGGAAATAATTACTGCAAGTGAAAGCACCCTAGAATGGCTGGAGGAGAATTTCCTGAATGACAAAATGAGTGACCATAGTAACCACATTGGTATGGAACGCAGTGCGAAAAGTAACACAATTACAATATATTGCTTCATGTACACTAAAAACATTTGTTTTTCTTTAACAAAACATACAGGAATACAAAGGAGTAGACCAGACGCGGCACATCTTCACCAGCAACATACGGCCAGAGAAACCAAAGGAAATGCTGCACATATGAAAGTAGACCGCCTGGACGCCAAAAATGATGATTTGCTGAACAATTTTTCCGCCTTGCATAATTTTAATTTTGTAAAAGAACATATTATGGAGAAAATAAAAAACCACTGCTCCAACTTCACATGGCCCCCTTCCCCATTTCCCAGCCCCCATCCCCATAAATTGTGTGTTATGAGAGACGCTTCAATAAGACCTCAATCCCTTCCTCCCCTCACCACCAACATCTAGAAATGCAGAAGTTTCCAGTATATGTGTCTGTTTCTGGTCCCCCTTCCATTTCCAAATAGTGGCCATGAATGTGTGCAAATAAGGATTGATATGTAAAGTGTTACTGAATTTATATGTCCCTTTTCCTTTGTTGTAGGAACCCCATTGAAACTCTGAAAGGCACAGCACTAAATGATTTGGTAACAGTACAACCAAAACAATTAAAATGAGCTCATACTACATCAACTACCAAAAGCACAGACAAAAGGAGTAAAAAAGACATACCCTACTCCACACACAAAAAAGTGCCTCTTCAAACACACCACATACCCTTCCTTCAAAGTTCTCAGGCACAGAAGTACCTGGCCCATTCAAATGTCCAATACAGTAGGTGTTAATTGCTATGCAAATCTAACAATGAATGTTCTATACCAAATGCCAGCAATTGTTGAAAACATTTATTTAAATGTCGCAGACCAATTGTCTTTACAAATGCTCGTCCTGCACAGACATGCAATCAGTAATTCTGCCAACATTTACATTGTCTCATGAGTAAGGAAAGAGGTTGACTACTGTGCTGGAATGGTAAAATTCACATTAAACCAACAAGAAGATCCACAGGAATTTGTAATGTACTTATTGCAAATATTGGAAAGGAGAAACACTCATAAATGAAATATTTCACATTTCCTACATGTGGAAACATACATGCAGTCTGTGCAACCTTCTCATTCAGGAGAAGTCCCCAACACATGCTTTGTGTGTATAACCAATACCTAACTGTCACTCCATTCCATTTCAGCAAATGTTGCACAATGCAAACTATAGCATATTGTGTACATCATGCAATTCTGATAATCGGCCAACGGTACATATACTCTCACAAAGCCAATATGTAATTGTAATGCTCTTTAGATACAATGGCGATGGAAGCAAAAACAACTGCAAACGTACAGCCTTCACACACAGCCAGGTGTCACTTGGCAAGAAAACCTTCACAACTGTAGCCATAAAATACCACACAGGCGACACAACCAGTGGAGTCAACTATGCTGCATACATTAGAAAGCAATGCTCATGGTGGGAATACAATGATACTTCCATCATTCCAAAGCAGAGATTACCTGCAAATCTTGCAAATGCCTATTTAATATTGTTGAAGGCAAAATGTAGTCATTGATGTGTAAAACTACTATACCTTACTCCCCAACACCAACCAGCACCCTTGTAAAGGCACAATTAATGAATTACCTTCCACAGTATCGCCCTAAAGCAAGTTTCCACACAGCACGCATTCAAGAAATGCATTAAAGTGTGTGTTGGATCATTTTATACTCAATTAACCCAATGAGTACACTCAGACAAAACATATGTGTACACAAATGACAGTAGCACTATTTTCCACATGATACTTAAAAGGGAGAGAGCTAAGTATGAGGGTTCAAAACTGTCCTCAGTAACCTCTGAAACCACCAAGTATGCAAATGAGTCACTGCCTCTCTAAGAATACGCATACAAATTCTATACATATGGAACTATCACAACGTAAACCCATAGTGGTACACCACCACTTCAGAATGTACATAGATATGAAAGTAGCAATATGAATGCACAAGCTTGTAAACATACCCTACAGCAATGGGACACTGTAAACAGTTACATTATGCCACCTGGTATGTACCTTAAATCAATAATACTACAATGTTATTTGCAGCATTACAACAACCCAGCTCAACCTTCAACAACCACTGTGCTACAAACATATCCTCAAACACTTCCAAAGTATGAGCAGTTACAGTATGCCAACAGGTACGTTACTACCAACACAATTCTGCAGAAGCACAGTACAATGCCACAATACTTGCAAAACTGTAACGCTTACCTTTTGTGGCCTGCAGGAGGGCCTGTTCCGAACTGTTCCGACGTGTGGCCCCCTCACTCGGGTTAACTGTGCACTGAAGAATACCCTAGCCACTCTCTTCCCCAGCAGTCTACCGGTGGCTTAACCTCCAGAGGACTGTGAGGCTGGGAGGGACCTGGATGAACTTGGTTCCTCTGGAAAATGGTGTTCGGGGGGTCTGGATAACCAAAAGGTAAGTGTACGTCTTTAGTATTGGTTTCTATTGCTTTCTCTCCTTCTTCCCGTCCCTCCCGTTCCCTGAGGTAGCTGGCTGGCTGACACATTGCGGCTTTTGCTCACCGTAATGAACTGAGGACTGATGGCCAAGGTTAGCTAGTAGGTATCCGACTCCAGTCACTTCACTGAATAGTAGTGGTCCAGATCGGCTGCGATGCACTGGATTCGGATGATGAGCAGGTAAGTTCTGTTGAGGCTTTATTCTAGATCTTGACCGCTTCTCAATGTGAAACATAGCTTGTACGTACAATGTCTTTGTTGATGTGTTGAATATTAATAGTCTCTTTATTTTGTTACTTGTAGGCAAAACACTGATAAGCTGTCTGGAATCCATGCAGAAAGAAGCTGGAACTTGTATGCAACTGAGTTCAAGTTAAACCGGATATGAGAACTGGGAAGTACATGGTATTTCATTCTCTTACTATTGTCGTTTTCTGATTTCAGGTTCTCAAGAGCTGTGATCACTGTAGACTGCAGACGAAGGACCGGAGACACTGGGTTACCAGGATGGGAGGCCACAAGTCTACCAACGTCAAGGTAAGGATCAACACAAAGCAGAAGCCCACTGGGGCAAGTAGTTCTTCATTTCCGGGTGAGAATGCTGCAAACTCCCGTAGGTGCCAATCGCACATGCAAAATAAACAGGATCTGTAAGCCTAACTCTGCTCTGTTAGGAAGCAGACAAAATGCTAAGCGTGAGTGTGGTACGAGGTGTGCTTTTATAGCCACGGGCCGCACCCTGTCAGCACTAGACCACCAAGGATGTCAGATACCTGTATCTATCTGGTGCCATCTTGGGTTCCACAGTGGGTTCCTCTTTGGCAGCCATGTTGGGATGGGTTGCCACCTTGTTCCATATACGCCTCTGCCACCCTGCCATCCCACAATCCCATCGTCTCCCTACACTGTCATGGGGACGATCCTCCTGTCACTGACCCATCTGCCTTGTATCCACACTGCAACTGTGACAGCATTCCCCTACAAAGCCCCCCAATGAGGGCCGACCCAGGTCCTGCCTTTGTGGGATGATTATCGTGGTAACAGGCTAACAGATGGGGTACATGAATATTTCCTACTGGATCCCAATCCGATCTAAAGCACTGCACCCCTTCCAACCCTCCAGATTATGTAATGTTTGTCTAACTATCTTGGAATCTAAGATTTCCTGTACCTCGTACTATTCCTCCCCATTTATAATTTCTACTGGAGGAGGATTAGACATGGAGTTTCGTGTGCCGGGATGTACTGGCTTGAGTAAAGATGCATAGAAGACAGGGTGAATCTTCAATGACGGGGCTAACCCCAGTTTAAGTGCAACTGGGTTAATGATGGCTGTTACGGGGTAGGGACCAATGATTTAGGGTAAAACCTTTTGGGTCCTTTTAACCATGTATGTTTGGTGGAGAGCCAGAATTGCTTGCCGACTTGATAAACTGGTGCATTTCTTCGTTTGTTATCAGCAAAATGTTTCTGAGCAGCTTTGGTATTGTGCAGGGTTCTGGTTGATTTTCTTAAAGTTTCTCTGATACTAGTATGCAGAGACGTTACAACTGGCATTTCCAAAGCAGTAGTGGGATCGAGAGCTGTGTTACATGGATCCCTTCCATTTAGAAAATAGAAGGGTACTGTGAATATTGTTGTTGTATGCATATTCCACTGCCCAGAGCAGATTAACCCAACTGTCCACCTGGGTAAACATGCAAACCAGGTATTGCTCAAGCGTTTGGTGTTCTCTCCGTCTGACCATCGGTTTGTGGGTGATGGCTGGTGGATAGTCTGATTTCAATTCGAGCCTTATCACAACAACTCTTCCAAAATGTTGATATGAATTGACTCCCTGGGTCTGAGATGATTACGGATGGAAACCCATGTAATTGTACAATGTTTGTTAGGAAAACTTGAGCAACAGTCCCTGCATTTGGTAAGCTTTCAGCGTGATAAAATGTGCCATCTTGGTTAGTAGGTCTACTACTGCCAGGATGGTGTTGTACCCATTAGGAGGTAAATCAGTAATAAAGTCCAGTGATATTGTATGCCATTGAGCAGGTGGTATGGACAATGCTCTAAGTAATACAGATAGTGTAGTTTTTGAGGTCTTATTGCGGATTAGTCTTTGCATATTGGATGACATTCTTTCGCCACTTATGCTACCAAAAATGTTGCTGAATTTTCACTAGGGTTTTGGTAATTCAAGGATGGGCAGCGGTTAAAGCATTGTGGAAGTTGTGTAAAACTGTTTCTTGCATGGTCGGCTCCGGTAAGTACAAGCGCCATCGATAATACAGCAGGCCATCTTCTATGGTTCATTGAGGGTTTTGGGACACCCAAACCTGTAAGTGGTCTGGTGTTATATATTGCCTAATTGCAATCCACATCTGATCTAAAGGAGGCACCATTGAACTTGTCAATCCCAACAATTCACTTCCTGGGATAATAGCCACATGGTCTGGAACTGCAAAAGCATCTTGTTGCTCCAGATCCCATCCAATGCGGGATAGGGCATCTGCCTTTCTGCATTTGACTCCTGGACGGAAGGTTATGACAAAGTCATATTCCG